>NW_027149820.1:0-371619 GCF_031143425.1 Pleurodeles waltl | reverse complement strand
ATGGATGCTGGAATACTGTCATTAAGATTGTACTCTATGTCAGCATGCAGGTGGTAAGTCTACATAAATGTGTCTTCCTCTGGTCTCCCATGCAGGTTAGCGCCCATCAGAAGAAGGGTCTGTGGCGAGCCATCCCCAAAGAAATGCGGAACCTGGGGGTCCATAGCCGGCAGAAAACCCATTGCAGGAAAAGGTGGAAGGATCTGAGACGCTGGACCCGGAATACCGCAGAGGCCCAGCTGGGGACGGCCTCCCAACGAGGGAGGGGCGCATGTCGGACCCTGACCTCACTAATGGCCCGCATACTGGCGGTGGCCAATCCAGAGTTGGATGAGAGCTTGAAGGCAGTACAGCAGCCAGAAGGGGGTGGGTACTCACACTGATCTTACTGCCAAATGCAGTGAGTAAGTTGTAGATGATGGTGAGATGGTATGCTGTTTCAGAGGCTCTTGGATGTCAGGGTATGCAGGTGGTCAGCTTAATGTCCGGGGTTAGTTACTTTGCTGTGTAGGTGGTATGTGTACACAGGTAATGTCTTCTTTGGGTAGAGCTGTCATTCAAGTGTTGTCCTTGTTCTCTTTTAAAGTCATGTAGTGGTAGCCCTTTCATCTGAGCATTAAATGGAGTCCTCAGTTGGTAATGCAGGATATGTCCATGTAATTATTAAGTGCAGCATTGTCAGTGTGGGAACTCCAATGACAGAGGTGTAATCCCTATCTTTGACACATTCCTGTACTGAGTAGACTATAGTGAGGTCAGGTGGTAGGCTATAGTGTACTGAATTTGTGCCTTACAGCAGATGTTTTAAGTTACTTACACCCTGCTCCCTTTCTTTCTTTCCCCCCTCCCTCCCTATCCTCTTCTGTCCTTGTGTGCATCAGCATCATCAGGCGAAACAGTAGAGGCACCGAAACGTGGGGATGCTGCAGCCCATGGGACCCAGGAGGCAGAGTCCGCCAACGCCGAGGGGACTAGTGGGTTGGAGGGTGAGGTGAGCACCACTAGGAGCCTGCTGCAACTGCAACATCTGACTCTGATTCTTCCTCCAATGGCAGCTCCCTGGTGGTGGTGGACCTCTCTGGGAGCACCCAGCAAGGTCATCTTCTGCCACCAGCACCGCTCTTCCAGTAGCTCCCCACCGAGTTGCCCGTGCCCGCCCTCCCTCCTGGGTCTCTTTCACTGCAGGCACCTCTGCCCCTAAAGTCAGCCCTGCTGTCCTCAATGAGGAGGCTATTGACCTCCTGAGATCCATCTCTGTGGGGCAGACAACCAACATGAATGCCATCCAAGGCCTGGCATTCCAGATGCAGCAAACCAACGCCTACCTGGAAGGCATTCACAGTGCCATGTCTGGCCTACAGAGATCGTTTTAGGCTCTGGCCTCTTCTTTGACAGCAGCCAGTGTCCCTAGTACTTCTGTCCCACCTCCAACCACCTCTGCCCCATCCAGCACCCCTCACAAATCCGAAGCTGACCAGCATGCACCCAGGATAACACACCAGGTACACAAGGACAAATACAGGCACCACAAATCACCCCACAGGCATGCACACACTCAACATTCACCTGCAAACACTAAAACAGCCACTTCCTCCACTGTGTCCCCCACCACTTCCTCTGTCACAGTGATCTCACCACTCACACCCGCCAACACTGCACCTCACTCCTAGATCCTGCCCCATTGCACTCTTGCCCACAGTCACCACAGCAGCACTCACCCAGACATGCTCCCCAGACACCACACCCACACTCACCACAATACCCATTACAGACATGTGCAGCACACACACCAGGACTGCAGACACCACCCCAACATACATTCACACAACTAGCCTGTCTTCTCCCACCCTTTCTTCCCTCTCCCAAAATGACATAAACACCCGACTCAGCCACCCACGATTCATCTACCTCACACAAGCAGACTAAGCACACACCTGTATCCAAGTCAAGTAAATCTACATGTCCTATGACCACTCCCTTTACCTCCACTACCAAACCTGTTTCCACAGCCCCTCCACCTGCTCCTAAAAAACATTTCCTTTCCTGTATTGGCCTGCTCGAACCTCCTGGCCCACCCTATCTTGTCCCAAAGTGTTACTTTGGCCTCCCCAAAACCAGTCCCTCCACTTATTTTACCTCCCTTCCAGTTTCCATGTCTCTTCCTAAGCGAAAAAGAAGACTGTGAAGAAGCCTTGTCCCACTCCCACCCCTGGTCTAAGCCCACTCCCTCATCCGCATCAGAGTCCAAACCACAACCCCCTCCCAAGCTTAAAGCCAAGCCCCCCTTCCAGACCTGAGTACCAACCACCACTCCCTCCCTCTACGCCCTGAGATGCCTGCTTGCCCCATTGATGCCCCTGCCCTGTTGAGGCAATGGTCAGGTCAGGAGTCAGGTTGGGGCCTTTCTTTGCAATTTGGTACCTATGGGACATGGACCCTTGGACTGCCCATTGGGCATCTCTTGTACATATTTCATTTATTTGCCATGTCTTTATTGAATAAAATATATCTGGCCAACATGCAATTTTCATTCAGTTGGCCTGCCTTTGAATATGCTGCCTCATGTACACAGGTATGTTTATCGTTTTCATGATCTGTGCATGTGTACTGTGATTGCATAGCAGCTTTACTTATGTTCATAGCTTTGCCTCTGCCTGTATGTATTTGTGTGAGGATTGGTGTATGTGTAGTGGTGATTTCGGAGTTGCTGCTGATGGTGTGTGTGGGTACATAATTGTGAAGTGTGTTTAGTTGTTGTAGATGGTGTGGGAAGAGTGTGTGGAATGGACGATGCAGTCATGGTATGGTACCTGTGTATGTGTGAATAGCACTTGTGGTAGTGTGCAGTGTGTGTGTATCTGGTATGCCTGTCTGCTACCAGGTATCTGTGTCGGCCGTAATTTTGTGGTCAATTTGTGTGTTGGCCAATTGGCTGGGTACGAGTGTTGTGGCATGTTTACGTATAGTATCATTTGGTGTGTGAGTGACGTGTGTTTTGGGCGTGGTGGGTATTTTGGTTGTGTCTGTGTGTGTGCTTGCGTTTGTGTGTGGATGTTTGTGTGTATGGGTACGGTTGTTGGTTTGTATGTGTGTGTGTGTGTAAACGTGGCAGTCGGTGTCGGGTGTGTGTGCTGTGTGGGTGTGTAACTGTCCTGTTCCTCCCTTGTGTGCTAGGCGGGTGTGCTCACCGTTGTCGTCTTCATTGGTGCTGCAAGATCTGGAGGTGGATGGCAAGATACAATATTCGGAAGATCACCAGTTCACATTCAATGTCATCTGTGACCTTGTCTATGTCCCTACGGTGAGTGTTTCCTTATATACTGCCCCTTTCTGCCAGCCTTTGGCTGGCAGTCAGACCACCCAGGAAATTGTGGCGGCCTGGTGACTCGTAATACAGTGGGCGGTAAGGTCCTTTCCGCTGGCCTGAAGATGTCAACCACACTGCCGGACCACACTGGCGGTACAGGCGGTAAATTGGCTGTGTTACCGCTGGTTCACCACTGCGGTCGTAATGCGGCCGTCTCCACTGCCAGCATGGCAGTCCTAAGACCACCAAACTTTTAATGACCACCATAATGTCACAATGGAAACACTGGAAACAGATCCTTCTGAACCTAGTTTTCCATTTGGTAAAGTCCTATGTGGAGCAGTGACTTTATTTTGCCATATACCTCAATAATAAAAGCAGGACTCTAATCTTACACAGGGGGTTTTGATAATGTTTTTAAAAAAAGCATTATAGATCAATGGTGGCAATGGCTAACTCAGTTAGAAGGTTGCCTTGGGATGAACCTTATGGTTTGCTAAACATTTTGGTAATGGTCTCAGGGTGACTAGCAATTTATCCGCTGAAAGTAATTTGTACTGTGTTTGCTGTGCTTTTATTGTTAAAGCAGGGTTATCTAATTGAACCTACATGCTATTGATTCGGTGAATTTTTAGGAATTCATGATTATTTTTATGATAGTCATTGTTGTCTTAAAATTGGATGGGGGAAGTATATTACTACCATAGGCTGGTAGCATCTTCGGATATCTCCTTATTGCGCCTTCCACCACCTGCTTTTAGCTTTACCACATTATGCACTTTATGTCTGGTACATTTCAGATAGTGGGCCTTTTATATTTTATAATTCTTAGCATGATCTACATATAATTATCCTGGAAATTATCATTAATGACCTCAACACTATTAAAGCTGTAATGTCCTGATCTGAGTCTCACATTAAGACGCAACTTAGTGATAATTATTGTTGGGTTGGCACTGGTTGGGGTAGCATTCTGGGATCTTTCCTAGTTGTGCATCCCCATACCGGTTTTCAGCGTGAATACGTTATGCACTTTATGCCTTGCATATTTCAGATCATAGATCATTTAAATGTTATACTTCTTAGCATGATTTGCACATAATTATCCTGGAAATTACTATTAATGACATAGGTGGTTATTACAACCCTGGCGGTCGGTGTTAAAGCAGCGGTAAGACCGCCAACATGCCGGCGGTAAAAAAAAATGAATTACGACTGTGGCAGAAACCGCCAACATAGACAGCCACTTTAACACTACGTCTGCCACGGCGGTACAAACAAACAGCGCGGCGGTCACCGCCAACAGACAGGCGGGAGACAATGTACCGCCCACAGTATCACAACCTACCATTCCGCCACCTTTTCCGGGGTGGATTTACCGCAAACAAAAACACGGCGGAAACTGGACTTCGAAGGGAAAACGCTCACCTCTACACACCCCACGAGGAACCAGGACACCTTGGAACCAGAACTTCACATTTTTCCAGCCTTTATCTTCTTGCTCCTCTACCAGGAGCACGAACGCCGGTGGCGAAGACCACGGTGAGTACTGCACCTACGACACAGGGGAGGGGGGAGGGAAAAAACAGGGACACACACATGCAACACGCAACACCCCCACCCTCACCCATGACAACACACACACTAATACATATTGATACATTACAGTTACACCCCCCAAACCCCCCGGAAGAATGCAAAGACTAAAGGAAATGAGTGTAACCATTGTAATCTATTAAAATCCAGTACACAAAAATATATATACACTATAAACAAATATATACACCAAGAATAGAAGTCAAGGTATTGCTCCATTCAAGTCCGTGGAACACTGGGCCCACACTGCATGGTCGAGGCCCACGTGAGGTACCCGAACATGACGGAGAGAACACTGCAGGGGCATCAGATAGAAATAAAACAGGCACCTCAGGGGGAAGGGACGGGGGGGGCACCTCAGCTGGTTGAGTGCACAATGCCAAATCCACGAGGGGGCCACATGCCCACTGTTCAATCCGGGGGAGTGCAAAGCCACAGTCTCTCAAGTCTCTACAGTGGGTGGTTTGCCCACTGTTCAATCCTGGGGAGTGCAAAGCCACAGTCTTCCAAGTCTCTACAGTTGGTGGTTTGCCCACTGTTCAATCCTGGGGAGTGCAAAGCCACAGTCTCCCAAGTGGATAACAGTATCCACTGGTTCTGGAGGGAGCTTTGTGCCCAGAGTGCTTCATCCTGCCAAGGACTGAGGTAGTGGATGTAAATCTCCACTGGTTCTGGAGGGGGCTTTGTGCCCAGAGTGCCTCATCCTGCCAAGGACTGAGGTAGTGCATGTGAATCTCCACTAGTTCTGGAGGGGGCTTTGTGCTCAAAGTGCTTCATCCTGCCAAGGACTGAGGTAGTGGATGTAAATCTCCACTGGTTCTGGAGGGGGCTTTGTACCCAGAGTGCTTCATCCTGCTCGTTGCGGACTCAGTAGCGTCAGTGCTCTTGGCGCTCATGGGCCAGCGGTGCTTGTTGCGGCGGTGTCCTGTTCAGCGGTGCTGGCGGCGGCAGTGTCCTTGCCAGCGGTGCTTGTGGTGGCGGTGTCCTGTTCAGCGGTGCTTGTGGCGGCGGTATCCTGTTCAGCAGTGCTGGTGGCAGCGGTGTCCTTGGCAGCGGTGCTTGTTGCGGCGGTGTCCTGTTCAGCGGTGCTTGTGTCAGCGGTGTCCTGTTCAGCGGTGCTTGTTGCGGCGGTGTCCTTGGCAGCAACTCAGCTGCTGGTGGTCCTGTCTGGGCCTGCGGGGCTGATGTCAGTTGCCTCCTGGGCAGCGGGGCTGATGGCGGTCTTCTCCGCCATGCTGATCTTCCCAGACTTGCTGGGTTTCTTGAGCCCCTTCCCCACCTTGGAAGGTGTCGCAGCTGACTCCACACTCCCACCTGTCTCTCTCTGGCCTTCTTTCAGGATATTGGTTGTAGGGGTTTGTGGGTGATGTGGGTATGTGTTTTATATTGTATTGGGTGTGTGGGAGTGGTGTGTGAATGTGTAACAGGTGTGTGTATTTTGAATTGTCCAATGTGGATGTGTTTTGTAAATGTGTGTTTATTTTGAGCACAGCGGTGTGTACTGCCAATGGAATACCGCGGTTGAAAGACCGCCACGTGGATTCGTGGGTCGTGATAGTGTGGGCGTATTCCTGTTGGCGTGACGGTGGAGGTTTTGTTTTCGCCAATTTATCACTGACCTTTGGTGTGGCGGAATTGTGTGGGTGTCTGAATTTTGGCGGATTCCGAGCTGTGGGTCATAATGGCCGTGGCGGAATTTCGCGACGGTGTGTTGGCGGTCTTCTGCATGGCGGTAAGCGGCTTTTACCGCCAATGTTGTAATGACCCCCATAGTATTTTTAAAACTGTAACGGCTCGATCCAAGTTTTACATCAAGATGTACTTTAATGAATTAGTCCAAAAGGAAATTGTATATTTTGTTGGTCACTGACAATACTGACCCATTATTAACTTGAGGTTATTTTTTTGTATTTTTATGTCATGTTTTAAATGTAAATTGTATTAATAGTTATGGCTGGTTTGGCTGAAATGAGAAAGATTTGATTTGAAAGGTTTGAAATAGGGATCAGGTTTGTTCTGGTGGAAAATTACACTCAGACTTAGAAAGCTTAATGGAAGTAGAAAGTATTTCGTGGAGCCAGGCAGCAGGCTCGATCTAACAAGGGGCTTAACGATGCCAGCGAGTTGCAGTGCGAGTCCATTGAAGTAATTGAAAAGGGTGTCAGCTTTGGGTCCAGTGAAATTTCAGCTAGGCAGAGAAAAGTATAATCTGACCCCAGCAAGGGATCAGGACCTTGGGGACAGTACCTATTGGTCAGGACTCGCTACCACAGAGGCCAGCAGAGGGGACCAGATCAGGCCCAGTTGGGCCTGGTCTGCTCGAAAGCAGAAAAACAACTCTGGAAGCTTGTTGTGCCATGTAGCTTCAACAGGAGACCAGACAACTGACCCTTGAAGTCACACCTTAGATCCTTGAGTCAGGGTAGGTGGAGCCAGTCTTTCTTTAGGTTATTTAAGCAGGAGGGCAATCTTTCTTCTGATTCTTCTGAGTTCAAGGAACATTTTGAGGAGAATTCTAGGGATGCCTCTTCTGTGCCCTGTGCCAGCCTGTGGGGAGGGGCCAATCCTTTCTCCTCACTCTTATCCAGTTCTGGGCAGCTACTCCCCCACCCCCAAAGTGTTTGGAGCCAGCATTACTAGAAAGTCAAAATTGCGGCAGACCTAGGTGTGGGCTTCATCTGCCAGTGACAGAGTAGGCATCCATGAAGATCAGGAAGGGGCAGGGCACAGCACCCCAGGCCATTTTGTCAAGGAAGTAAACTCCCATCCCACACCCAGAACTTTTTGTTCACTGTCTGGGAGTAATACACATCTCACTACGGAGGAACCATCAGTACTCATGTAACAGTGGGACACTGACAAGAAGGCCTCGGAGTTTAATACAGGAAAGAGATATCTTTCTAAAAGTGTCTTTTCATTAATATTACTTTACTAATGCATTTGATTTTAAATTACCATTGGAATGAATCCATAAATAATTTTTCTAGTTGTTCTTAAACAGACATTAAGCATAGGTTATTATAAGATTACCCAGTGCTTTTCTATGGGAGAACCAGCCTTGCTACAGTGAAAAATAACTTTAGAGGTTTTTCACAGCCAGGATATGTAAAACATTAAACATATATGTCCTAATTTTATTAAATACAAAGCACCCTGCCCTGCGAACATTTAGGACCTACCATGGGGTGACTTAGAAGTCTTAAAAAGGAAGGTTTAGGCCTGTCATGAGGTTTATTTGTACAAGTAGTAATTGAAATTCATAAATGCACTCCCAGGCTATGTTGGCAGGCCTGAAAACAGGTTTTTACTGTGCTACTTTAGTGGCTGGTGCAATGAGTGCTGCATCCCACTGGCAGTATTTCATATATGGGCTACAGGTACAGGCAGTACCATATACTAGGGAACAACAATTAAATTAAATGTGCTCACCAGGTAAATACCAATTTTAACATGTTTGAAAGGGAGAGTATAAGCATATTACCATGGTTTAGCTGGGGTAAGGTGCATAGTGTACACTGACAAAAATAGGTTCATCAAAAGAAGCCAAAAATCTGGGGGAATACTAAATTAAAGATGGTAATTTCCAACATGTGCCCCCCCCAAGAAAAAGGCAGCAAAAATAACACACGCTATGAGAGTTCTTATTGCTGCAGCAGAAAAACCTGGAAAGACCTTCAGCATTGATCTGGTGAATCTCAGGTCAATGTTCCCTCATAAAGTCCATTCACTGTAGGACCACCTCAGCAGTTTTGGATTCTCACCCCACATTTGTGTCAGACATATGAGGTGGTCTGTGATTTGTCTGAATCCAGAAATGAGTCCCAAACAAGTATGGTCTCAATGTCTTCCCTGCCCAGACCACTACAAAGGCATCCCTCTCATTTGCACTCCACCTCTGTTTCCAGGAATGCTGATGAACTCTACAGGTTAGTTCACAAGACAGCCCAAATGCCATGCTGTGAATTGTCAGTTGGAACTAGGCATTCTTTGGAGATGCTGGGGTCCTGGAGCATTGGTGCTGTACATATTTCCTCCTTCGGGACATCAAAAATTATTTTGCACAGCTCTGTGCAGATCAACTTTTTCAGCATTTCTTTGAAGCCAGCTCAGTTCGGGGAGCTGCAATGGTGCCATATCCCTTAACAAATCTCCTGTAGTACCCAGTGATCACTAAGAAGACTCTCATATGGGTCTAGGTCTTGGGAGGGTCCCAAGTGATAATGGTCTGCTTTTTGAGATGAAGAGGTTGAACCTTGCCTCCCCGAACTTGGTGAGCTAATTACACAACCAATTCCTGCCCTATCTGGCACTTATTGCCTTGATAGGTAGGCCTTCCTGTGCAAGGTGGTCATTCCAGCTGGAGCTGAAAACAGCAATGTTATCCCAGTAGGTGGCATTGACATTTTCTAGCCCAGCCATGTCCCGGTCGACCACCCTCTAGAAGGTGACAGGGCTTTCTTTAGCCCAAAGGGTATTACTCCCTATGATGTGGAGAATGCTGCCCTCTACTTGGCCACCTCAGTTAGGGCAATCTGCCAATGCCCTAACATCAATTCAAAGATACTGAGGTACCTGGCAGCTACTAACTGATCAATGAGTCTATCAGTTCTGTGGATGGAGTGAGCATCAATCTTGATAACTGAATTGCCGTCTTGGGTACAAGTATCACTAGACTGGACCAGGGACGTCAGAAGAGCTCAATCACCCCCAATCCAACAAATCAGATATCTTATCCTTGATGCTGACTCTCATTTTGTCAGACAGCCTGTAGATATTTTTCTTGACAGGCATGCTGTCCCTCATGTCTATGTCATGGGTACATCAATCAGTGAGCCATGGGGTAAGTTAGACTATGACGTTAAAGTCCTCCAACAAGTGGTGACAGTCCCTGTGTTGCTCTGAGGTCATGGTAGGGGAAAGGACAACTCCTTCCACTGACCCATCTAGCTCCTTTCAAGACAGGAGGTCTGGGAGTGGCTCATTCTCTTCCTCCTCTCTATCCTCTATCACTAAGAGCATAGTGACATTTGAACTCTTAAATTGGGGCTTCAGGAGGTTCATATGTCGTACCCTATGGGGTTTCTAGATGCCTTGAGTCCCAACAGGTAGCTGACCTCCCTGTTTCTCATCTTCAGCTCATAGGACACAGTTCACCAGTTATTCAAGGCTTGGGGCTCCACAAGCTCCATCACCCACACCTTTTGGCAAGGTTGAAATTCCACCAGGCTTCTAGAGTCTCAGTAGCCTATTTCCAGAAGTGCTTCATCTGAGATCTGAGAGGAAGCATATAATTCACTACATAATGGGGGGAGGGGTGGTTATTTGGAGCTTTCTCCCACCTTCCTTAACAAGACTGAGAGGTCCAGACACATGATGGCCAAACTGAAGTTTGAAGGGAACTGAACCCCATTCCCTTTAGAAGGCTCTTCCCTCTATGCAAATGCCAGGGATGGCAAGAGTATCTTCCACTTACATTTCAATTACCCTCATAGTCCCATAAACATGCCTTTCAGGGTCATGTTAAATCTTTCAACAAGCCCATTGGTCTGGGGATGTTAATGTATAAGGAATTTGTATGTTACCCCCACACTCATCCCAAATAGACTTCATGTGCTATGTTAAAGATAGGGGCCATTTGATCATCGCTTACATTTTGTGATCATAGTTCCAGGGCTAAAACTGTCTGCACTACTAACGTTTTCTTACTCATCAAATGAACTAGTGGGACTGTTATCAAAGACTGGCAATAATGCTGATGTGTTACACAGATTAAGGTTCTTACTATCATCCCTTATGTGCAAATCAAAACAAACAGAAACAAATAACCATGATAGTGACGGTTTGTGGAACTACCAGCATTTAGGGTTTACATGGTAAATGGGGTGCATTTAGTAATAAAAATGTCATTGTGTTTGCTTCATCACCTGCCTTCAGAAACCTTGATTTAGCACACAGAAACCTGAATCACCTCAGCTGTAGGACAAAGCTTATTTTAACCTTTCTTAATCTGACCTGGATGTTTGACTTAAAACTTGGCTCATGTTTTAAAATGAAGTTCAAGAACTTTGTTTTTCTAATCATACTAAGGCTTACTTTCCTTTTGTGCTTAAAAACCTGTTGTTTCTGATTTTGTAAAACATCCTGTGTTGTTGGATTACCACTCTCCTTTCTTCATCCTAGAAAACATATAGACCATGGTTTCTGAGATTTTAGAAGACTTCAAGGTGTCAGACCTGTAATGGAATGTGGAGTTGTATTATAATTTTATATTCTTTCTTACACATCATTGGCAACATCTAAACTGACATAAAATACTAGTTGTATGAATTCTTTGAAAATTCTGTTTGCCCTCTCAGCTAGCCCATTTGCTTGTGGACTACAGAGAGGTGCTTGTATGCATTTTATCACCTCTAAATAGCTAAGAAATAATTACAATAATTTGATATAAACTAAACTCCATTGGCAGAAACTAAGATTTTAGGTTAACTTTGTACAGCAAATATACTTCAAAAACGTTATTACTGTACAACTTCCATTGAGGAAGTAAATTGATAATAAATCCACTTGGAATTGTAATTAATGACTAACAGGAAATATGTACTACTATTTGGAAACACACTAATTAGAACCATGAAATCTCTCACCACTTTTTCTCATAATGAGTTTGGGAACTGAACTAGATTTGAAGGTGTTTCCCTCACTACTAGAAGTATTTCAGTAGACTGACAGGCAGCATGTGAACCAAAGACAACCTCCACAAGTCTTTCTAACCCTAATAACCAATCTATAGAATTACAGTTGGCTAATAGTGAATTATGGGATTGTTTTCCTATGAGGGGTACATCAAAAAGACTATGAGAGCAAAGCTCATGTTGTCTATGATGTTGCTTAAACCCCCAATAAACCATCCTCCTAACTCACTTTTGTAGAAAAATTGATTATTATGTGGTGTGGTTGTAAGGCCTCACCATGTAAATATTTCACAATTCTGCATCATGATCAGTTAGGGTTCCTTATTAATCCCTTAACTCAATCCTAGGTAGCAGTGTCATAGTGCAAGTGAGCTTAATCAAAGGAATGTTAGGAGCCTAAAACAATAGGAATCATATGGGGGAGTTTGAGGTTACCTACCACCTAGCAGCATTTCTCACCAAGGGTAACAGATGCATCTATTCCGAAGCAGGCTTCACAGGGCTTGGCTTGCTCATGCACAAATCCTCGGAGGCAGCCTCCGGTTCCTTATGGAGTTTAGGCTCTCCTGTTTCTGTTTTCTTGCCCAGGCTATTCCTTGACACCAGCCATGACTTCATGGGTACATCTTGGGTCGAGGACTCTTCCAGCAAGGGGAGTTCCAGGTGAGCCCGGTTTATTCTGCTTTCTCTTTACTAGGCGAGGGAAAGAGTACATTCTAATGCCAACAACAGACACAACACTTGGTGGGTACCTTGTTGAGGGTAGGACATGATCTTTCAGTATGCACCAGCAGTCACACAGTGAACCCTTGTTCATGGACAATGGGAAAGCAGTGTTCCTCAGACTTTTGTGGTCCTGTAGCTTAGCAGGAAACTAGCTCACTATCCTTCGGAGTCACTCTGAAGTCATTTTGGCAAATTGGAGTTGGTTCATCCCTTGAGGTTTCTCTCCACTCACCCAACAGCAGGCTCAGTCCTCTGTGTGAAATCCTGGGGCAGCAGGTACAGTCCATTTTAGTGCAGCCATTTTTGTGCAGTACAGTGACTCAGTGGGAGCAGTCTGTTTTTGTCTTCCACAATTCCAACAGTAAACTAAAGTCTGAGTGCCAGGGGTGCCACTTTCATGCCAACTTCGAGTTTGTGAATGAGGAGGACTCAAAAAGCAATGGGGCTACAATTCCCATGAGTCATCCCTACCTACTTTTACATCACTTCCTATGAGGTTCACTCTAAACAAACCCACAGTAAATCCCTGTAGGAGGCTGGCCTGGATTATAGTGGGTACCTGATGGTACGTACACCTTGTGCCTGGTCCAGTTATCCCTTATTAGTAGACTAGTAGTGTTCTAGCAGCTTAGGCTGATAGAGGTAGCTATAGCAGAGCAGCTGAGGCTGAACTAGGAGACATGAAAAGCTCCTACTATGCCACTTATATCATATTGCACTATATCATAAGAATCACAATACTCAGTGTTACTAAAAATAAAGGTACTTTATTTTAGTGACAATGTGCCAAAAATATCTCAGAGGCTATACTCCCGTAGGAGGTAAGTAAAATACACAAAATATACACACAAACCAAAATCAGGTAAGTAAACAGTTAGAAAGGTAGTACAAACACAGTAGAATACAATAGGATGCAACAGGCCTAGGGGCAACACAAACCATATACTAAGAAAGTGGAATGCAAACCACTTAGGGACCCCAGGCCTAGTGTAGTGTCTAGAGGGTCGCTGGGACTGTCAGAAAACACTAAGGGTGTCCAAGATATCCCACCCCAAGACCTTGAAACGTAGGAGTAAAGTTACCCTACTTCCCCAGAAACACACTAAAGTCGTGATAGGAGATTCTGCAAAGACAAATACTGACTGCAAAGCAATAATGTGGATTCCTGGAACTTAGGACCTGTAAAGGAAGGGGACCCAGTCCAATAGTCACAAACGTGTCCAGGGGGGCAGCAGCCCACTAAAACCCAGATGATGGTGCAAAATGGCTGCCTCTGGGTGGAAGAAGCTGAAGATTCTGCAACAACGGAAGATGCCAGGAACTTCTCCTGTGCACAGAAGATGTCCCATGGCATGCTGGAGGATGCAGAGTTGTTTCCACGCAGAAATACCACAAACAAGCCTTGCTAGCTGCAAAAGTTGCGGTTAAAGAAAAAGGGTGCTGCCTGGGCCAAGGAAAGACCAGGAGGTCGCCCCTTGAATAAGAAGACAGAGGAGGTGCTCAGCAATACAGAGAGCCCATGCAGAAGCAGGCAGCACCCACAGAGGTACTTGAACAGCAGTTCAAGAAATCTGAGCATGGTGGTCATCTCAACAGTACAAAGGAGGGTCCCACGAAGCCGGTGGTCAACTCAGCGAGTTGAGCAATGCAGGATGGGGTGCTGGGGACATGGGCTGTGCTGTGCATGAAGGATTCCTTGTAAAAGTGCACAGAAGCCCCAGCAGCTGCAGTTCATGCAGTATACAGGAATTACAGTTTGGCGTGTGGAGGCAAGGACTTACCTCCACCAAATTTGGACAGATGGACCATGGGACTGTCGGGGTCACTTGGATCCATCTCCTGTTTTCCAGGCACCAAGCTTGTCAAGATGAGAGGGGGACCGAGAGGACCGGTGATGCAGAAATTGGGTGCCTGCGTTAGCAGGGGGAAGATTCCGTCGACCCACAGGAGATTTCTTCTTGGCTTCCAGTGCAGGGTGAAGGCAGACAGCCCACAGAACATGCAACACCAGGAAACAGTTGAGAAAGCCAGCAGGATTAGGCGCTACAATGTTGCTGGTAGTCTTCTTGCTCCTTTGTTGGGGTTTTGCAGGCGTCCTGGAGCAGTCAGCGGTAGATCCTTGGCAGAAGTCGAAGAGGGAGATGCAGAGGAACTCTGTTGAGCTTTTGCATTCGTTATCTGACGAGAAACCCACAGGAGAGACGCTAAATAGCCCTCAGAGGAGGATTGGCCACCTAACCAGGTAAGCACCTATCAGGAGCGGTCTCTGATGTCACCTGCTTGCACTGGCCACTCATAGGCCTCCATTGTGCCCTCACACCTCTGTATTCAAGATGGCAGAGGTCTGGGACAGGGACCACGCTCGTCAAGATGAGAGGGGACCCAGAGGACCGGTGATGCAGAAATGTGGTGCCTGCATTAGCAGGGGGAAGATTCCGTCGACCCACGGGAGATTTCTTCTTGGCTTCCAGTGCAGGGTGAAGGCAGACAGCCCTCAGAGCATGCACCACCAGGAAACAGTCGAGAAAGCCGGCAGGATTAGGCGCTACAATGTTGCTGGTAGTCTTCTTGCTACTTTGTTGTGGTTTTGCGGGCATCCTGGACCAGTCAGCGGTCGATCCTTGGCAGAAGTCGAAGAGGGAGATGCAGAGGAACTCTGGTGAGCTCTTGCATTCATTATCTGATGAGAAACCCACAGGAGAGACACTAAATAGCCCTCAGAGGAGGATTGGCCACCTAACCAGGTAAGCACTTATCAGGAGGGGTCTCTGATGTCACCTGCTGGCACTGGCCACTCAGAGGAATCCATTGTGCCCTCACACCTCTGTATTCAAGATGGCAGAGGTCTGGGACACACTGGTGTAGCTCTGGGCACCACCCCTGGGGTAGTGATGGACAGGGGAGTGGGCACTCCCCTTTCCTTTGTCCAGTTTCACGCCAAAGCAGGGGCTGGGGGATCCCTTAACCGGTGTAGACTGACTTATGCACGGAGGGCACCATCTGTGCCCTTCAAAGCATTTCCAGAGGCTGGAGAAGGCTACTCCTCCACAGCCCTTAACACCTATTTCCAAAGGGAGAGGGTGTAATACCCTCTCTCAGAGAAAATTCTTTGTTCTGCCTTCCTGGGACCGGGCTGCCCAGACCACAGGAGGGCAGAAGCCTGTCTGTGGGTTGGCAGCAGCGGTAGCTGCAGTGAAAGCCCCAGAGAGCTAATTTGACAGTACCTAGGGTCCATGCTGGAGCCCCAGGGATGCATAGAATTGGCACCCCAATACCAGATTTGGCATGGGGGGAGAATTCCATGATCTTAGACATGTTACATGGCCATATTCGGAGTTACAATTGTGAAGCTACATATAGGTATTGACCTATATGTAGTGCACACGTGTAATGGTGTCCCCGCACTCACAAAGTCCGGGGAAATTGCCCTGAGCAATGTGGGGGTACCTTAGC
Source organism: Pleurodeles waltl (assembly GCF_031143425.1). Taxonomy (NCBI): domain Eukaryota; kingdom Metazoa; phylum Chordata; class Amphibia; order Caudata; family Salamandridae; genus Pleurodeles; species Pleurodeles waltl. The sequence continues at coordinate 355,845 of NW_027149820.1, read as the reverse complement.
TAGTGCCAGGATGCTCTCACACTTAGTAACTTTACACCTAACCTTCACTAGGTGAGGGTTAGACATATAGGTGACTCATAAGTCACTTAAGTGCAGTTTAAAATGGCTGTGAAATAATGTGGATGTTATTTCACTCAGGCTGCATTGGCAGTCCTGTGTAAGAATTGTCTGAGCTCCCTATGGGTGGCAAAAGAAATGCTGCAGCCCATAGGGATCTCCTGGAACCCCAATACGCTGGATACCTAGGTACCATATACTAGGGAATTATAAGGGTGTTCCAGTGTGCCAATCAGAATTGGTAAAAATGGTCACTAGTCTGCAGTGACAATTTTAAAAGCAGGGAGAGCATAAGCACTGAGGTTCTGGTTAGCAGAGCCTCAGTGACACAGTTAGGCACCACACGGAACACATTCAGGCCACAGACTATGAGCACTGGGGTTCTGGCTAGCAGGATCCCAGTGAGACAGGCAAAAACAAACTGACACACAGGTAAACATGGGGGTAACATGCCAGGCAAGATGGTACTTTCCTACAATCCGCCTGCCCAAATTCAAAATGTTGGGACCCTTAGTCCTTGGGTAAGAGCTATGGGCACACCATAGAGGTTTGTTCAGCATAATGAGCCACCCCTCCTGGAAAACCATTCCTGCAATGGGTTTTCTCCTTTTGAGGTGATACCAGCCTGTCGATCTACACAAAGTAGTGTGCAGGCTAAGGTGTGACGTACAATTGCTTCTTTGAGGCATTAGTCTCTTTGAAGCTGGGCCATATGTGGTCACCACCATGTGGCAATCCTCCTAGATGGGGTCATATTTCCTCTCACCAACAGTTCTTTTTGTTTCCTGTTCGTGGGAGTGTGTCTTACTTCTTAGCAGAGTACAACTGTTTCAGATGGCAACTGTGGCAGCTAGTCAGAAATGGCTAACATAGGTTTGGGGAATAGATGAAGACAATCTAAAGTCACTTTCTTATTAGAGGTTGCATTAAATCCAACTTTAGTATTGAGTTAGGTTTAATGTAACAGTTAATCAAATTGTTGCCTTTGAGTTCTATTGTTGGTGGGCTCAAATGGAAGTTAGCACTAAACACTGTGGCTAGTTTTACTTCATGTCAGCCAGTGGGGTAGCTAGCCTTGCTGAAGTTAAAACAGTAATTTAGAGTTTTCACTATCAGGGTATTTCAAACACAAGAATACCATGCCCTTCTTTTTAATATTTAGCATCTTACCTGAAGGGATACCATATTAATTAATAATAAAAAGGAAGACTATGACTTAGCAAAACAGTTTTTTCTCCATGTTTAATTGGCAGTTTGAGAGATACCCACTAGGCTGCAGTGGCAGGTCTAATGGTTTTACATTTGTTACTGCAGTGGTTGCATAATTATGTGCTACAGTCTAATAGTGACCTTTAACTAACTAGCCTTGTGAACCTATTGTACCACATACTAGGGACTCACAGGTAAGGTAAATATTTCAATCTGGTATTAGCCATTTGCACACATACTTTGAGGTGGCAGATAACATGCAATAGGGCCTAGTCAGCAGGACCCAGTGTACTGCAGTTGAAAAAACAGCAGCACTTTCCACTATCCTTTTACCCATGTTATCCATGTCCACAAAATCTTCTTTCCCTGCTTCCAGTTGCTATGCAAGACCAAGGGACTAATTGCAATATGGGAGCCATCTCATACCTTGCAGCCCCGAAATTGAAAAAAAAACTCACCTGACCAACTTCCTTGTCTTCCATCCCATTCCTGCAGCTATGTTTTTTGCTCTCAGGCAAAGAAGACAAGCAGAACTGTGATGACAGTCTCTCATAGAGCCCTGTCAGCCTTTCTTGTAAGACCTTGGTGACTTAGCAATGGTGGGTAACGTGTTTTGTTATGAACTGTTGCTACATCATAGCAGTGAGTTACAAGATTTAGAATCTGATGCAAAGGTTACAGGCTTCCTATCATAGCCATTCATAACAATATAGTTTTAACCTTCAATTCACAGATGTGACTCCAGAATGTCCACTATTTGCCAAATCAGCCAACCAATACTTTACTCAGGATAGGAGGAACTATCCTATCACCTCTCATTATTAATTCACCTTCTATGCTTACTTAATTCCGCTGGGTTTAAATCATACATTCTTCGTTTCATGCCAAACACTCATGCTAAACTTCCTGACAGTCTTAAACTCAAAACTTTTTTTGTCAAATACACTTCAAATTAAGATCCTCATGTTGCATTCTAGTTACTTTTGAAAAAGTGACTAAATTCAGCAATATCAGCTCAGAAATCACTCAAGCAAAATATATTTTATCTCGTTCAAAGAAGATCGATTTGCTAAAAATGTTATTATGTGGAGGATTCAAAACTTCAAAATATCCCTTTTTCATCTTTTTCCTAACCTACTGATTGAGTCGCATTTAAACAAACAGCAGTCTTTTAAACTAGAACAGAAATATTTCAGTTGTTAGGTAGTCGACAATTTGCAGTGAATTCAGACTTCTTAAGAACTTTAACTGCTAGAATAAGCCATTTTCGTCTAAGGGGGTCATTACAACATTGGCGGTAAAAGCCGCTTACCGCCGTGCAGAAGACCGCCAATACACCGCCGTGGCCGCGGAAATCCGCCACAGCTATTATGACCCACATCTCAGAATCCGCCGAAATTCAGACACCCACTCAAGTCCGCCACACCAAAGGTCAGTGATAAACTGGCGAAAACAAATCCTCCACCGTCACGCCAACAGAAACACGCCCATGCTATCACGACCCACGAATCTACGCGGTGGTCTTTCAACCGCGGTATTCCATTGGTGGTACACACCGCCGAGCTCAAAATACACACACATCTCCAAAACACCGCCACATTGGACAATTCAAAATACACACACCTGATACACATACAAACACCACTCCCACACACCCAACACAATATAAAACACACACCCACATCACCCACAAACCCCAACGACCCAAAATTATTGAGGAAGGCCAGAGAGACTACACAGCTTAGACAACCCCACCACACAGAAGCACACAACACCATCACCCACACAACATCCACGCACAAAACACCACACACCACTACACATCACCATACTCATCTCCACATACACCACCCCACACATCACCTACACCACCCCATGGCACGGCAAAGACACCCCAGGTTCTCCGAGGAGGAGCTCAGGGTCATGGTGGAGGAAATCGTACGGGTAGAGCCACAGCTATTTGGATCACAGGTGCAGCACACCTCCATAGCTAGGAAGATGGAGCTATGGCGAAGAATAGTCGACAGGGTGAACGCAGTGGGACAGCATCCAAGAAATTGGGAGGACATCAGGAAGAGGTGGAACTACCTACGGGGGAAGGTGCGTTCCGTGGTCTCCAGGCACAACATCTCGGTACAGCGGACTGGCGGCAGACCCCCACCTTCTCCCCCACAACTAACAACATGGGAGGAGCAGGTCTTGACCATTATGTATCCTGAGGGCCTCGGAGGAGTCGGTGGAGGAATGGACTCTGGTAAGTCAAATCTTAACTATCAATTCCCCCACCCTACCTGCATGCTATCACAGACCCCCACCCTAACCCCCCATCACTCCAACTCCTCACTAATGTACTAATAACACAAACCACACATCCCAACACCAAGCCCTGCATAACACAACAAAGCATGGACACCCCTCACTAAAGCATGCCCACTGCACATACCCATAACACCCCCCCAACCATCATCACACAAGCCCCCACACAGGAATGCTAGCACTGGGGTACACGCTCACCCACCCATTGCACACCATGACACACACAGATGCAATAATCATGCATTTACACCCCTGCAGGACCACTACCCAACGTTACCAAACAGGAGGGTCCAGACATCTCTACCCCACCCACATAAGAGGCCTACAGTGATGACAGCATCTCTGGCCAACTGACCAGCCCGGACCATCGTGGGCCTCGGGACAATCGGTTCCCCTCGCACAGGCACAGCCCAACACAGACCTTCCACCCTCTGGAAACACCAGCACAGCACCCATCCAGGGGGCCCATACCTCCGTACCCAGGACATGTCAATCAGCTGTGTGTTCACCACTACAAGGAACCCAGGATAACCCAACAACAACAGGGACCTGGGGGCAGTGGTAGTGGGCAAACGGTCCAGGGGACGGAGGCACAGGAACACAGGGGAACTGGGAGGGCTGCTGTGCGACAGGGGGCGGACAGGCCAAGGGAACCACTCCCAGGAGACGATGGCTACGGTCCTGGCCAAGTTTCAGGAGACCCAGCGCCTGCAGGAGGAATAGTATTTGGGGTTCAGGGAGGAACTCAGAACCATCAGCTCCACCCTGGGCACCATCGTAGGGGTGCTGAAGGACATACAGAACACCATGAGGGACACCGTGGCACTCCAAGGGGCCCCTGACACTAGCATGGACGATGAACTGCCCACCACCTCCGCCGGCGCTAGTGGACAGGACGCCCCGCCACAGGACCACCACACCAGCACCCCACCCCCTGCAGACAGAGAACCACCCCGCAAGCGGTCCCTGAGATCCAGGAACAGGACAGAGCACGACGGCAAGACCCCCGCCAAAAAATGAGACCACCCTGATTGTCATCCCACTGTCCCACTTTGTAACCCTGTCCATATTGGAACTGCCCCAGCTCCACTTCCTATGCCCATATGGGCAGTGTACCTGTGAGACTAAAAGACTGGACTCTGCCATGGACATTCCTCCACCATCACCCCTCACCATTTTACCACCCCTCCAATATTTAGCACTTCAATAAACACCCTTGAAGCACAAAACAATCTAGAGTCAGTCTGTGATGTTGAAAATGTGTATTAGCTATGACAGTGACAAAATCCATTCTCAAATGTAATGTCAACATACCTATGTCACACTTCACAAATCCATAAAGAATGCAAACAGATTACACACGTTGGTAACCACACCTGTGAAACCGTAATGGAAATGTACAACTCAGTTACCAAATACTGCTTGAAATTGACAGACAGGATAGAGGTAGAAGTGTGAAAGTACTTGTAGTAGGCTAGAAAGTGTTCTCACCTGTGTGCCACTGGAAATATTGCTGGATGACTGAGTCCCTGTTGTCAATGTCTTCTTCCTCTGCTTCATCCTCATCACTGTCCACAGGTGCCACAGCTGCCACAACAACATCATCTTGACCATCCTCCTGCAGAAAAGGCACCTGGCGTCGCAAAGCACGATTGTGAAGCATACAGCAGGCGATGATGATCTGGCACACCTTCCTTGGTGAGTAGAATAGGGAACCACCTGTCATGTGGAGGCACCTGAACCTGGCCTTCAGGAGGTCAAAGGTGCATTTGATCACCCTCCTAGTCTGCCCATGGGCCTCATTGTAGCGTTCCTCTGCCCTGGTCCTGGGATTCCTCACTGGGGTCAGCAGCCATGACAGGTTGGGGTAACCAGAATCCCCTAATAGCCACACACGGTGCCTCTGGAGTTGACCCATCACATAAGGGATGCTGCTATTCCGCTGGATGTAGGCGTCATGCACAGAGCAGGGGAACATAGCATTTACCTGGGAGATGTACTGGTCTGCCAAACATACCATCTGTACATTCATTGAATGATAACTCTTCCGGTTCCTGTACACCTGTGGGGGGGGACCAAAGCCACATGGGTCCCATCAATGGCACCTATGATGTTAGGGATATGTCCAAGGGCATAGAAGTCACCTTTAACAGTAGCCAAATCCTCCACCTGAGGGAAAACGATGTAGCTCCTCATGTGTTTCAGCAGGGCAGACAACACTCAGGACAACACGTTGGAAAACATAGGCTGGGATATCCCTGATGCCATGGCCACTGTTGTTTGAAAAGACCCACTTGCTAGGAAATGGAGCACTGATAGCACCTGCACTAGAGGGGGATCCATGTGGGATAGCGGATAGCTGACATCAGGTCAGGCTCCAACTGGGTACACAGTTCCTGGATTGTGGCACGGTCAAACCTGTAGGTGATGATTAAATGTTGCTCCTCCATTGTCAACAGGTCCACCAGCGGTCGGTGCACCGGAGGATTCCGCCATCTCCTCACATGTCCCAACTGATGGTGCCTAGGAAGGACAACAGCGACCACAGAGTCAAGCAACTCAGAGGTATGTACCCACAGCTACACAGAACACGAAACATAATCCAAAAAGTTTTCTGTATGTGTGTTGAGTCCAGGCCTAGGTATGTGTGACGCAGTTAAAAATGAAGCCACGTGGGCCCCTGAAATGGCAGCTGCCTGACCTCTAAACTGGGACAATGGGATGTGAGGTAACTGCGCTGGTGTTGTAGACCGTCGCGCTAGGCGGTCGAAGACCGCGGCGCAATGCTGCATTGGTTAACATTGGACCCCATGGGTCCCAGGAGCCAATGACGAAGTGCGCCGGCGGTGATGATACGAACCGCCGCGGATTTATATCTGTTTAATCACTCGATACCTGATCTTCGACAGGAGAGGACCTACACTGCAAGTGCTGCTGTGACCTCGGTCTGGAAGAGACAATGGCACGTGCGTCTGGGGAAAGGGCCCCTGCCTTCACTGCACAGGAGTTGGAGAAGCTCGTGGACGGGGTCCTCCCTCAGTACACGCTACGGTCCTCCAGACCAACAGGTGAGTACACAGGGAGCAAGTTGTATGGGCTATGCCTGGGAGGAGAGTGCTGGTTGTATGAAGGAAGGGGGCAGAGTTGTGCGAGCATGAAGGACTGTGAATGCATGTCCCACATGGCAAGGGTAGGGATGTGGGCCACTCACTTCGATGGTGCAGTTGGTAATGACTTCTCTTCTCCCCCTGTACATGTCATGTAGGTCAGCGCCCACCAGAAGAAGGATATTTGGCGTGCCATCGCCAAGGACGTCCGGACCCTGGGGGTCGACCAGAGACGGAGCACCCACTGCCGTAAAAGATGGGAGGACATTCGCCGCTGGTGCAAGAAGACGGCGGAAGCTCAGCTGGGGATGGCCTCCCAACGTGGGAGGGGTGCCTGTCGTACCATGACCCCCCTGATGTTCCGGATCCTGGCGGTGACCTACCCGGAGTTGGATGGGCGCTTGAGGCCATCACAGCAGACACAAGGGGGTGAGTACAACATCATTCTGCGGACTTTGCGCGCAGTGAAGGTGTCTGGGTGGGGGAGGAGGGCCGTGGGTTCACTAGGCCAGGGCGAGTTCTGTAGGCTAGACCCCTCCGTAATGCAGGCCATGTGGCACTCCACCCCACCTCTGTAGAGTGACAAGTACATGTATCCAAGCCCCTGTGTCATTTATGTGTGCTGATGTCCACCATAGCCATGTAGGCCATATCCCAGGAACTGCATCTGTAAAGCCCAACAGCGCGGCATAGTGCAGGGGGCTGCTGTGTCTGTAGTGTCCGTCAACGATAGCGGTAAGCCATGCACTCAACCTGTCTCTTCTGTCGCCCCCCCCCCCTTTTTGTGTTCTCCCTGTTCTTTTGTGCATCAGCATCATCAGGCAGAGGTACAGTGGCACCGGAGCACGAGGAAGTTGCATCCCACATGGCCATGGAGGGCCACACCACGGACTCTGAATACACCAGTGGGACGGAGGGCGAGGGGAGCTTCACGGCGGGGACAGGATCAGCAACCAGCGACACGGACTCATCCTCCAAAGGGAGCTCCCTTGTGGTGGTGGCAATATCTGTGCCCCCCACTTCTACAGGTACAGCCGCCACCCCCTCTACCAGCACCGCCCTTTCATCAGCCACTCAGCATTCGGCCCGTGCCCGCTCACCCAGGAGGGTGGGCATCACCTTTGCCCAAGGCACCTCAGCCCCTGCCCCTGTCACCTCTGCTGCCCTCAGTGAGGAGGCCATTGACCTCCTCAGGTCACTCACTGTTGGGCAGTCTACCATTGTGAATGCCATCCAGGGTGTAGAAAGAGAGTTGCAACACAGTAATGCATTCCTGGAGGGCATTCATACTGGTCAGGCTGCCCTTCATTGAACCCTGCAATCTCTGGCCTCAGCACTGATGGCAGCCATTGTCCCTGTCTCTAGCCTCCCCCCTCCAACTTCCTCCACCCAGACCCAATCCCCTGTACCCCAGCCTATCTAAAGCACACCATCAGACCAGCCTGCACACGCCTCAACACACAAGGGAAGCTCAGGCAAACATAAGCACCACACATCCCACAAGCACTCACGCAAGCATCACACACATACAGACACACCAACATCCACTGCCTCCACTGTGTCCCCCTCGTCGTCGTCTCCCTCCTCCCTCCCAGTGTTGTCTACACTCTCACCTGCATGCACTACCATTACAGCCACTAGTTCCCGCACCGGCACACCCACCACTACAGCCCGCTCACCTGCAGTCACCACCCCCACTGCCATTTACACGTCCCCTGTATCCTCTCCCAGTGTGTATGTGACGCCCCCTCCCAAAGTACACAAACGCGGGAACACACCCACCCAACATCCATCCACCTCACGACAGCCTACAGCGCATGCACCTGCACCCAAATCAACAAAAGTTACACCTCCTACAACACCTCCTCTTCCTCCAGTCCCAGACCCCCTCCAGCTACCCGTCCCAGTGTTCGTCAGCAAATTTTCCTGAGCAACCTTAACCTCTTTCCCACCACCCCCCCTCCAATTCATAGGTCCCGTACTAGCACCTCAGACAGAAAATCTCTGGTACCAGTGGTGCCTGTTAGAGGTCTGTGGAGTGCACCGGGCACCAGGGCAGCCAGTGTGACATGGAGCCACAGCACAGCCAGTCCCCCCCCCCTGTGAAGCACCAGAAGTTGGACAGTGCCCGACGGAATAGGGGGAAGACTCCAGCCGGCAAAGCCGCTCACAAGGGTCCCGGGGGGACTATCCACTCAGCTGTGACTCCTCCCATGGTGGGGAAGGGGCAGAAAAAATCTCCAAAGCCTGGGAAGAGCAGCACGGCGGAGAAGCCCGCCATCATCGCCGCTGCCCAGGAGGCCACCGCCAGCCCCATCGTCACTGGCCAGGAGGCCACCGCCAGAGTCAGTGCCCAGGAGTGCCATCCCATCGTCAGTGCCATGGAGGCCACCGCCAGAGTCAGTGCCCAGGAGGGCCCCGGCAGCCACAGGCCTGCTGGGCAAAGAGGGACCGCCATGGCAAACACCGCTGCACAGGTCAGAGACAGCAAGGTCAAGCACCGCTGAAAAGGGCAAGCACCGCAGAACAGGGCAAGACCGCCATGGCAAACACCGCTGCACAGTTCAGAGACAGCAAAGTCAAGCACCGCTGAACAGGGCAAGCACCGCTGAACAGGGCAAAGACCGCCATGGCAAGCACCGCTTAACAGGGCAAGCACCACTGAACAGGGCAAAGACCTCCATGGCAAGCACCGCTGAACAGAGCAAGCACCGCTCAACAGGGCAAAGACCGCCATGGCAAGCACCGCTGAACAGGTCAGAGACAACAAAGTCAAGCACCGCTGAGGAGGGCAAGCACCGCTGAATAGGGCAAGCACCGCCAACTCAAGCACCGCTAGCCCATCTGCGGCAGGGGCAGTGACGGAACTGGGTCCGTCACGGGGAGAGTGATGCACTCTGGGCACCAGTCCCCATCCAGAACCAGTGAAGAACAGCATCCACTCCGTCTGTCCTTAACAGGATGAAGCACTCTGGGCACCAGTCCCCCTCCAGAACCAGTGGAGAACAGCATCCACTTCGTCTGTCCTTAACAGGATGAAGCACTCTGGGCACCAGTCCCCCTCCAGAACCAGTGGAGACTGTTATCAATTTGAGAGACTGTGGCTTTTCACTCCCCAGGATGGTACAGTGGTACAGTGGCCAAACCACCCACTGTAGAGACTTGAGAGACTGTGGCTTTGCACTCCCCAGGATTGAACAGTGGGCAAGCCACCCACTGTATAGACTTGAGAGACTGTGGCTTTGCACTCCCCAGGATGGTACAGTGGGCAACCCACCCACTTGTGAGACTTGAGAGACTGTGGCTTTGCACTCCCCAGGATACATCAATGGGCATGGAGCCCCCTCGTGGATCTGGTGTGGTGCTGTCATCTTGCTCAGGTGCCCCCCCCTTCCCTTCCCCGTGAGGTGCCTGTTGTATTTCTATCTGAGGCCCCAGCAGTGTTCTCTGTGTTTTGCTCATGTATCGTGTGTGGGGCTCACCCATGCATTTTGGGCCCAGTGGTCCACGGACATTGAATGGTGCATTACCTGCACTACTAATCGTGATGTATATTTTGTTGAATGTGTAATTATATCTGTATATATTTGGTTACTGTATTTTGATGTATTACAATGGTTGCACTCAAATCCTTTTGTCTTTGCATTCTTCCGGGGGGTGTGGGGGTTGTTACTGGAATGTTTGGATAAGCATTGGTGTGTGTGTTGTAGTGGGTGAGGGTCAAGGTGGGGGTGGGGGTGTTGCGTGTGTGTGTCCCTGACTTTTGCCTCCTCCCTCCCCTATGTCGTAGGTGCAGTACTCACCGTTGTCTTCGGCAGTGGCGTTGCTGATGATCGTACAGGAGCAGGAAGACTATCGCTGGGAGTATTTGGAGTTCCGGCTCCATGGTGTCCTCGTGGAGTGTGTAGAGGTGAGCGTTTTCCCATTGAAATGGCTGTTTCACCGTGTTTTTATCCACGGTGAATCCGCCCTGGAAAAGGTGGCGTATTGGTAGGTTGTGATACTGTGGGTGGTACTTTGTCTCCCGCCTGTCTGTTGGCGGTGACCGCTGCGCTGTTTGTCTGTACCGCCGTGGTGGTCGGAGTGTTAAAGTGGCTGTCTTTGTTGGCAGTTTCCTCCACGGTCATAATTCCCATTTTTTTTCCGCCGGCCTGTTTACGGTCTTTCCGCCGCTTTAACACCGTCTGCCAGGGTTGTAATGACCCCCTAATTCACTTCAGATATCTATTCTTGTATTGTGGTGTAGTGAGGTCCTGATATAATACTAAAAGCAATTATATCAGCTCAGAAATAACTCAAAATATAGTTTATCTCCCACAATAAGGATCTTTTTACTAAAAATACTCTCAGGGCAATCATTCGATATTTCAAAGCATCCCATTTTGAAGCATTTAACTTACGACTTGATTTGTATTTAAAGAAAACATCATACTTTAACACTTGAACAGAAAGAGTTCAGCTGTTTTCCAGTTCACGTCTTGCAGTGAATTGAGCTTTTTAAGGACTCTTACTGACATAATATGCAATTTAATTCAAACCATTTTAGATACAGATTCCTGTGTTACACCATAGTGAGTTTATGAACAAGGGCCAAATTCAGCAACATCAATCACATGTTGCTCAAAATATAATTACTTTAGCTCCCACAGAAAGGATCCATTTGCTAAAGCTTCTGTTAAGTGAAAGATTCAACAGCTCAAAATATCCCATGTAGAGTCATGTCATAAGCCACTGATTGATTAGGACTGAAACAAACATCAAAGGTTTACTCTTGAAAAGAAAGAGTTCATTTGTTGTCCAAATCACATCTTGCACTGACATTTTTTTTTAATGGACTTTTGCTGAAAGACTAAGCGATTTTGGTTAATTTCACTTCGGAAACATAAACTGGTTATCCAGCCTAGTGAGTTTATGCAAAATGATAAATTAGTTGCTCAGAAACAACTCAATAGGCTGTTACTTTAGTTCACAGGGTGGGGTGTGGTCAAGATGGCGGCAATGGCGGTCGCTTGAACCAAAGCTACGCTACTGACCCGCTGAAACATCCTGATTGGCGCTCCCGAGAACCCAGCCACAAAATAAACTGATCACCGTAAATGTCCTGGGAGCGTTCGGAGCGGCCAGATGCGATGCGGAGCAGGCGAGGCAGGCGTGCAAGCTTCCGATGCACGAAGGGCCTTGTCCGACACTGAGACCCAGAGCTCACGTACATATGAGGCGTGGCTGGGTGGCGAGCTGGACCCCATTGACATCGGACTTGCTGTGCATCGGCGGGTGCGGTAGGTGATCGGGGGTGTTGGCAAGTTGGACTGGCGATTGCGTGAAAGCCTTCCACCCCCCCATGCATCGTGCTGCTCCCTGTGCTGGAAATACCGCGATCCGTATGTGTAGGAGGCTGGACTGGCTTGTAGTGAGTACCAAGGGGTACTTACACCTTGCACCAGGCCCAGGTATCCCTTATTAGTGTATAGGGTGTCTAGCAGCTTAGGCTGATAGATAATGGTAGCTTAGCAGAACAGCTTAGGCTGAACTAGGAGACGAGTGAAGCTCCTACAGTACCACTAGTGTCATATGCACAATATCATAAGAAAACACAATACACAGATATACTAAAAATAAAGGTACTTTATTTTTATGACAATATGCCAAAGTATCTCAGTGAGTACCCTCAGTATGAGGATAGCAAATATACACAAGATATATGTACACAATACCAAAAATATGCAGTATAGTATTAGAAAACAGTGCAAACAATGTATAGTTACAACAGGATGCAATGGGGACACATAGGGATAGGGGCAACACAAACCATATACTCCAAAAGTGGAAAGCGAACCACGAATGGACCCCAAACCTATGTGACCTTGTAGAGGGTCGCTGGGACTGTAAGAAAACAGTGAGGGTTAGAAAAATAGCCCACCCCAAGACCCTGAAAAGTGAGTGCAAAGTGCACTAAAGTTCCCCAAAGAGCACAGAAGTCGTGATAGGGGAATTCTGCAGGAAAGACCAAAACCAGCAATGCAACAACGATGGATTTCCAGATGAGGGTACCTGTGGAACAAGGGGACCAAGTCCAAAAGTCACGACCAAGTCGAGAGTGGGCAGATGCCCAGGAAATGCCATCTGTTGGTGCAAAGAAGCTGCTACTGGACAGTAGAAGCTGAGGTTTCTGCAAGAACGACAAGGGCTAGAAACTTCCCCTTTAGAGGATAGATGTCCCACGCCGTGGAGAGTTGTGCAGAAGTACTTTCCTGAAGAAAGACCGCAAACAAGCCTTGCTAGCTGCAAGTCATGCAGTTAGGGTTTTTGGATGCTGCTGTGGCCCAGAAGGGACCAGGATGTCGCCATTTGCGTCAGGGGACAGAAGGGGCGTCCATCAAGACAAGGAGCCCTCTCAGAAGCAGGCAGCACCCGCAGAAGTGCCAGAACAGGCACTACAAAGTGGAGTGAAATGGTGCTCACCCAAAGTTGCACAAAGGAGTCCCACGCCGCCGGAGGACAACTCAGGAGGTCGTGCAATGCAGGTTAGAGTGCCGTGGACCCAGGCTTGGCTGTGCACAAAGGATTCCCTCGGACAGTCACAGGAGCCGGAGTAGCTGCAAAAGACGCGGTTCCCAGCAATGCAGTCTGGCGTGGGGAGGCAAGGACTTACCTCCACCAAACTTGGACTGAAGAGTCACTGGACTGTGGGAGTCACTTGGACAGAGTTGCTGGATTCAAGGGACATCGCTCATTGTGCTGAGAGGAGACCCAGGGGACCGGTGATGCAGTTCTTTGGTGCCTCCGGTAGCAGGGGGAAGATTCCGTCGACCCACGGGAGATTTCTTCGGAGATTCTAGTGCAGAGAGGAGGCAGACTACCCCCACAGCATGCACCACCAGGAAAACAGTCGAGAAGGCGGCAGGATCAGCGTTACAGAGTTGCAGTAGTCGTCTTCGCTACTTTGTTGCAGTTTTGCAGGCTTCCAGCGCGGTCAGCAGTCGATTCCTTGGCAGAAGGGGAAGAGAGAGATGCAGAGGAACTCTGATGAGCTCTTGCATTCGTTATCTAAGGAAATCCCCAAAGCAGAGACCCTAAATAGCCAGAAAAGAGGGTTTGGCTACTTAGGAGAGAAGATAGGCTAGCAACACCTGAAGGAGCCTATCAGAAGGAGTCTCTGACGTCACCTGCTGGCCCTGGCCACTCAGAGCAGTCCAGTGTGCCAGCAGCACCTCTGTTTCCAAGATGGCAGAGGTCTGGAGCACACTGGAGGAGCTCTGGGCACCTCCCAGGGGAGGTGCAGGTCAGGGGAGTGGTCACTTCCCTTTCCTTTGTCCAGTTTCGCGCCAGAGCAGGGCTAAGGGGTCCCTGAACCGGTGTAGACTGGCTTATGCAGAATTGGGCACCATCTGTGCCCATGAAAGCATTTCCAGAGGCTGGGGGAGGCTACTCCTGCCCTGCCTGAACACCTCTTTCTAAAGGGAGAAGGTGTAACACCCTCTCTCTGAGGAAGTCCTTTGTTCTGCATTCCTGGGCCAAGCCTGGCTGGACCCCAGGAGGGCAGAAACCTGTCTTAGGGGTTGGCATCAGCAGCAGCTGCAGAGAAACTCCTGAAAAGGCAGTTTGGCAGTACCCGGGTCTGTGCTACAGACCCGTGGGATCATGGGATTGTACCAACAATGCCAGGATGGCATAGAGGGGCCAATTCCATGATCGGAGTTACCATTGTGAAGCTACACATAGGTAGAGACCTATATGTAGTGCACACGTGTAATGGTGTCCCTGCACTCACAAAGTCCGGGGAATTGGCCCTGAACAATGTGGGGGCACCTTGGCTAGTGCCAGGGTGCCCACACACTAAGTAACTTAGCACCCAACCTTTACCAGGTAAAGGTTAGACATATAGGTGACTTATAAGTTACTTAAGTGCAGTGTAAAATGGCTGTGAAATAACGTGGACGTTATTTCACTCAGGCTGCAGTGGCAGGCCTGTGTAAGAATTGTCAGAGCTCCCTATGGGTGGCAAAAGAAATGCTGCAGCCCATAGGGATCTCCTGGAACCCCAATACCATGGGTACCTCAGTACCATATACTAGGGAATTATAAGGGTGTTCCAGTATGCCAATGTAAATTGGTAAAATTGGTCACTAGCCTGTTAGTGACAATTTGAAATAAATGAGAGATCATAACCACTGAGGTTCTGATTAGCAGAGCCTCAGTGAGACAGTTAGTCATAACACAGGTAACACATACAGGGCACACTTATGAGCACTGGGGCCCTGGCTGGCAGGGTCCCAGTGACACATACAACTAAAACAACATATATACAGTGAATTATGGGGGTAACATGCCAGGCAAGATGGTACTTTCCTACAGTATGGAAAAGGGAAGAAACGTGCTTTGCTGCCAGAAGAGAAGGTCGTTTGACTTAATTGCCTGAAGGAAGGCCCCACCCCTTTGCCGATGTAAAGCTATGCTGCTTGATGGAGTAATTTGCTTAGAGTGGATCATCGTAATTTGGTAGAGAGATTCGGAATGGTAGAGACTGCTTTGGGTGCCATGGACCCCCTGGTCTCAGAAAGCCAGAAGCAGAATCAGCGTTTGGACACCAAAGTAAAAGCCCTCCAGAGTGGAAGACGCAGAGGGCAGATCGCACCATAACAATGTCAGTTTTCTGGGATTTCCTGAGAGGGCGGAGGGGCAAAATTCGGAACTGTTCTTAGAGCAATGGCTGATCAAGGAAGTGTTGAATGGTGTCCCATCAAAGTTCTTTCTGGTGGAAAGAGCACATAGATTTCCAGGAGGGCAACCTGCTCCGGGTCTGCCACCTCAACTGTTGATTGCCCGCTTCCTCAATTATAGAGATCGCAAAGCAATACTTGAATACTTTCGGAGTAAAGGTACGATTTGTTACAAGGGGACCTCTATGACTACCTACCCGGACTTCACACAAGAAGTGCAGTGTCAACGCTACTCCTATATGAAAATTAAACAACGTCTTCGTGAGCACAACATTAAATATGCTTTGATATTTCCTGCTAAACTTAGGGTGATTGCGGATGACCGCACTCATGTTTTCACCACACCGGCCGATGCATGGACATGGTTGCATGCCAGGGGAATTGCACAGGCACAAGTGGAAGAAGAAGACGGTGGTTGACTTTGCGCGCAGTGAAGGTGTCTGGGTGGGGGAGGAGGGCCGTGGGTTCACTAGGCCAGGGCGAGTTCTGTAGGCTAGACCCCTCCGTAATGCAGGCCATGTGGCACTCCACCCCACCTCTGTAGAGTGACAAGTACATGTATCCAAGCCCCTGTGTCATTTATGTGTGCTGATGTCCACCATAGCCATGTAGGCCATATCCCAGGAACTGCATCTGTAAAGCCCAACAGCGCGGCATAGTGCAGGGGGCTGCTGTGTCTGTAGTGTCCGTCAACGATAGCGGTAAGCCATGCACTCAACCTGTCTCTTCTGTCGCCCCCCCCCCCCTTTTTGTGTTCTCCCTGTTCTTTTGTGCATCAGCATCATCAGGCAGAGGTACAGTGGCACCGGAGCACGAGGAAGTTGCATCCCACATGGCCATGGAGGGCCACACCACGGACTCTGAATACACCAGTGGGACGGAGGGCGAGGGGAGCTTCACGGCGGGGACAGGATCAGCAACCAGCGACACGGACTCATCCTCCAAAGGGAGCTCCCTTGTGGTGGTGGCAATATCTGTGCCCCCCACTTCTACAGGTACAGCCGCCACCCCCTCTACCAGCACCGCCCTTTCATCAGCCACTCAGCATTCGGCCCGTGCCCGCTCACCCAGGAGGGTGGGCATCACCTTTGCCCAAGGCACCTCAGCCCCTGCCCCTGTCACCTCTGCTGCCCTCAGTGAGGAGGCCATTGACCTCCTCAGGTCACTCACTGTTGGGCAGTCTACCATTGTGAATGCCATCCAGGGTGTAGAAAGAGAGTTGCAACACAGTAATGCATTCCTGGAGGGCATTCATACTGGTCAGGCTGCCCTTCATTGAACCCTGCAATCTCTGGCCTCAGCACTGATAGCAGCCATTGTCCCTGTCTCTAGCCTCCCCCCTCCAACTTCCTCCACCCAGACCCAATCCCCTGTACCCCAGCCTATCTAAAGCACACCATCAGACCAGCCTGCACACGCCTCAACACACAAGGGAAGCTCAGGCAAACATAAGCACCACACATCCCACAAGCACTCACGCAAGCATCACACACATACAGACACACCAACATCCACTGCCTCCACTGTGTCCCCCTCGTCGTCGTCTCCCTCCTCCCTCCCAGTGTTGTCTACACTCTCACCTGCATGCACTACCATTACAGCCACTAGTTCCCGCACCGGCACACCCACCACTACAGCCCGCTCACCTGCAGTCACCACCCCCACTGCCATTTACACGTCCCCTGTATCCTCTCCCAGTGTGTATGTGACGCCCCCTCCCAAAGTACACAAACGCGGGAACACACCCACCCAACATCCATCCACCTCACGACAGCCTACAGCGCATGCACCTGCACCCAAATCAACAAAAGTTACACCTCCTACAACACCTCCTCTTCCTCCAGTCCCAGACCCCCTCCAGCTTCCCGTCCCAGTGTTCGTCAGCAAATTTTCCTGAGCAACCTTAACCTCTTTCCCACCACCCCCCCTCCAATTCATAGGTCCCGTACTAGCACCTCAGACAGAAAATCTCTGGTACCAGTGGTGCCTGTTAGAGGTCTGTGGAGTGCACCGGGCACCAGGGCAGCCAGTGTGACATGGAGCCACAGCACAGCCAGTCCCCCCCCCCTGTGAAGCACCAGAAGTTGGACAGTGCCCGACGGAATAGGGGGAAGACTCCAGCCGGCAAAGCCGCTCACAAGGGTCCCGGGGGGACTATCCACTCAGCTGTGACTCCTCCCATGGTGGGGAAGGGGCAGAAAAAATCTCCAAAGCCTGGGAAGAGCAGCACGGCGGAGAAGCCCGCCATCATCGCCGCTGCCCAGGAGGCCACCGCCAGCCCCATCGTCACTGGCCAGGAGGCCACCGCCAGAGTCAGTGCCCAGGAGTGCCATCCCATCGTCAGTGCCATGGAGGCCACCGCCAGAGTCAGTGCCCAGGAGGGCCCCGGCAGCCACAGGCCTGCTGGGCAAAGAGGGACCGCCATGGCAAACACCGCTGCACAGGTCAGAGACAGCAAGGTCAAGCACCGCTGAAAAGGGCAAGCACCGCAGAATAGGGCAAGACCGCCATGGCAAACACCGCTGCACAGTTCAGAGACAGCAAAGTCAAGCACCGCTGAACAGGGCAAGCACCGCTGAACAGGGCAAAGACCGCCATGGCAAGCACCGCTTAACAGGGCAAGCACCGCTGAACAGGGCAAAGACCTCCATGGCAAGCACCGCTGAACAGAGCAAGCACCGCTCAACAGGGCAAAGACCGCCATGGCAAGCACCGCTGAACAGGTCAGAGACAACAAAGTCAAGCACCGCTGAGGAGGGCAAGCACCGCTGAATAGGGCAAGCACCGCCAACTCAAGCACCGCTAGCCCATCTGCGGCAGGGGCAGTGACGGAACTGGGTCCGTCACGGGGAGAGTGATGCACTCTGGGCACCAGTCCCCATCCAGAACCAGTGAAGAACAGCATCCACTCCGTCTGTCCTTAACAGGATGAAGCACTCTGGGCACCAGTCCCCCTCCAGAACCAGTGGAGAACAGCATCCACTTCGTCTGTCCTTAACAGGATGAAGCACTCTGGGCACCAGTCCCCCTCCAGAACCAGTGGAGACTGTTATCAATTTGAGAGACTGTGGCTTTTCACTCCCCAGGATGGTACAGTGGTACAGTGGCCAAACCACCCACTGTAGAGACTTGAGAGACTGTGGCTTTGCACTCCCCAGGATTGAACAGTGGGCAAGCCACCCACTGTATAGACTTGAGAGACTGTGGCTTTGCACTCCCCAGGATGGTACAGTGGGCAACCCACCCACTTGTGAGACTTGAGAGACTGTGGCTTTGCACTCCCCAGGATACATCAATGGGCATGGAGCCCCCTCGTGGATCTGGTGTGGTGCTGTCATCTGGCTCAGGTGCCCCCCCCTTCCCTTCCCCGTGAGGTGCCTGTTGTATTTCTATCTGAGGCCCCAGCAGTGTTCTCTGTGTTTTGCTCATGTATCGTGTGTGGGGCTCACCCATGCATTTTGGGCCCAGTGGTCCACGGACATTGAATGGTGCATTACCTGCACTACTAATCGTGATGTATATTTTGTTGAATGTGTAATTATATCTGTATATATTTGGTTACTGTATTTTGATGTATTACAATGGTTGCACTCAAATCCTTTTGTCTTTGCATTCTTCCGGGGTGTGTGGGGGTTGTTACTGGAATGTTTGGATAAGCATTGGTGTGTGTGTTGTAGTGGGTGAGGGTCAAGGTGGGGGTGGGGGTGTTGCGTGTGTGTGTCCCTGACTTTTGCCTCCTCCCTCCCCTATGTCGTAGGTGCAGTACTCACCGTTGTCTTCGGCAGTGGCGTTGCTGATGATCGTACAGGAGCAGGAAGACTATCGCTGGGAGTATTTGGAGTTCCGGCTCCATGGTGTCCTCGTGGAGTGTGTAGAGGTGAGCGTTTTCCCATTGAAATGGCTGTTTCACCGTGTTTTTATCCACGGTGAATCCGCCCTGGAAAAGGTGGCGTATTGGTAGGTTGTGATACTGTGGGTGGTACTTTGTCTCCCGCCTGTCTGTTGGCGGTGACCGCTGCGCTGTTTGTCTGTACCGCCGTGGTGGTCGGAGTGTTAAAGTGGCTGTCTTTGTTGGCAGTTTCCTCCACGGTCATAATTCCCATTTTTTTTCCGCCGGCCTGTTTACGGTCTTTCCGCCGCTTTAACACCGTCTGCCAGGGTTGTAATGACCCCCTAATTCACTTCAGATATCTATTCTTGTATTGTGGTGTAGTGAGGTCCTGATATAATACTAAAAGCAATTATATCAGCTCAGAAATAACTCAAAATATAGTTTATCTCCCACAATAAGGATCTTTTTACTAAAAATACTCTCAGGGCAATCATTCGATATTTCAAAGCATCCCATTTTGAAGCATTTAACTTACGACTTGATTTGTATTTAAAGAAAACATCATACTTTAACACTTGAACAGAAAGAGTTCAGCTGTTTTCCAGTTCACGTCTTGCAGTGAATTGAGCTTTTTAAGGACTCTTACTGACATAATATGCAATTTAATTCAAACCATTTTAGATACAGATTCCTGTGTTACACCATAGTGAGTTTATGAACAAGGGCCAAATTCAGCAACATCAATCACATGTTGCTCAAAATATAATTACTTTAGCTCCCACAGAAAGGATCCATTTGCTAAAGCTTCTGTTAAGTGAAAGATTCAACAGCTCAAAATATCCCATGTAGAGTCATGTCATAAGCCACTGATTGATTAGGACTGAAACAAACATCAAAGGTTTACTCTTGAAAAGAAAGAGTTCATTTGTTGTCCAAATCACATCTTGCACTGACATTTTTTTTTAATGGACTTTTGCTGAAAGACTAAGCGATTTTGGTTAATTTCACTTCGGAAACATAAACTGGTTATCCAGCCTAGTGAGTTTATGCAAAATGATAAATTAGTTGCTCAGAAACAACTCAATAGGCTGTTACTTTAGTTCACAGGGTGGGGTGTGGTCAAGATGGCGGCAATGGCGGTCGCTTGAACCAAAGCTACGCTACTGACCCGCTGAAACATCCTGATTGGCGCTCCCGAGAACCCAGCCACAAAATAAACTGATCACCGTAAATGTCCTGGGAGCGTTCGGAGCGGCCAGATGCGATGCGGAGCGGGCGAGGCAGGCGTGCAAGCTTCCGATGCACGAAGGGCCTTGTCCGACACTGAGACCCAGAGCTCACGTACATATGAGGCGTGGCTGGGTGGCGAGCTGGACCCCATTGACATCGGACTTGCTGTGCATCGGCGGGTGCGGTAGGTGATCGGGGGTGTTGGCAAGTTGGACTGGCGATTGCGTGAAAGCCTTCCACCCCCCCATGCATCGTGCTGCTCCCTGTGCTGGAAATACCGCGATCCGTATGTGTAGGAGGCTGGACTGGCTTGTAGTGAGTACCAAGGGGTACTTACACCTTGCACCAGGCCCAGGTATCCCTTATTAGTGTATAGGGTGTCTAGCAGCTTAGGCTGATAGATAATGGTAGCTTAGCAGAACAGCTTAGGCTGAACTAGGAGACGAGTGAAGCTCCTACAGTAGCACTAGTGTCATATGCACAATATCATAAGAAAACACAATACACAGATATACTAAAAATAAAGGTACTTTATTTTTATGACAATATGCCAAAGTATCTCAGTGAGTACCCTCAGTATGAGGATAGCAAATATACACAAGATATATGTACACAATACCAAAAATATGCAGTATAGTATTAGAAAACAGTGCAAACAATGTATAGTTACAACAGGATGCAATGGGGACACATAGGGATAGGGGCAACACAAACCATATACTCCAAAAGTGGAAAGCGAACCACGAATGGACCCCAAACCTATGTGACCTTGTAGAGGGTCGCTGGGACTGTAAGAAAACAGTGAGGGTTAGAAAAATAGCCCACCCCAAGACCCTGAAAAGTGAGTGCAAAGTGCACTAAAGTTCCCCAAAGAGCACAGAAGTCGTGATAGGGGAATTCTGCAGGAAAGACCAAAACCAGCAATGCAACAACGATGGATTTCCAGATGAGGGTACCTGTGGAACAAGGGGACCAAGTCCAAAAGTCACGACCAAGTCGAGAGTGGGCAGATGCCCAGGAAATGCCATCTGTTGGTGCAAAGAAGCTGCTACTGGACAGTAGAAGCTGAGGTTTCTGCAAGAACGACAAGGGCTAGAAACTTCCCCTTTAGAGGATAGATGTCCCACGCCGTGGAGAGTTGTGCAGAAGTACTTTCCTGAAGAAAGACCGCAAACAAGCCTTGCTAGCTGCAAGTCATGCAGTTAGGGTTTTTGGATGCTGCTGTGGCCCAGAAGGGACCAGGATGTCGCCATTTGCGTCAGGGGACAGAAGGGGCGTCCATCAAGACAAGGAGCCCTCTCAGAAGCAGGCAGCACCCGCAGAAGTGCCAGAACAGGCACTACAAAGTGGAGTGAAATGGTGCTCACCCAAAGTTGCACAAAGGAGTCCCACGCCGCCGGAGGACAACTCAGGAGGTCGTGCAATGCAGGTTAGAGTGCCGTGGACCCAGGCTTGGCTGTGCACAAAGGATTCCCTCGGACAGTCACAGGAGCCGGAGTAGCTGCAAAAGACGCGGTTCCCAGCAATGCAGTCTGGCGTGGGGAGGCAAGGACTTACCTCCACCAAACTTGGACTGAAGAGTCACTGGACTGTGGGAGTCACTTGGACAGAGTTGCTGGATTCAAGGGACATCGCTCATCGTGCTGAGAGGAGACCCAGGGGACCGGTGATGCAGTTCTTTGGTGCCTCCGGTAGCAGGGGGAAGATTCCGTCGACCCACGGGAGATTTCTTCTGAGATTCTAGTGCAGAGAGGAGGCAGACTACCCCCACAGCATGCACCACCAGGAAAACAGTCGAGAAGGCGGCAGGATCAGCGTTACAGAGTTGCAGTAGTCGTCTTCGCTACTTTGTTGCAGTTTTGCAGGCTTCCAGCGCGGTCAGCAGTCGATTCCTTGGCAGAAGGGGAAGAGAGAGATGCAGAGGAACTCTGATGAGCTCTTGCATTCGTTATCTAAGGAAATCCCCAAAGCAGAGACCCTAAATAGCCAGAAAAGAGGGTTTGGCTACTTAGGAGAGAAGATAGGCTAGCAACACCTGAAGGAGCCTATCAGAAGGAGTCTCTGACGTCACCTGCTGGCCCTGGCCACTCAGAGCAGTCCAGTGTGCCAGCAGCACCTCTGTTTCCAAGATGGCAGAGGTCTGGAGCACACTGGAGGAGCTCTGGGCACCTCCCAGGGGAGGTGCAGGTCAGGGGAGTGGTCACTTCCCTTTCCTTTGTCCAGTTTCGCGCCAGAGCAGGGCTAAGGGGTCCCTGAACCGGTGTAGACTGGCTTATGCAGAATTGGGCACCATCTGTGCCCATGAAAGCATTTCCAGAGGCTGGGGGAGGCTACTCCTGCCCTGCCTGAACACCTCTTTCTAAAGGGAGAAGGTGTAACACCCTCTCTCTGAGGAAGTCCTTTGTTCTGCATTCCTGGGCCAAGCCTGGCTGGACCCCAGGAGGGCAGAAACCTGTCTTAGGGGTTGGCATCAGCAGCAGCTGCAGAGAAACTCCTGAAAAGGCAGTTTGGCAGTACCCGGGTCTGTGCTACAGACCCGTGGGATCATGGGATTGTACCAACAATGCCAGGATGGCATAGAGGGGCCAATTCCATGATCGGAGTTACCATTGTGAAGCTACACATAGGTAGAGACCTATATGTAGTGCACACGTGTAATGGTGTCCCTGCACTCACAAAGTCCGGGGAATTGGCCCTGAACAATGTGGGGGCACCTTGGCTAGTGCCAGGGTGCCCACACACTAAGTAACTTAGCACCCAACCTTTACCAGGTAAAGGTTAGACATATAGGTGACTTATAAGTTACTTAAGTGCAGTGTAAAATGGCTGTGAAATAACGTGGACGTTATTTCACTCAGGCTGCAGTGGCAGGCCTGTGTAAGAATTGTCAGAGCTCCCTATGGGTGGCAAAAGAAATGCTGCAGCCCATAGGGATCTCCTGGAACCCCAATACCATGGGTACCTCAGTACCATATACTAGGGAATTATAAGGGTGTTCCAGTATGCCAATGTAAATTGGTAAAATTGGTCACTAGCCTGTTAGTGACAATTTGAAATAAATGAGAGATCATAACCACTGAGGTTCTGATTAGCAGAGCCTCAGTGAGACAGTTAGTCATAACACAGGTAACACATACAGGGCACACTTATGAGCACTGGGGCCCTGGCTGGCAGGGTCCCAGTGACACATACAACTAAAACAACATATATACAGTGAATTATGGGGGTAACATGCCAGGCAAGATGGTACTTTCCTACAGTATGGAAAAGGGAAGAAACGTGCTTTGCTGCCAGAAGAGAAGGTCGTTTGACTTAATTGCCTGAAGGAAGGCCCCACCCCTTTGCCGATGTAAAGCTATGCTGCTTGATGGAGTAATTTGCTTAGAGTGGATCATCGTAATTTGGTAGAGAGATTCGGAATGGTAGAGACTGCTTTGGGTGCCATGGACCCCCTGGTCTCAGAAAGCCAGAAGCAGAATCAGCGTTTGGACACCAAAGTAAAAGCCCTCCAGAGTGGAAGACGCAGAGGGCAGATCGCACCATAACAATGTCAGTTTTCTGGGATTTCCTGAGAGGGCGGAGGGGCAAAATTCGGAACTGTTCTTAGAGCAATGGCTGATCAAGGAAGTGTTGAATGGTGTCCCATCAAAGTTCTTTCTGGTGGAAAGAGCACATAGATTTCCAGGAGGGCAACCTGCTCCGGGTCTGCCACCTCAACTGTTGATTGCCCGCTTCCTCAATTATAGAGATCGCAAAGCAATACTTGAATACTTTCGGAGTAAAGGTACGATTTGTTACAAGGGGACCTCTATGACTACCTACCCGGACTTCACACAAGAAGTGCAGTGTCAACGCTACTCCTATATGAAAATTAAACAACGTCTTCGTGAGCACAACATTAAATATGCTTTGATATTTCCTGCTAAACTTAGGGTGATTGCGGATGACCGCACTCATGTTTTCACCACACCGGCCGATGCATGGACATGGTTGCATGCCAGGGGAATTGCACAGGCACAAGTGGAAGAAGAAGACGGTGGTTGACTTTGCGCGCAGTGAAGGTGTCTGGGTGGGGGAGGAGGGCCGTGGGTTCACTAGGCCAGGGCGAGTTCTGTAGGCTAGACCCCTCCGTAATGCAGGCCATGTGGCACTCCACCCCACCTCTGTAGAGTGACAAGTACATGTATCCAAGCCCCTGTGTCATTTATGTGTGCTGATGTCCACCATAGCCATGTAGGCCATATCCCAGGAACTGCATCTGTAAAGCCCAACAGCGCGGCATAGTGCAGGGGGCTGCTGTGTCTGTAGTGTCCGTCAACGATAGCGGTAAGCCATGCACTCAACCTGTCTCTTCTGTCGCCCCCCCCCCCCCTTTTTGTGTTCTCCCTGTTCTTTTGTGCATCAGCATCATCAGGCAGAGGTACAGTGGCACCGGAGCACGAGGAAGTTGCATCCCACATGGCCATGGAGGGCCACACCACGGACTCTGAATACACCAGTGGGACGGAGGGCGAGGGGAGCTTCACGGCGGGGACAGGATCAGCAACCAGCGACACGGACTCATCCTCCAAAGGGAGCTCCCTTGTGGTGGTGGCAATATCTGTGCCCCCCACTTCTACAGGTACAGCCGCCACCCCCTCTACCAGCACCGCCCTTTCATCAGCCACTCAGCATTCGGCCCGTGCCCGCTCACCCAGGAGGGTGGGCATCACCTTTGCCCAAGGCACCTCAGCCCCTGCCCCTGTCACCTCTGCTGCCCTCAGTGAGGAGGCCATTGACCTCCTCAGGTCACTCACTGTTGGGCAGTCTACCATTGTGAATGCCATCCAGGGTGTAGAAAGAGAGTTGCAACACAGTAATGCATTCCTGGAGGGCATTCATACTGGTCAGGCTGCCCTTCATTGAACCCTGCAATCTCTGGCCTCAGCACTGATGGCAGCCATTGTCCCTGTCTCTAGCCTCCCCCCTCCAACTTCCTCCACCCAGACCCAATCCCCTGTACCCCAGCCTATCTAAAGCACACCATCAGACCAGCCTGCACACGCCTCAACATACAAGGGAAGCTCAGGCAAACATAAGCACCACACATCCCACAAGCACTCACGCAAGCATCACACACATACAGACACACCAACATCCACTGCCTCCACTGTGTCCCCCTCGTCGTCGTCTCCCTCCTCCCTCCCAGTGTTGTCTACACTCTCACCTGCATGCACTACCATTACAGCCACTAGTTCCCGCACCGGCACACCCACCACTACAGCCCGCTCACCTGCAGTCACCACCCCCACTGCCATTTACACGTCCCCTGTATCCTCTCCCAGTGTGTATGTGACGCCCCCTCCCAAAGTACACAAACGCGGGAACACACCCACCCAACATCCATCCACCTCACGACAGCCTACAGCGCATGCACCTGCACCCAAATCAACAAAAGTTAC
The DNA here is from genome assembly GCF_031143425.1 of Pleurodeles waltl. NCBI lineage: Eukaryota > Metazoa > Chordata > Amphibia > Caudata > Salamandridae > Pleurodeles > Pleurodeles waltl. The sequence continues at coordinate 329,933 of NW_027149820.1, read as the reverse complement.
ACCTCCTACAACACCTCCTCTTCCTCCAGTCCCAGACCCCCTCCAGCTACCCGTCCCAGTGTTCGTCAGCAAATTTTCCTGAGCAACCTTAACCTCTTTCCCACCACCCCCCCTCCAATTCATAGGTCCCGTACTAGCACCTCAGACAGAAAATCTCTGGTACCAGTGGTGCCTGTTAGAGGTCTGTGGAGTGCACCGGGCACCAGGGCAGCCAGTGTGACATGGAGCCACAGCACAGCCAGTCCCCCCCCCCCTGTGAAGCACCAGAAGTTGGACAGTGCCCGACGGAATAGGGGGAAGACTCCAGCCGGCAAAGCCGCTCACAAGGGTCCCGGGGGGACTATCCACTCAGCTGTGACTCCTCCCATGGTGGGGAAGGGGCAGAAAAAATCTCCAAAGCCTGGGAAGAGCAGCACGGCGGAGAAGCCCGCCATCATCGCCGCTGCCCAGGAGGCCACCGCCAGCCCCATCGTCACTGGCCAGGAGGCCACCGCCAGAGTCAGTGCCCAGGAGTGCCATCCCATCGTCAGTGCCATGGAGGCCACCGCCAGAGTCAGTGCCCAGGAGGGCCCCGGCAGCCACAGGCCTGCTGGGCAAAGAGGGACCGCCATGGCAAACACCGCTGCACAGGTCAGAGACAGCAAGGTCAAGCACCGCTGAAAAGGGCAAGCACCGCAGAATAGGGCAAGACCGCCATGGCAAACACCGCTGCACAGTTCAGAGACAGCAAAGTCAAGCACCGCTGAACAGGGCAAGCACCGCTGAACAGGGCAAAGACCGCCATGGCAAGCACCGCTTAACAGGGCAAGCACCGCTGAACAGGGCAAAGACCTCCATGGCAAGCACCGCTGAACAGAGCAAGCACCGCTCAACAGGGCAAAGACCGCCATGGCAAGCACCGCTGAACAGGTCAGAGACAACAAAGTCAAGCACCGCTGAGGAGGGCAAGCACCGCTGAATAGGGCAAGCACCGCCAACTCAAGCACCGCTAGCCCATCTGCGGCAGGGGCAGTGACGGAACTGGGTCCGTCACGGGGAGAGTGATGCACTCTGGGCACCAGTCCCCATCCAGAACCAGTGAAGAACAGCATCCACTCCGTCTGTCCTTAACAGGATGAAGCACTCTGGGCACCAGTCCCCCTCCAGAACCAGTGGAGAACAGCATCCACTTCGTCTGTCCTTAACAGGATGAAGCACTCTGGGCACCAGTCCCCCTCCAGAACCAGTGGAGACTGTTATCAATTTGAGAGACTGTGGCTTTTCACTCCCCAGGATGGTACAGTGGTACAGTGGCCAAACCACCCACTGTAGAGACTTGAGAGACTGTGGCTTTGCACTCCCCAGGATTGAACAGTGGGCAAGCCACCCACTGTATAGACTTGAGAGACTGTGGCTTTGCACTCCCCAGGATGGTACAGTGGGCAACCCACCCACTTGTGAGACTTGAGAGACTGTGGCTTTGCACTCCCCAGGATACATCAATGGGCATGGAGCCCCCTCGTGGATCTGGTGTGGTGCTGTCATCTGGCTCAGGTGCCCCCCCCTTCCCTTCCCCGTGAGGTGCCTGTTGTATTTCTATCTGAGGCCCCAGCAGTGTTCTCTGTGTTTTGCTCATGTATCGTGTGTGGGGCTCACCCATGCATTTTGGGCCCAGTGGTCCACGGACATTGAATGGTGCATTACCTGCACTACTAATCGTGATGTATATTTTGTTGAATGTGTAATTATATCTGTATATATTTGGTTACTGTATTTTGATGTATTACAATGGTTGCACTCAAATCCTTTTGTCTTTGCATTCTTCCGGGGGGTGTGGGGGTTTTTACTGGAATGTTTGGATAAGCATTGGTGTGTGTGTTGTAGTGGGTGAGGGTCAAGGTGGGGGTGGGGGTGTTGCGTGTGTGTGTCCCTGACTTTTGCCTCCTCCCTCCCCTATGTCGTAGGTGCAGTACTCACCGTTGTCTTCGGCAGTGGCGTTGCTGATGATCGTACAGGAGCAGGAAGACTATCGCTGGGAGTATTTGGAGTTCCGGCTCCATGGTGTCCTCGTGGAGTGTGTAGAGGTGAGCGTTTTCCCATTGAAATGGCTGTTTCACCGTGTTTTTATCCACGGTGAATCCGCCCTGGAAAAGGTGGCGTATTGGTAGGTTGTGATACTGTGGGTGGTACTTTGTCTCCCGCCTGTCTGTTGGCGGTGACCGCTGCGCTGTTTGTCTGTACCGCCGTGGTGGTCGGAGTGTTAAAGTGGCTGTCTTTGTTGGCAGTTTCCTCCACGGTCATAATTCCCATTTTTTTTCCGCCGGCCTGTTTACGGTCTTTCCGCCGCTTTAACACCGTCTGCCAGGGTTGTAATGACCCCCTAATTCACTTCAGATATCTATTCTTGTATTGTGGTGTAGTGAGGTCCTGATATAATACTAAAAGCAATTATATCAGCTCAGAAATAACTCAAAATATAGTTTATCTCCCACAATAAGGATCTTTTTACTAAAAATACTCTCAGGGCAATCATTCGATATTTCAAAGCATCCCATTTTGAAGCATTTAACTTACGACTTGATTTGTATTTAAAGAAAACATCATACTTTAACACTTGAACAGAAAGAGTTCAGCTGTTTTCCAGTTCACGTCTTGCAGTGAATTGAGCTTTTTAAGGACTCTTACTGACATAATATGCAATTTAATTCAAACCATTTTAGATACAGATTCCTGTGTTACACCATAGTGAGTTTATGAACAAGGGCCAAATTCAGCAACATCAATCACATGTTGCTCAAAATATAATTACTTTAGCTCCCACAGAAAGGATCCATTTGCTAAAGCTTCTGTTAAGTGAAAGATTCAACAGCTCAAAATATCCCATGTAGAGTCATGTCATAAGCCACTGATTGATTAGGACTGAAACAAACATCAAAGGTTTACTCTTGAAAAGAAAGAGTTCATTTGTTGTCCAAATCACATCTTGCACTGACATTTTTTTTTAATGGACTTTTGCTGAAAGACTAAGCGATTTTGGTTAATTTCACTTCGGAAACATAAACTGGTTATCCAGCCTAGTGAGTTTATGCAAAATGATAAATTAGTTGCTCAGAAACAACTCAATAGGCTGTTACTTTAGTTCACAGGGTGGGGTGTGGTCAAGATGGCGGCAATGGCGGTCGCTTGAACCAAAGCTACGCTACTGACCCGCTGAAACATCCTGATTGGCGCTCCCGAGAACCCAGCCACAAAATAAACTGATCACCGTAAATGTCCTGGGAGCGTTCGGAGCGGCCAGATGCGATGCGGAGCGGGCGAGGCAGGCGTGCAAGCTTCCGATGCACGAAGGGCCTTGTCCGACACTGAGACCCAGAGCTCACGTACATATGAGGCGTGGCTGGGTGGCGAGCTGGACCCCATTGACATCGGACTTGCTGTGCATCGGCGGGTGCGGTAGGTGATCGGGGGTGTTGGCAAGTTGAACTGGCGATTGCGTGAAAGCCTTCCACCCCCCCATGCATCGTGCTGCTCCCTGTGCTGGAAATACCGCGATCCGTATGTGTAGGAGGCTGGACTGGCTTGTAGTGAGTACCAAGGGGTACTTACACCTTGCACCAGGCCCAGGTATCCCTTATTAGTGTATAGGGTGTCTAGCAGCTTAGGCTGATAGATAATGGTAGCTTAGCAGAACAGCTTAGGCTGAACTAGGAGACGAGTGAAGCTCCTACAATACCACTAGTGTCATATGCACAATATCATAAGAAAACACAATACACAGATATACTAAAAATAAAGGTACTTTATTTTTATGACAATATGCCAAAGTATCTCAGTGAGTACCCTCAGTATGAGGATAGCAAATATACACAAGATATATGTACACAATACCAAAAATATGCAGTATAGTATTAGAAAACAGTGCAAACAATGTATAGTTACAACAGGATGCAATGGGGACACATAGGGATAGGGGCAACACAAACCATATACTCCAAAAGTGGAAAGCGAACCACGAATGGACCCCAAACCTATGTGACCTTGTAGAGGGTCGCTGGGACTGTAAGAAAACAGTGAGGGTTAGAAAAATAGCCCACCCCAAGACCCTGAAAAGTGAGTGCAAAGTGCACTAAAGTTCCCCAAAGAGCACAGAAGTCGTGATAGGGGAATTCTGCAGGAAAGACCAAAACCAGCAATGCAACAACGATGGATTTCCAGATGAGGGTACCTGTGGAACAAGGGGACCAAGTCCAAAAGTCACGACCAAGTCGAGAGTGGGCAGATGCCCAGGAAATGCCATCTGTTGGTGCAAAGAAGCTGCTACTGGACAGTAGAAGCTGAGGTTTCTGCAAGAACGACAAGGGCTAGAAACTTCCCCTTTAGAGGATAGATGTCCCACGCCGTGGAGAGTTGTGCAGAAGTACTTTCCTGAAGAAAGACCGCAAACAAGCCTTGCTAGCTGCAAGTCATGCAGTTAGGGTTTTTGGATGCTGCTGTGGCCCAGAAGGGACCAGGATGTCGCCATTTGCGTCAGGGGACAGAAGGGGCGTCCATCAAGACAAGGAGCCCTCTCAGAAGCAGGCAGCACCCGCAGAAGTGCCAGAACAGGCACTACAAAGTGGAGTGAAATGGTGCTCACCCAAAGTTGCACAAAGGAGTCCCACGCCGCCGGAGGACAACTCAGGAGGTCGTGCAATGCAGGTTAGAGTGCCGTGGACCCAGGCTTGGCTGTGCACAAAGGATTCCCTCGGACAGTCACAGGAGCCGGAGTAGCTGCAAAAGACGCGGTTCCCAGCAATGCAGTCTGGCGTGGGGAGGCAAGGACTTACCTCCACCAAACTTGGACTGAAGAGTCACTGGACTGTGGGAGTCACTTGGACAGAGTTGCTGGATTCAAGGGACATCGCTCATCGTGCTGAGAGGAGACCCAGGGGACCGGTGATGCAGTTCTTTGGTGCCTCCGGTAGCAGGGGGAAGATTCCGTCGACCCACGGGAGATTTCTTCGGAGATTCTAGTGCAGAGAGGAGGCAGACTACCCCCACAGCATGCACCACCAGGAAAACAGTCGAGAAGGCGGCAGGATCAGCGTTACAGAGTTGCAGTAGTCGTCTTCGCTACTTTGTTGCAGTTTTGCAGGCTTCCAGCGCTGTCAGCAGTCGATTCCTTGGCAGAAGGGGAAGAGAGAGATGCAGAGGAACTCTGATGAGCTCTTGCATTCGTTATCTAAGGAAATCCCCAAAGCAGAGACCCTAAATAGCCAGAAAAGAGGGTTTGGCTACTTAGGAGAGAAGATAGGCTAGCAACACCTGAAGGAGCCTATCAGAAGGAGTCTCTGACGTCACCTGCTGGCCCTGGCCACTCAGAGCAGTCCAGTGTGCCAGCAGCACCTCTGTTTCCAAGATGGCAGAGGTCTGGAGCACACTGGAGGAGCTCTGGGCACCTCCCAGGGGAGGTGCAGGTCAGGGGAGTGGTCACTTCCCTTTCCTTTGTCCAGTTTCGCGCCAGAGCAGGGCTAAGGGGTCCCTGAACCGGTGTAGACTGGCTTATGCAGAATTGGGCACCATCTGTGCCCATGAAAGCATTTCCAGAGGCTGGGGGAGGCTACTCCTGCCCTGCCTGAACACCTCTTTCTAAAGGGAGAAGGTGTAACACCCTCTCTCTGAGGAAGTCCTTTGTTCTGCATTCCTGGGCCAAGCCTGGCTGGACCCCAGGAGGGCAGAAACCTGTCTTAGGGGTTGGCATCAGCAGCAGCTGCAGAGAAACTCCTGAAAAGGCAGTTTGGCAGTACCCGGGTCTGTGCTACAGACCCGTGGGATCATGGGATTGTACCAACAATGCCAGGATGGCATAGAGGGGCCAATTCCATGATCGGAGTTACCATTGTGAAGCTACACATAGGTAGAGACCTATATGTAGTGCACACGTGTAATGGTGTCCCTGCACTCACAAAGTCCGGGGAATTGGCCCTGAACAATGTGGGGGCACCTTGGCTAGTGCCAGGGTGCCCACACACTAAGTAACTTAGCACCCAACCTTTACCAGGTAAAGGTTAGACATATAGGTGACTTATAAGTTACTTAAGTGCAGTGTAAAATGGCTGTGAAATAACGTGGACGTTATTTCACTCAGGCTGCAGTGGCAGGCCTGTGTAAGAATTGTCAGAGCTCCCTATGGGTGGCAAAAGAAATGCTGCAGCCCATAGGGATCTCCTGGAACCCCAATACCATGGGTACCTCAGTACCATATACTAGGGAATTATAAGGGTGTTCCAGTATGCCAATGTAAATTGGTAAAATTGGTCACTAGCCTGTTAGTGACAATTTGAAATAAATGAGAGATCATAACCACTGAGGTTCTGATTAGCAGAGCCTCAGTGAGACAGTTAGTCATAACACAGGTAACACATACAGGGCACACTTATGAGCACTGGGGCCCTGGCTGGCAGGGTCCCAGTGACACATACAACTAAAACAACATATATACAGTGAATTATGGGGGTAACATGCCAGGCAAGATGGTACTTTCCTACAGTATGGAAAAGGGAAGAAACGTGCTTTGCTGCCAGAAGAGAAGGTCGTTTGACTTAATTGCCTGAAGGAAGGCCCCACCCCTTTGCCGATGTAAAGCTATGCTGCTTGATGGAGTAATTTGCTTAGAGTGGATCATCGTAATTTGGTAGAGAGATTCGGAATGGTAGAGACTGCTTTGGGTGCCATGGACCCCCTGGTCTCAGAAAGCCAGAAGCAGAATCAGCGTTTGGACACCAAAGTAAAAGCCCTCCAGAGTGGAAGACGCAGAGGGCAGATCGCACCATAACAATGTCAGTTTTCTGGGATTTCCTGAGAGGGCGGAGGGGCAAAATTCGGAACTGTTCTTAGAGCAATGGCTGATCAAGGAAGTGTTGAATGGTGTCCCATCAAAGTTCTTTCTGGTGGAAAGAGCACATAGATTTCCAGGAGGGCAACCTGCTCCGGGTCTGCCACCTCAACTGTTGATTGCCCGCTTCCTCAATTATAGAGATCGCAAAGCAATACTTGAATACTTTCGGAGTAAAGGTACGATTTGTTACAAGGGGACCTCTATGACTACCTACCCGGACTTCACACAAGAAGTGCAGTGTCAACGCTACTCCTATATGAAAATTAAACAACGTCTTCGTGAGCACAACATTAAATATGCTTTGATATTTCCTGCTAAACTTAGGGTGATTGCGGATGACCGCACTCATGTTTTCACCACACCGGCCGATGCATGGACATGGTTGCATGCCAGGGGAATTGCACAGGCACAAGTGGAAGAAGAAGACGGTGGTTGACTTCGCCGGCACGCAAGAGAATAAGAAAATGGTCAAAGGCGCAACCCATGAAAACACAGGCGGCTGCCGAGAGGGCAAAGGCGCTGAAAGACGCATCGTTGCACATATATAATTCTTTCGGAGCACTGCAGGCTACCCTGAGTGAGCATACGGAATCGGAATCCGGCGGATCCGACTCGACTGGTATGGAAGTGCTAAAAGGACCGGTGATCACACCTAGAACTGCGGATGAGCTGTGATATCCGCAAGACCTTCTTTTTGGACTTGGCCCGGTACTCAAGGAGCATGTGCTCAAATAATTTCAGAATTGGACAGCCTTTGAGTACTGGCAACAGATTGATATCCTTTTTGAAATGTGTTGTTAAAGGGTGTATGTGTCAATGTAGCTGTAGTCCTTGGGAGCGCCGATATGATTATTTTTATTTCTTTTGTTTAAATGTTGGGGGCCCCCTATAAGGGCTTCCATCAATAGTTAGCATGGTTCCCCAGTTGGTATCCATATGGATACAGGTCTCTGATATAAGAAGTGTGTTGTGACTCCTGTTAATATGGATGGTAGTTAGAGAATTGCAACTATGCCACTGTTTTTAGGGGTCTAAAAGGGTGCTGGGAGGGGCTGCTATGTTTATGTTTATTATGTTTAACTGGATCGCGATGTATATCTTCACCACTGCTTGTTAGTTGTCATCTTCAGAACTGCGGCTATGTAATTTCAGGGGGAGTTGAGACCTGTAATATAGCAAGCGTAAAAATATTGCATATTATGATATGGTTCATTGAATACTTTTCATTATGCAGGAGTATAATATGATTACGTGGAATGTGCGAGGGATGGCCGCACAGGGTAAGAGACACCAAATATACACCTATCTCAAACGCCAGAGAATACATTTTGATATTTTACAGGAAACACATTTGCTTGAGGCTGATCTACAGGCACTAAGGAAGCAATGGCAGGGTCAGATCTTTGATACATTATTCTCGGCTTATGTGAGGGGAGTATTGTTGTGGATAGCACCAGGGGTGCCGTATGTCGAACACGCAAACAAGATAGATGAGGGATGCAGATATGTGGTGTTAGAGGGGCAGCTTGACAGCAGACAATTTACTATATAGGGATTTATGCCCCCAATAGCACGTTATCTGAATTCCTTCGAAAAATGACCCCAGCGCTGCTGATTGATCCTGATGCGTCTGCCATTTGGGGTGGGGACTTCAACTGTATTGCAGATGTATTGCTGGATCGTTCGGTACCGCCACTATCGGGGACAGCGAACAGGCGAAGCTCCAGTCTGTTGGCGGCCTGGGCGAGAGCATGGGGTTACATGATATATGGGGTGTGAGCCATCCAGCGCACAGGGAGTATTCATTCTCCTTGGTGCCTCACAAGGTACTCACTAGAATAGATATTCTGTGGGGGGCTCCAGCTATATGCTCTCTAGTTAAAGATTTTAAATACTTGGCCAGGACACTCTCTGATCATTCCCCCTTGCTAGTGTTGATGCGGTGGGGAAGAGGGTGCCCCGCGGTCCCTGTTTGGCGTCTGCAGGGGGTGGCACTACTGGATCAATTCTTTAGAGAAGAATTGAATACATTTATAAAGCACTATTGGGAACTAAATAAGGGTTCGACGGGATTGAGAGCGACGGAGTGGGATGCACACAAGGTTGTGGTGAGGGGATACTGTCTCTTGGCCTCTTGGCGAGTGCGTCGTACACTTCACGTTGAAGTTATTAACTTGGAAAAAAGAACTGAGAACCATGGAGGTGGCAGTAGCTCAGAATAAGGTATCATTTGAAACACTTTGGGCTCAGCGGATGATTTATGAGGAGGCGGACCAACGTCTCCAGCAATATGACTATAATTACCACCTTATGCGTTTACAGATGGAGGGTGATAGGTCGGGGAGACTACTTGCATGGCTTCCGAGGGAGGGCCACCAACAGACTCCTATTGGAGCTATATGCTCAGATGACGGAACCTTAGCTACTATGCAGGATGCGATCAATAAAGTGTTTAAAGAATACTATACAGGTTTGTATTGTGGGCAAACAACATGTGACATTCAGCAATTTAAGACCTTCCTTAGTGGGGCTTCACTGGCACGGCTGTCAATATCGGATAGGATAGCACTAGAAGCACCCCTTAAAATGGAGGAAATTGGAGGATGCCATGGCCCAAATATCCCGCAATAAAACACCAGGGATGGATGGCTTGCCAATAGAGTACTATAGTACTTATGCACAACACTTGAAAAGCCACTTGCTGGCAGAGTTTGAAGAGGCATGGACTCGTAGGTTGCTTCCACCGTCGCAGAGGGAGGCATTGATAGTGGTACTTCTAAAACAGGTTCGGGATCCCACAGATGTGAGGTCATATAGGCCGCTCTCTCTACCTAATCTGGACTGAAATTTTTTGGGTAAAGTGTTAGCAAATAGACTAGCCCCCATAATACACACATTAATTCATGAAGACCAGAATGGCTTTATACCAAAACGTAATACATTCCTGAATGTACGCAGATTGCTTAGTATTATTGGTGACACTCTGACTGAGGCACATGATAATGTGGCGATGTCACTAGACATCGAGAAAGCATTTGATACACTGGGATGGGACTTTTTGTTTGTCACCATGCATGACATGGGGTTTGGCCCAGGCTTTATAGGCTGGGTACAGACCTTATATGCTGAACCCATGGCTAGAGTAAAAACGGGAGGCGTCATATAGGATAGCTTTCCCATTGGCAGGGGAACCAGGCAGGGTTGTCCCCTGTCACCTTTGTTGTTTGCCATCGCGATGGAACCGCTGGGGACAAGGTTACGTGTGCTAGAGAGGCAATGGGGGGTATGCAGAATGGGAACATATCATATTATTTTGCTTTATGCGAATGATGCATTGATCCACTTGGAAAGGGGTGGCGAGGTGATGTCTTCGGTGATGTCCCTGCTAGATACATATGGCGTGATATCGGGATTGAGGGTCAATTGGGACAAATCTTGCTTGTTTCCCTGGCTGTTCTGCCCATGAGAGTGAGAGAGAATATTCCTGCAGGACGTCTGAAGTGGTGCTTTGATACATTTAAATACCTGGGAGTCCATATATATCACAAATCCGAGGACTTGAGGTATGGCAACCTGGGCCGAATATTGAGCTCTATAAAAAGGTCTCTGCGTTTTTGTTGCTCGCTCCCCTTGTCGCCATTGGGTAGGGTGGCGGTGGCGAATGTGCTAGTGCTCCCACAACTTCTGTATTATTTCGCAGCATTGCCCATAGTGTTTCCCAAGGTTTTTTTCGCAAATTGAATAGATTACTTTTGGGACTCACGTGGGGGAATGGTAGAACGCGGGTGGCGCTTGTCACTCTCCAATGTCCATTAAATGAGGGTGGGTTGGGGCCCTAATTTTGAGCATTATTTTGCTGCAGCACAATTGTAATGGGTACTGAATTGGATACATAGGCCTGAATCGGCAGAAGCTTTGTGGGTTAGCGCACAATTACAAGGAGCATCGGTATTCACATGGCTGTCAAATGGTGTGGTGAAGTGTTACATTGACAATACCTTAGTGATAGCTGCTCATGCCTGCTGGAGACGATATGTACAAAAAGGGGGTTCGGGTTCCTCATGCTCACCCCTTATCCCCTTAGGGCAGATACCGATGAGTGCAGGCTCGATTAGAACTTATTCCGTTGCTGCATGGGAGGAGGAAGGAATATCAACAGTGGGTGATTGCTTTGAGGACACCGCTTTGATGTCATTTGAGGCCATAAAAGAACTCACGTCAGTGGGATCGGGACAATTTATGCCATATTACTCTATATGTCATTCAATAAGGAAAGCATGGGAGAAAGGTGACCAAGAACCAGATATCTCCCCAACACTACCCTACATGTGATTAGATAATGGCCACAAAAAAGTGATTACAAACCTCTACAAAGCCTTGAATAGAGTTCCTGGCAATGGGCTGGAGAACGCCAGAGGGCGGTGGAATGCAGTTCTCCAGATTCCTTTACCTCTGAGGAATGGTCCCTTGCCCTTAACCAGACCCAGCGAGTGTCGCGGAACCCCAGGTTTCGTTACACTCAATTTAATTTCATACTCCAGACATACCTTTCGCTGTCCTGTTTAAAGCGCAAGTTTCCTGCGTCTAATCCGATGTGTCTCTGCTGTGGTTACCGGACGGATCATTTTTATCACATGGTATGGGAGTGTGGGCCACTGGGGGAAGCCTGGCAGGAGGTGGTAGCAGATATATCTGACATTATGGAACATTTCTTCTTGCCAGAACCAAGATCTTGCCTATTAGGTATTCGAACTAGAAACAAACAACATATATATTCACAGATTTGCAGACTTGGCCTTCAGAATGTACAAAAGACTGATTGCCATGAATTGGAAGGCTCCCAGAATACCAGAGACCAAGACGTGGCGAGTTGTGAGGCTGTGCTGGGCACGGACGGAGGCTCGAGTGTTATACAAATTGCGGGATAAAGGGCAGACTCACACGAGGTATGACGCTTGGGAGGCATTTGTTACTATATTGGAGATTAAGAACGACGATCGCCCGCCGTGAATCTGGATGAATAAGGCATACATGTGGTAATGAGGACACACCCGCTGCACTCTCCGTTTCTGGTTTCTGCAATTTCCTTTTCCTTTTGTTTCAACAGCACATTGGATCGGGGGTACTTGGAAGAGGATGGCTGCTCATTGCTATTAGAAAGTGATAAGATAACAACACATAATTTTTCTAGAATGGCTGATGATTAGACGGTTGTACACAGGAATGGAATGGCAGCAATGCGATAAAGGCATGTGTAGCCACATATCACTATTGGGTGGTGAAACTAAAATAATTTATGTGATAGGCAGCAAGAAAAGACTCACACATGACATGTAAACAAATATATGAGACATTTGATATAAGATATTGTATTATAGTCTATTAATATATGGATGTTGGAGTAAGGGGCCTACGGCTCCCTCCCATGGAAGAGTTTGTAAATTTACCAGCAGTTAATTAAGTAGTTGATTATTGCAGGATGGAAGTCCTACAACTTGGAACCAGATTTACTATGTTATTTTGATGTTTGAATATTGTGTAAAGATTGGCATCTTGTTGCTTTGATGCTTGTGTTCATTGTCGAATGCATGTGTTGAAAACAATAAAACAGATATTTAAAAAAAAAACTTTAGTTCGCAGGGTAAGGATCAATTTGCTAAATCTACTATTGGGTGAAACATTCGACATTTCAAAGCATTACATTTTGAGGCGTATTTTAAGCTACTGTTTATTTCAGCTTTAAACTAAACAGACTTTTGCACTTGATCACAAAAAGATCAGTTCTCAATTTTTCTGGCAGTGAGGGACTACTTAAGGATAGCGGAATTCATTTTCATCAGATACACTTTAAATACAGATCCACTTATGCTATAGTAAATTTTGAAAAGCAACTAAATTTAGCATTATCAGCTCGGAAATCACTCAAACAATAGATATGTTAACTCACTCAATAAGGATCAATTTGCGAAACCTTTGATCTGATGAAAGATGCAATAGTTCAAAATATCCCATTTGAGGCACTTAATTCTCACTTGTCCAGTTCATAACTTGCAGTGCATACATGCTTCTTAAGGATTCTAACTGACGGAACGAGCCATTTTTGTAAATTTCAAATACCGGTTCTTGGATTTTGCTGTGGTGAGTTCTTGAAATCAAGCTGAACTCAGCCCAGAAGTTATTCAAAAGAGAGTTGCTTTATCTCGCACAATGAGAATCCTTTCGCTAAAACACTAGTGTTGAACCATTCCACATTCCAAAAGTTCCCATACTGAAGCATTTCTCAAGCTACTATTTGATTAGGATTACACAAACATTAGACTTTTACACGTGCTGCATCTTAAGGATTGGTATTGACAGAATAAGCTATTTTCATCATAAATACCTCAACTACAGATCCTCCTGCTGAGTTAATTTTGAAAAATGATTAAACTTAGTAATATCAGCTCAGAAATCACTCAAGCAATAAAAATATAAAATATATAAAAGTATAATTTGCTAGAATTTTTTTTTTTAAATGGATGAAAGATTCAAAGTTTCAAAATATACCAATTTGAGGTACTTCTTAATCTAATGCTTGATCTGAACTTTAACTCACATCAGACTTTTATACCTGAACAGAAAGCGTTCAGTTGTTGTCCAGTTCACATATGTCGGTAAATTGCAACTCCCTAATGTCTCTTACTGACAGAATAAGCCATTATTGTTAAATTCACTTCAGACGCAGATTCCTATGCTATGGCTTATCACGTTTATGAAAAACTACTAAATTAAGCTGTATGTGGAGAAGTGTGGAACAATGGTTAGAGCGGCAGACCATGATGCAGAGATCTGGTCTGGGACCAGGTTTCAGTTCCTGCCTCAGCAGGTCTTGGGCTCAATTCCCTTGGACCAGATAATTCTTGCCTCAGTGCCTAATCTAATTAATGGGTACCACTCTGGGCAATAGCTTGCTTAATCTCCTCAATGGCCCTTACAGTGCTTGGATGCCTGGCTTCACCCTGGGGGTGCCCAGGAGTGGGTGCCTCACAGGGAAAAACCAGAAGGGGTTCCACAGCGGTATGTGTACAGCGCCTTGAGACCCTAATGGGTGAGTAGTGCGCTATACAAGTGCAAAGTTTGCAGTTTTAGTTCAGAAACCGGTCAAATGATTAATATTTTAGGTTCCACTATAAGGATCCATTTTATAAATCTGTTTAGTGAAAGATTCAACAGTTTGAAAATATCACATTTTGAGGCCGTCTTAAACTACTTCTCGATTCAGATTAAAAAAAACATTAGACTATTACACTTGAAAAGAGAGAGTTCAGTTGATGTCCAGTTCATAACTCACAAAGAACTGTGACTTGTTAAGTATTCCTGGCGACAGAAAAAGCCATTTTCATCAAATTCAATTCAAATACAGATTCTGGTGTGCATCCTAGTGAGTTTATAAGAAACAACTAAATTCAGCACTATCGTCTCAGAAATGTTGCAAGAGGCTCTTACTTTATGGACTAGTGAGTTTATCAAAAACAAATAAATTCAGAAATATCGCCTCATAAATTGTTCTAAGAGGGTTTTAGTTTAGCTATCACAATAAGGATCAATTTTCTAAAGCTACTCAGTGCCTAATCTAATTAATGGGTCCCACTCTGGGCAATAGCTTGCTTAATCTCCTCAATGGCCCTGACAGTGCTTGGATGCCTGGCTTCACCCTGTGGGTGCCCAGGAGTGGGTGCCTCACAGGGAAAAACCAGGAGGGGTTCCACAGCGGTATGTGTACAGCGCCTTGAGACCCTAATGGGTGAGTAGTGCGCTATACAAGTGCAAAGTTTGCAGTTTTAGTTCAGAAATCGGTCAAATGATTAATATTTTAGCTTCCACAATAAGGATCCATTTTATAAATCTGTTTAGTGAAAGGTTCAACGGTTTGAAAATATCACATTTTGAGGCATGTCTTAAACTACTTCTCGATTCAGATCCAAAAAAACATTAGACTATTACACTTGAAAAGAGAGAGTTCAGTTGATGTCCAGTTCATAACTCACAATGAACTGTGAATTGTTAAGTATTCCTGGCGACAGAAAAAGCCATTTTCATCAAATTCAATTCAAATACAGATTCTGCTGTGCGTCCTAGTGAGTTTATAAGAAACGACTGAATTCAGCACTATCGTCTCAGAAATGTTGCAAGAGGCTCTTACTTTATGGACTAGTGAGTTTATCAAAAACAAATAAATTCAGCAATATCGCCTCAGAAATGTTCTAAGAGGGTGTTACTTTAGCTATGACAATAAGGAACAAATTTCGAAAGCTACTCTGAGGTGAAACATTAGATATTTCAAAGCACTGTGGGATAGATTTAAGAAAAGTGACGCAGCATCCAATGAAGCACCACTTTTCTTGCACCCCTAAGCACTCCTCTAGTGCCCCCAAGTGCGCGTCATATTAAAGATCCAGTGCACCATGGCGTTAGTTAGGAAACTTGTGGCAACATTTTTGACACTAGTTTGGTGCTTTGCAGGATTAGCGTAAAAAATGTTGACGCTAATCCTGCAAAGCACATTGAGGCCCATTATAAAAAATGGTGTGCCTCCATTTAACGCCTGCTCTGTGCTGGCATTAAAAATGCCACAAAAAATGTGGCAAAGAAATCTTTTAGATTTCCACCGCCTCTTGTAGCTGATCCCTATATTTGGTTAGAGCATGCCTCTCATGTAAATACCAAGGGGTAGATTTATGAAAAGTTGTGTTGCACCTAATGCAGCACCACTTTTCTTGCACCCCTTAGCACCCCTCTAATGCCACCATGTGTGCGCCATATTTAAAACACAGCACACCATGGTGTTAGTCAGGGGGACTAGCATCATGATTTTTTACACTAGTCCGGCACTTTGCAGGATTAGTGTAAAAGACCATGACGCTAATCCTGCAAAGCACCCAGAGGCCTATTGAACACAATGGAAGCCTTCTTTTAACGCCTGCTCTTAGCAGGAGTTAAAAAATGCAGATTAAAATGACACAAAAAAATCCCATAGGTTTCTTTGCACCATTTCTTCACCCCCCCCTAGTGTCGGAATGGCCCATTGCATACGTGATGCCTGGCCCAAGCATGATGTGGTGCAGGGGGTTACAAAGTGGTGCAAACAAGCATTGAGCCACTTTGTAAATGTGACACAGTGTTTTTGGGCTTCATTAGCGTAAAAAAGTGATGCTAATGTGGTATTGGGATGGTGCTAGGCCGACATAAATCTGGGCCCAAATCCTTTGGCTATCTGCTCATTCATATTGATCCTGGAGTTTGGTGAAATATATCATACTTCCTGTCACACATATATACCCTAACCTGGAGATTTCCAGCAGATCCCTTTGATGATCTCCTTTGAGGTTCTTTATGTGTGCCAGGATGTTGGAGTCACACCATGGCATAATCAATGTGACTTTAACCCCACCTCATCTTTTTAGAGGCTCTTTTCTACACTTTGGACACCGTCTGGGTTGGGGTGGACAGAGTGGACTCCCTGCATCTCCCATATATATTCACAATAGATTTTCTCTCACCCATCACTCGTCTGTTTGACAGCTGTGCTGCTTCCTATTGGGAAGCAAAGACCCAGTCTTTCACAGTTAGTAATTTCCCCACTCGCTAATAGAGCTGCAAGTTGGGCAGAGCAATTCCACTCTCATACAGATTCCATATCAATGTTTAATGTGAAATCATAGAGGGGTTCCTAGTGGAGCTGCCTCGCCACCTCATTCACTGCCCTGAAGAATAAGTCTGGTACCTCAAAAGATGCATTCTGTAATATGTACAAACATTTGGGTAGTATTAGTATTTTGTAGAGGTAATCCCTAAGTAATAGTGAAATGGGAAGTCATCTCCAGTGTCCCACAACTTCTCTGTATTTTTCTAGAACTCTCCCTAAATTAGCAAAATGCAGGATCGTCTGTTGTTGCAGGTAGATGAATACCTCTAGTGATCAATTCAGGGGGAGCTCCCAATTGTACAGCTTCAGGAGAAGTTCCCAATTGTCTGGCAGTCACCATAGGGTGATCGCAATGAGCTCCAATTTTTGCCACAATTCATATGCCAGAAAATTTCCCAGAAACCTTTAAAATATGTAATATCTGTGGAATCAAGTGCTCCCGGTCTGCCAGGTACAGCAACAGGTGATCTGCGTAAATGGAGATTCCATCCTCCCAATCTACGTTTCTGTCATATGCCTTGCATCTTTGTGTCACGTCTCACCCAGGTTGGCAGCAGTTCCACCGTCAAAGTTAACAGCAGAGGAGACAGAAAACAACACTGCCTAGCCCCTCTACTAAATGTACATTCCTTGGATAGTGCCCTACTAGCTCTGACTCAAGCTACTGGGTTGATATGGAGTATATTCAACCAGGACCTATAGTCCAGACCAAACTCCATCATCTGCATGGCCTTTCCAGCAAGATGATTGCCTTTTTGGCATTCAACACCAGGAGCACAGCTAACTCCCTATGTAGTGATTTTCAAACAGGCACCTTGTGACATGAAGCCCTGGGCGGCATAAATCCCAATTGGTCAGGGACAATTAATTTATCCATCACTTGGCTCAGGTGGATCGACAACTCCTTTGCCTGCACTTTGACTTTTACATTCTATATTCAGTAAAGAAATAGGTGTATATGATTTGTATACCTTGGGTGATCTGCTTTTTTTTTAATGAGAACTATAGTCGCTGTTCTAAAATCTCTCGGTAGCCTTCCTTCTTTCCTAGCCTCTGAGAATACTTCCCACAGATGCCCCCCAATCTATCCCCTTATGCATTAAAAAAAATTCTGGAGGAAAATCATTGTGACCCAGGGTCTTCCCACTATGAGCTGTTTAATCGCTTCTATCAGTTCCTCCACTTCTATGAGTACCTCAAGTGCTGCTCTGTTACCCACTTCTACAACCATCGTGAGATATCCTCCTCAAACCTCCTCAGGTCATCTTCAGATACCCAATTACGAATTGATATACTGTACTAAGGAAGGTTGGACATGGCAGCCCCCAAGTAGAAATGAAAGGAAAGGACCTTAATGACCAATCGTTTCTGTATTTATCTGGCCTTCACATGAAAATTATGGATAACACCAACACTCAATCCAACCCTGTGCCCCACTCTGCATTGTCTGCTCGTGACTCCTTTTGGTCTCAGCTACTTCAAACTTTGCAGTTTACACTCCTGGCTTTGAACTACCACTCTGACAAGCTAGACATTCAAGTCGATTTGCTGAATACACTGGCTAAGCACGTAGCGGGTAACAATCTTAAATTAGAGAACTTAAATCAGCATATTATTAGAGCGCAATCAATTGCCAATATAGTCCAAGCTGTCTGCTTTTGCTCCCCGATCATAGTAAGCTTATTGTCTCTCCCTTCAGTTCTTACCATAGTTTTAACCAAAATTAAGATGTTCTCACCCAGCCCGTGCCTCCAGCAAGCCCTGCGATTTCGATGTCTTGTACGCATGTTTTGCAAAAAAAAGAAAAAAAAAATTAAAACCTTGGATGATTATTTTTGTTTGGCCAGTAGTCCACTGATCTCAAATCATTGTCAGCACGATGGACCTGAGACCTCTGAGAAGTCTAGCCAGGCCAGTTCAGCTAATCTGAAGACCTGTTCCCTAGGTGCTGATCCAATGGGCCAAGTTCCTCCATCTTCTTCAGGAGCAGAGCTTGGCATCCGGCAACCCTTAAGTAAGAGGGGAAAAAAAGTTTCTGCAAGCAACGTAACAAAAAGCGAGGCCTAACTCTCCCAGACCCTGTACAAGAGTTGCACAAGGCAAGCACAGCGATCCTGGTGCAAGCACCGTCATCGGCGTGCAGGATGGCCGTACTCTGCCCACTGAACTAGTCCAAGATTCATCGCCCATCACCACTGTAAAAGGAGACAGAACTCCCCTACAGATCCATCAGGTTCGAAAAGAAAAGGGAAAGAAGTATCCGTGACTGCCCCTACCGCCCTTGGCTTGGCAGGCAGTGGTTTTGTTGGCACCACAGGTTTATTATTTAATTTCCAGGTGGTCTGTGGAACTAGCGCAAGCAACTCTGCGGGTTGAGATCTCCCTCTGCTTTCAGGACGTTGTCTAAGACCCAAGGAAGCCAGCTGCAGCTTCCGCTAGCATGCCATGTCCCAGACCTGAGAGTCTCCCCACCTTTGGGAACGCAACATAAGAGTCAGGGTGGTCAGTTCCCCCGCTGCCACCCGAAGTGCCAAGGACCAGTTAGATTCTTCCTCCTTTGGAACGTCTCTTCAGTGCCAAGGAAGTCAGCCTGCAGTAGCGTTATCTTGTGATCAAAACCCGTCTTCTGAGGTTTTGGAACGGGGGGAAGCTTTTATAGGTCCCTCTATTTCAGTGGAACATTGCCAACCAAGGCCTCCTTCACGTTCTACAAGGGCCTCCTTCAATCCAACTGTTTCCCAGCTACTTCTTGCACCAGAATATTACTCGAGAGGCTCTCACGACATTTTGAATAGAGGGAATATCCTACAACTTTTCAAAGCCATCCTACAGATGGGGTCACGACCAGGGGAAACTACCCAGATGTCTTTGGCCAGAAAGGACACATTCTACTCGACGGGCAAACTCAGTCTTATCTCAATCATACCATCTGTAATGTAGAACTCTTCACCTTTAATGAAAGCTTTCAGATTTCACCCCAGAGGAGAGTGATCATCGCCCCCAGATTGTAAACATAAAATCAACTCTATAAATAAAGCTCAGCGGCTGAGGCGATTACTGCTGCACCTTTTCATTCAGTTGTATCGATGGTAAGCATTTTTTGTCTTTATTGATTCATTTATGATTGTCCATATATAACTTCAAATGTTGGTCAAATGTTGGCCGTTATGGGCATACGTCTTGTAAGGAGATTTGAAGTAAATTAGTTTGGAATTTATCAAGATATTAAAAGTGGAATAATTACATGCTGTAAGATATGATTGTGAATCATTGCACGTAGTATATATGTTTGAATTTGACACATGAGTTGTAGTTTGGTACTCTCATGTAGTTTTTAGGATCATACTCGATTTAATAAATAACATGAATAATTTAAAATGGCTGCCATGGGTGGATGTATAAAAATGCAGTTGGAGGCAAAAAATGCAGTTGGAGTGAAATCAGCTGGGAGGAAACAAGCAACTAATGTCATAGAAAGTGGTGCGACTAAATATGATAAAGTTTGACTTAAGATCTTTAAATATATTAAAGTAAGAATCGTGTTCCCATGGACGATTGAGGAACACATTGAATTAATATATAGTGGAAACATTTTAAAATGGTCGCCACAGGCACATGCATCGTAAGGAGATTTGAGGTAAATTAGTTTGCAATTAACTAAGATATTAAAAGTTTAACAATTTAGGGGGTGATTCTGACTGCGGCGGACGGCGGTCGCCGCCCGCCAAGCGGTTCCCGCCGAAAGACCGCTCCGCGGTCAAAAGACCGCAGCGGTCATTCTGGCTTTCCCACTGGGCTGGCGGGCGACCGCCGAAAGTCCGCCCGCCAGCCCAGCGGGAAACACCCTTCCCACGAGGAAGCCGGCTCAGAATGGAGCCGGCGGAGTGGGAAGGTGCGACGGGTGCAGTTGCACCCATCGCGAATTTCAGTGTCTGCAAAGCAGACACTGAAATTCTTTGTGGGGCCCTGTTACGGGGGCCCCTGCAGTGCCCATGCCATTGGCATGGGCACTGCAGGGGCCCCCAGGGGCCCAACGACACCCCATACCGCCATCCTGTTCATGGCGGGTGAACCGCCAGGAACAGGATGGCGGTATGGGCTGTCAGAATCCCCATGGCGGTGCAGCAAGCTGCGCCGCCATGGCGGATTCCCATGGGCAGCGGAAAGTTGGCGGTACACCGCCGGCTTTCCGCTTCTGGCCGCGGCTGTACCACCGCGGTCAGAATGCCCGGCGGAGCACCGCCAGCCTGTTGGCGGTGCTACCGCCAACCTCCGCCATGGTGGTAATTACCGCCAGGGTCAGAATGACCCCCTTAATGTGGCAAGATCGGATTGTGAATTATTGCACATATGATACATGTTGGAATTTGATAAACGAGCTGTAGTGTAATATATTATTGCAGATCACATCTGATCCAATATGTAACTTGAAAATTTCAAAATGGCCACCAGTGGTTCATGTATGGATATGAGGCCCACTTGAAATCACTGAGGTGTTAACGATCAATGGAGATTATATAAACGGCAGGATTAAACATGATAAGATTTGCTTCTCTGTCAGCGAATACAATCACGTCAAGAAGAACACTGTATCAGACTCGTAAGGTAGGAATTAGCTTGGATGAAAAGACAATTACGTACAAGCAATTAATTACATTCAAGTTTGTATTGGGTGATGAGCATAAAATAAGACATTTAAATTGTTATTAGGTTCAGTTCAATATTATCGAGCTTGAATAGATTTTGCTGAGGTTGACGAGTATAGGATATATCTGTGTAGCACTATTATGAGACCTATTGCGTCAATCCACTCCAATATGGCCGCTGCGGTTTAAATGTAAAGCAAACATTTTGGTAATAGCATAGTATGAAATATACTGCAGACTACAGTTTTGAATGATTCACAAATGGCTGGAGGTCCGGTTAAAGCAGACCAATTTTAAAATCATTGATTCTAGATATTGCCCTAAAGGATATATTAATGGGCATATTATCAAAACATATTGTAGCATATTGCTGTGAATATAAGAGGTTGCATAATGATCTGAGACACATAAGGAAATGTCATTTTGTTACAAGTGGATACATATATGTGCTGAGTCCCGTTTTTAATAAAATCAACTCTCCATTGTCATGCTAAAATTTGGTCGGTGGAACTTGGCATCTGTTATGAGTCCCTAAGACATATTAAATGGACCTTTTCCTCTGGTATTGCAGTTATGGCTAAGTGTATTATTTTTCTTTAATATGACAGGGTTGGCCTAGCATCCCCAGTTGAGCAATGGGACAAACTGTTTCTTCTCTTATTGACGAGGTTCCAATATTCAGTCCATAATCACATCCCCCTTTCGTTCTTTGCTGTTACAAGGAAAACTCAGGGAATAAAGAAAGCCCGAAATAAAGCAACCAGGGTATTTAGGAAGTACCCAGTATCTGAGGAGTTACCTATTAACTAGGGGACTCTCAGACAGTGTATAGGAAAGCAGTCTTGGCGGAAAAACAGAGACGTTCAAATGTGTTCTGGTTGGAACTTCTTAGTGCAAGGGCCCTTGTTTTTCCAATATCCCGGAAGTGAATGGGCTGCTTTTCTGATCAAACACTTTTCACTAAATGCTTTCGAAGGACTCAAGCCAGAGGCAGAGGTCAATTCCGCTAGTGTAATCCTGGCGAATTCAGAGTTCCAGTCGGTAGGCCCTTTGCTTCCCTCTTTGGAGGCTATGACTTTTTCTCAGAATTAGTAAGGGAAAAAAGGGATGGTGCATCAGGCCCTAACGGTATCCCAATGGCACTGTTTAAACAAGATACTTCCTTGTGGGTCAACCACTTGATAAACCTTATGGATTATTGTGTCCCGCCTTCAAGCTTTCCTGAGTCATGGCGCGGAATCATTATCCATCCAATCTATAAAAATGGTGTAAGGTCTGATCCAGCCATTTTTAGGCTGATAGCCCTCCTCGATAACGAGGCTAAGCTTTATGCTAGTCTTCTTCTAGAAGAACTCAGTTCCTGGGTTGATTCGAAGGCCCTTGTTCCCATTAACCAAACCGGGTTTTCAGCTTCATCAGGTACGTGGCTGAACCTATAAGCCCTGTCCATTCTGATGGACAAGGTTTACTGATCGGGCTTAGTGTTGCACTGTTGTTTCGTTGACTTTCAGGCTGCTTTCGAACGGGTCCCCAGGAATGCTCTATGGATGAAACTTCAGGATTGGGGGATCCCCCCAGTGCTTCAGGGAGCCATTATCAAATTACACACTGCCATATAGGTTAGTATTAAATTAGGAGACAGTTGTTCCAACTTTTTGTGGAGTGAAGCAGGGCTGTGTTCTCGCTCCCCTGCTCTTTAACCTGTATATTGCCTATTTGTCATCTTTTCTGGAAACTGTTAATTCACATCCCCCCAAAATTGAGGCCTTCAGCTTAGTCATCTTCTTTACACCGATGACTAGGCAATGTTTAGTTATACCAGGGTCGCTCTCCAGCGGTCACTCAAACAGTTGGCCTTGTATACAGCCGCAAACCACTTGGAGGTAAATTTGCTTAAAACCAAAGTGGTTTCTTTTGGCAGGAAAAGGCAACTGGGGCAGCTGGTTTTCCAAGATTAGTAGATTAACCTCAGATATGACTTATAAATATCTGGGAGTACATTTCCACGCCAAGGGTAGCTTTGTTATTCATTGGAAAGAGATTGAGGTCAAAGCGGCAGGCCTGCAAGTTGCTTTTTCAAAGCTATCTAGATCTTTGAGGGGTCCAAGCCTGTTCCCATTATTGAAAGTTATGTGAGTTAAGACTATCCCTGCATTGTTTTATGGCAGCCAAGTAATGCTCCACATTGGCTCAAATTTGCTTGATTGGCTAGTTACTAGGATTTATGAGAGGGGCTTCCACCTTCCTCAATCTGCATCACCTTCGCAGGTGCAGTTGGAGTTTGGCATTTCAGAACAGCGAGAAGAAGGTGCTGGTGTTTTTTTGAAACTCTACCAGAATCTGTGCCGGGCCAAGGCGGGAAGTCTGGAATCAGTGTTATGGCTTGAAATCAGCGTGACGGATGTGAAAGGGTCCCATTATTATTTTTTGACTGACTGTCAACAGTTACTAAAGGTCGATGAGCTTTTGGCTGCTAACCTTTCGCAATCTTCATTTAAACATGGTATTAAGAAGAGTATTCACCTCTGGTCCTATCATTTTGATCGAGCTCTTCTCACTAAGTGCAAACATGCTTGGTCGGTTATTAATTCATTTCGGCTTGGTACCCCAGTTAGTTATTTTCCCTGTACTTATGGCATCCATCTGAAAGAGAAACTCATGGCCCTAAGTATGGGTGATTGGGCTTTTCTGGACCATCGTCCTATATGGAGCTTAGCTCCAGGGGAGGGTATAATGTTCAGGGGATGTGGTACTGTGGAAGAATCCCTGGAGCATGTGGTTTGTTTGTGTCCCTCCCTGCTAAAGGAGCATAGAACCCTGCTGTGGAATAAGTGGAACGAGCTGGGGGTCTGCTCCTGTCGACAGGCTGTCATAGCGTCCTTGGATCCCAGTAATACAATGCTGAATGTTCTACTGATCAAATTTATCAGAACCACGTTAGCTACATTCGGGGCACTGTGAGCATAGTTTAACAACCCCCTGCTCTCTTGGATTTGAGCTACTCTTGTATAGTAATTGAGTTTTACTTTGGCATCTTGTTTTTTTTTTATTCTTGATTGTTGGGTTTCCTAGTGGTTGTTCATAAGGCACACTAAGATTTTAAGGGGTGGATTTTATTTACTGTTTTACATCTAAACTGTAGCATAGAGATTAATTAATTACGTATTTATCAGTTAATTTTCTTTTTACCTCTATGCTCACCGGCAATGATGGTGGCTTTTTGATTGCATATTATTTGATTGTCTGTTTCTGGCTTTTAATTGTAATGGATTTTAATATCTGTACAATAAATATGTTTACATACTAAAGAAGTCTTTAAAAGTTTGAGCTATCACCTCTGCTGAGTCTACCACTTTACTATCTTGCACAGTAATCTAATGAACCCAGCTCTGTCCCTCTTATCTTTTGTCAAGCAAGCCAACAGCTCTGCACTTTATTTCCCATCTCATTTGGTCTGTGCTATTTGCCCCTATACTGTGCCCTTGCTTCCTACTCCACCACTTTTCTGTACACCTCTGTAACCTGAGTGCCAGGATCTAATCTGTCTCCCTTTGTATCAGGTGATTATATAGCTTTGGTATCTCCTAAAGTCTCTCTTTTGTTACGACTGATGTATGATTTCAGTCAATCAATCAATCAATCATTAGATTTGCAAAACGCAGCTTCTCACCCCGTGGGAGTTTCCAGGTGCTCTGGATGTAGTTTCAAACTGGTAGCTACTCCTCAAAGAGCCATGTGTTGAGCTTCCTCCTGAAGTCCAGGAGGGTGTGAGTGGTACGCAGGTGAGGGGGTCATTCCATATCTTGTTGGTGAGGTAGGAGAAGGAGTGCCCACTGCTACAGCAGCGTCAAACTCTCGGGAGTTGAGCGAGGGCAAGGATTGTAGAACTGAGTTCCCCGGTGGGCTGGTGGAAGGGGTGTCTGTGGTTGATGAGATTGGGTCTAATGTTGTGGAGGCCTGTGCATGCAAGCGTGAGAACCTTGAATTTGCACCTCTTGTGAATGGGTAGCCAGTGGAGACCTCTGAGGTGGAGGGTGATGCAGGTATGCCTGGGGACATCCAGGATGAGTCTCACTGCTGCATTCTAGATGGTCTGAAGGCGATGAAGGAGCTGGGCGGGGAGTCCGATGTGAAAGGTGTTTCTGTAGTCTAGTCTGCTGGCGATGATGGCTTGGGTTACCGTGTTTCTGGTTTCGAAGGGGATCCATCTGAAGATCTTCCATAGCAAGTGGAGGTTGGGGATATCAAGATCCCCTAATGACTGATTTATAGGACTCCCTCACTGCTACCCCTGATTAAACCAACCCTGATTGCTGTGGATTCCGCCAAGAGCCATCTCATCTCCCAGTTTGTACATTCCCAAAGGACTTGAGCATCAGCAGTTCAAACCCCGTGCTCATCAGGGAATACAATTAAACCCCCATGCCATAAAACAAGTGGACTTAAAGTGACAACTCAAATTTTGGGAGTCTGTTTTTGAAAAACAAAACATTTGTTGGATGTCTGTCAAAACCAAGGGTTGCCTTCCACCAAACTTTTGGTACATTCAGAGGAACCATGGAGACAGTGCTAAGTCAGTGGTGATCTCTTTGGTGGTCCCTTGGCTATGAAATCGGTAGGCTTAATGTTCTTTGCCACCATGATGGACACAGTACATAGTGCCAAACCCTAAATCAGCCTATATGTCAAAATTAGCCCAATTTATTTTCTGTTTCTTTAGGGGATACAATATGTGGGTTCCGAGTTGGAGGACACCCAGAAAATGATACAAACCTAGAACATTTCCAAAATAAAGAAGCTAAGAAAAATCCAAGGTGGTGTGTCTTGCATAGATCCCTGCATATTTTCATACAATGAACATTCTGCAAATGTCAAAGTGTTGCTGAAAACAACCAAATTCCTCACATTTATAAGACAGAAAAACATGGGAACATACAATGAATGGCAAATTTCTTTTCATCCCTCATTTTGAAAGTTCTCTCTATGAAAATGATACCCCACATAGGTGAAGGGGAGATATCATGGACTAAACCTGTGACCATGAGAAGACCACAATAAAAATACCATGACTTCAGAAGGTCAAAGTTTTCACCTGTTCATGTCTGGTATGATGAGTCCACACAGAAATATATTTCTGGGGGGAAAAAGTGTGGAAACATTGGACAGGAGGATATATTCCATAACTTTCCTGCCAGAAATGTAAGCAAAATATGTGATTATAGCCAAAATATGATACTTGCAGGGTATTCTGGTAAGTAAAAGTAGTGAGACACATGCCAGTGTGGGCTCTCCCACGCATCTGGTTTATAGAAATTACTAGGATCGGTACATTTCCTTGGGTGTCAGCCACCTCCAGACCCAAATACTGCAGCCAGCTGCAT
This sequence comes from Pleurodeles waltl, assembly GCF_031143425.1. Lineage (NCBI taxonomy): Eukaryota > Metazoa > Chordata > Amphibia > Caudata > Salamandridae > Pleurodeles > Pleurodeles waltl. The sequence goes on along the minus strand of NW_027149820.1, from coordinate 303,365 downwards.
CCTCCTCAAACACTCTCAGTTCATCATCAGATATCTGATTATGCAATTGGTATACTGTACTAAGGAAGTCTTTAACAGTCTGATCAATCACCACCTTACATAGTAATCCGATGGACCAATCTCAGTTACTCTTATCTTCTGATGAGCAAACCAACAGCTCTGCACTTCATTTCCCATCTCATATGGTCTGTGCTGCTTGCCTCTATAACGTGCCCTCCATCCTGAGTGCCAGGATCTTATCTGTCTTCCTTTGTATCATTTGATTTTCTAATTCAAGTATCCCCTAAAGTCTTTCTTTTGTTACAAGTGAAGTGTGATATCAAGATCCCCCTAATGACTGATTTATAGGCCTCGACACTGCTATTCGTGATTACACCAATCCCACATTTTCATAAAAAAATTGCAGTTCTGTGAGTTTAGTCAGAAGCCACCTTATCTCCGAGTTGGTAAGTTCCCAAAGGTCCTGAACCTCAGCAGTTCAAATCTCATGCTCATCGGGGAATGAACTTAAACCCCCATGCCAGAAAAGGAGTGGACTTAAAGAGACCCCCTTGTGTCTTTGGTACCAGGAAATAATACAACCTAAACATTGCAGTCATATAGGTGAATAAGTATGAGTATTGCCTTGTGACTGGGTGTTTTCCCCTCCACAAATCTAGCAGTCTTAGAGCCTCCATAGAGTGAAGCAGATGTATCTCCTTTCTCTATGCTAACCTGCTTGAGGTAGCCTCATCTATATCTCTATTCATAGTTAGATTGAACACCCAATGATCAGGATGCTTCTGGGGTGCTAGTCATACTGCCTCCCACCAGTATCATCACCTATATACCTGGTGGAAGGCATGAGGAGGCTACTGTCAACTTACAACCATTCCACATACAACATGTTGTGGCATAGAAGCCTCTGATCTGCTCAGATCTTGCTGACAGTCAAGGGAGCAACCTCTAGGCCAGAATTCACACTCACCTGGATCCAGTGAAAAATAACAGAGTGAATCAGTAACCTATCCCACCCCTCAACAAAAAAACACAGTTGCTACCCACGAGATAGACCTCTTGTAGAAGAGTGAGATCGGGATTCTGTCTTGTCAAGAACTTAAACATCATTCCGCTCTTTAATTTGCTGCCCAGCCTATCCATGTTCAGTTTGTGTCCTTCACATCACTCCCTTCAGATCTTCCTATCAAATTGTTTAGATCACAACTTGCACATCTCATTCCCTTCATCCTAAGCTTATGTGTCTGGTTTGGTGAGTATCTTTCAACTCCCCCAACAGTAACAACTCCCTGGCCTACTGACTCATGTAGTGAGTGTGAAACTACCCACCACCCCACGCTTGGGGCATCTGCTGATTCGACCTGCATAAACATCTACCTGTTTGGGCTGGCTAGATCCCTCTGGCCATATCTTCGTTGCCACAATGGCTTCCATTGCTTGAACTTTTTGAGAATGTCCATCGACTCCAACCTGCTTGATTTTTTGATTGTCTTGATTGTCCACCTTCCTCTATCACTTCTACAGCTGTGTCTACCAATAGTTTGTTGGCCAGAGAACAGTTTTCAGTATTATCTCATGTTGCCATTGTTCTCTGTTTGGCATCTGAGAGTTTCTGTGCTTCTTTGACTCTACTTCCCACCAGCCATCCAGCCAGTACCATGCATCATCCGGTGATGTGAAAATACATGATTTTCAGTCAGCCACAATCCCCAGTTTGACTAGGGAAAATATGTTGGAAAATGGGTTATTGGTAAGGGCAGGTAAGTCCCTACACTTAGCAATAGGCCACTAGCCTCCACTTAGGTCCAGTTAGGTCTCAGTAAATTAAACCTAGCTCATCCCTTGGTAGCTTGACAACGAGCGACAAGGCTTAACTTAGGAGACAAAGCATAAAACATTTAAATATCACAAAACTGTAATTAAATAAAACATAGGAAACAGTTTACACATCCAAACTCAATTTATAAAAATAGTAAATAATTTTAGCTTTAAATTGACACCAAAACTAATAACATTGGATAAAGGGAATCTGAGATATGAATTTTTAAAGAATTAATGTTTTTTTGCGCTTAGAAACGATTAGTGCTACAGCTCGCGGGAGGCCTCGGCCAAACGTTTACATTTGGACTTAGTCATCTTTCTGGAGATTTTCTTCAGCGGGACCATGTCGCCAGTCCAGTCCGACCGCCTGGAACTCTTCTTCAGAAACACGCCGCAGTAGCCCTTGGTGGAGATTTTTACCTTCGGACGTGCTCGTTTTTTCGAGATGAAAATCCTTCAACTGGGGCAAACCTAAATCTTGATCAGACGTCCCTGGAGCCCTCTTCGGAAACACTGCCTGGGAGGTTCCGGTCTACTTCCTAGGTTCAGACTCAGTCACTTTTTTGGAGATTTTCTTCACCAGGATGAACCTGCAAGTCAGGCCGGGTCGTGGTTGAGGCAAGCCAGCTAGAGTTGCCGGGGGCAGATCAGTCCCTTTATGGAGCTTTCTTCCAAAAGGTCTCCAAACTTCACCAAACTTCTGGATCTTCTTCCAGATGTTTCTTTAAGGTTCTTTTGAGGTCCACAGCTCACCCCAAGGTTCCAGATGCTCTGAGATGCTCCTTGAGGGTGCGGACTACAACTCCCAGAATGGACCTGGCACAAACTCCTTTTTGGCTACCGGACAGTGGTCAGCTGGTTGGTTTCTTCAGGAGTTGGTGTGGGGGGACTTTGGTTAGCAAGTTTTCACCTGGTGCAGTCCACCAGGGCAGTCCTTCTTCTCCCTTAGTTCTTCCTTGTAGGGATATGAGGTGTGGGTGCAGGTCTGCCAGTTTTATCCTTGGTCCTGGGTGAAAAAAAGGGGGGTCCTGGTTCTCCAATCAGGTGAAGGGTCCTTCCCCCTGTGATGACCACTTCCTGGAAAGTGTGGCAAAAATCAATCCCAGGGAGCAACATTCCTCAAACATCCATCATTGCTGAAAATGATTTTTGGAGGTTACATCTGGCTGAGTCTACCCACTGGTGTGGCTAAAAATCCTAAACACAACCCTCTCCTGCCCTCTCTTAATATAATCAACGGGGCACCTAATTCTCTGGGTATGCAGGATGTGAGGGTGTTTATGGGTTGCTCCAAAAGTCCTTCCCTGCCTTTGAAGACCAGTTTGGCAGCCCTCCCCCTTCCTGTTTCCCAATCTGCTGAGGGGAGATCTTCTCCCCCAGGCACATCTCTTTGTGTGGAGCCAGGCCACTTCACACCTCATCAAGGCAGCCTCAGAGCAAAGCAGCAAAAACACTGCAGGGCTGAAGTTGGCAACTTTTTAGGTAAAGTTTAAAACTCTTCACCTGAACAAGTTATATTAAATCCAACAACTGGAAGTTGTGGGATTTATTATAACAATTAATTTGATACCAAACTTGAGGTATCTTTTACTTAAGGAAACCTTTAAAGTTCAAATAAAGTCTCCCCATTCTGGCCTATGGAGGCCATTCACTACAATGGTGGAAAAACAAATCTGGCTGTTTTACCTCACCAGGCCTTATACAACTATTTTTTATAAGGTCCCTGCTTATAGTTACATGGCACCCAGCCCCAGGGGGACATAGGGCACACCTTAGGGGTGATTTATATGTAAAAATAAGGCAGTTTAAGACTTTGGGGGTCATTCTGACCCTGGCGGCCGGTGGCCGCCATGGCCACCGACCACGGGAGCACCGCCAACAGGCTGGCGGTGCTCCCACGAGCATTCTGACCGCGGCGGTTCAGCCGCGGTCAGAAGCGGCAAGTCGGCGGGCTCCCGCCGACTTACTGCTGCTCGGGGGAATCCTTCATGGCGGCGGAGCGCGCTCCGCCGCCATGAGGATTCTGACAGCCCCTACCGCCATCCTGTTCATGGCGGGAAACCCGCCATGAACAGGATGGCGGTAGGGGGTGCCGCGGGGCCCCTGGGGGCGCCTGCCGTGCCCATGCCAATGGCATGGGCACGGCAGGGGCCCCCGTAAGAGGGCCCCGCAAAGTATTTCAGTGTCTGCTATGCAGACACTGAAATACGCGACGGGTGCAAACTGCACCCATCGCACCCCTGCAACTACGCCGGCTCAATTCTGAGCCGGCGTCCTCGTTGCAGGGGCATTTTCTCTGGGCCGGCGGGCGCTCTTTTGGAGAGCGCCCACCGGCCCAGAGGAAATGTTAGAATGGCCGCCGCGGTCTTGTGACCGCGGTGCGGTCATTTGGCGGCGGAACCTTGGCGGACGGCCTCCGCCGTCCGTCAAGGTTATAATCAGGCCCTTTGTGTGTTCAGTTAATAGACTGAATTCGTTTCTTGTGTTACGGTATTAGGAAACATCAATATGGCTGCATTTGGTTCTTATTTCATGAAAAGTGGGTGACAGTCTTTTTATGAAGTGGTTTACCCTTTAGCACTTTGGCTGATTAGTCTAATTGTGAAAGAATTGGGGTTGCTACGTTTTCGGAGGACGCTATTTGTTTAAATTGTGCAGACTTACTGATTGTAAAGAAGGTGGGCTAATAGATAGTTTGTTAAAATATTATTGGTAATCATTTCCCTTGGATTATGTTTTTTCCTTGCTGTCCTCCTCTTCTCTTTATAGATGGAAGGGCTATGATGTATGAAAGATATATGAAGGATGCCCTGATATATTCCTTGCCATAAAGATTACCGCGGAAGGTGAAGCAGAAAGTTACTGTGCGCATTGATAGAAGATTGTGTTTTATATTTTTTCTTTTAATTATGGTTTGACTGTGATTATTTAATGCTTTATCTTTTGTGTAAAAATGTGGAGTGGTAATTCTGGATATTTGGTTGTGTCTTTGTATAAGGAGTTTCCGTGAATCGGCATTGGAACTAGAAAGTTGAGTTTTTTCATTGTGTCTTGGGAACTCATTTACATCTGTGCCTGGTATGCAGGTACTTCTAGTGAAGTAAACGTTGGTATCTTATGTTCACGTCGATTCACGTTCATTTTTGGGTATTGGTTTTGACATGGGTGCAGGCACTGCTGGTTCACCGTATCTCAAGAGTGTAGATTGAATTAATTATCTTTGTTATATTTTGTTTGCATTAGGACGTATACCAGTGGGAAGGATAATAGAATTGATAAAATCTGCGGCATTTTATATTGTTAAGCACTGAAAAGGAACTGACCTGATGAAGGCGGCCTCATAAATCAGATGGTTACCGCCGAAACGCACTTAGGCTTGGTTCCTACTTCTGTTTGTATGGATGACTTATGAACTTATAGTTTTAAAATGTCTTCTTCCTTTGAGTTACTATTAGACAAGATCAAGACATAATTATGATTGGAATAATAGGATGATATAATTGTGAGTTGTACTACGGCTCCAAAAGAAAATTTGTACAAATGTATTTATGAAATTTAGAGTTGTATATTTGTCAGTTGTTATGGTTTTACTATTTCACTGTCTTGTCTTGTGTGGCACCTCGTTTTTGTCGATTAGTGTTTTATATGTTTATGTATTTATAGATAATTTTGATCGGTATTTGTCTTCTTCCCTGTGTAATATTTGTATATTTGTATAATCTAGGTATTTTTTCTGGTTTTCATGTACATACACATGTAATAAATGTCATTTATGAATGTATTTGATTGTTTCTTTGTTTTGCATATTATTTTGATAGTGCTGAATATTGGTTCTAGCACATTTTCTTGTTTCTTGTACTCAAGCATATTTCCCTGGATGGGCTACTGATCATACCAGGGACCCTCGCTAGTTCATTTCCTGCCTTTAAAATGACACTGGGCACCTCAGCAGTGCACCTATGGAGGCACTACCTATGCTGGGGTCCCTAAACTTAAATGCCCTACCATATATTAGGGACTTATAGATATGTTAATTTAGCCAATTTTAATTAGCCTAATTTGCATATTCACTTTTCACAGATCACTGGCCCTGGGACTGGTAAGCAGTACTCAGGGCACAGCCAAAAGTCAGTAACCTCCAGTATCTGCCCAAAAAGTTTGTGGGTGACCAGGGCTAGAAGGAGGACTTGCCTACAAAATATTTCTATATTGCATGTCTCTTTTGCATAGTTCCATCTTTACTTGGTTGATGGAGCACTGCCTCTCTTTCACTTATTGTTTGATGTCTGGGAAAACTGCAACAGTATAATTCTCAAACAATAGTGGGCCATGTAGTTATGCAGCTTGAGAAATGAGTGGAGGAGTCCTTGAACCAGGTTTGAGCATGGCCTGTGGTATACAATGTATCCTTTTCACAACGAAAAGGGCAGAAAGACTGCTAGGTTTCATTGTGTTGAGAACAAAGTTCTCAATAAAGCGTTCTACATTGCTGCCTTTCGGTTGTACGACGGAACACCGATTTCCTAAACAACTAGTGCCTAAACAACAAGGTCGGAACACCGACCTCGTTGCTACTACTAATGATTTTACCAGGAATGCCTTAACAACGATTTTCATTGTAAAGGCATTCCTGATAAAAGCATTACCCCCTCAACCTCACCCCAAAACCTAAAACCCCCTGACCCCCCACCCCCTCCCCAAACCCAAAAACACCCTAACCCCACCCCAAAACCTAAAACCCCCAACCCCCCACCCCCTCCCCAAAACCAAAAACGCCGCACCCCCCCAACCTGACCCCAAACCCTAAAACCCCCTAACCCCCACGCCCTCCACAAAACCAAAAACGCCCCACCCCCCCAACCCCGCCCCAAAACCTAAAACCCCCTGACCCCCCAACCCCTCCCCAAAACCAAAAACGCCCCAACCCCACCCCAAAACCTAAAACCCCCTGACCCCCACCCCCTCCCCAAAATCAAAAACACCCCACCCCCCCAACCCCACCCCAAAACCTAAAACCCCCTGACCCCCTCCCCAAAACCAAAAACACACCACCCCCCCAACCCCACCCCAAAACCTAAAACCCCCTGACCCCCCACCCCCTCCCCAAAACCAAAAACGCCCAACCCCACCCCAAAACCTAAAATCCCCTGACCCCCCACCCCCTTCCCAAAACCAAAAACGTCCCACCCCCCAACCCCACCCCAAAACCTAAAACCCCCTGACCCCTCACCCCCTCCCCAAAACCAAAAATGCCCCACCCCGCAACCCCTCCCCAAAACCTAAAACCCCTGACCCCCCCACCCCCTCCCCAAAACCAAAAACACCCCACCCCCCAACCCCGCCCCAAAACCTAAAACCCCCTGACCCCCCATCCCCTCCCCAAAACCAAAAACACCCCACCCCCCCAACCCCACCCCAAAACCTAAAACCCCCTGACCCCCACCCCTCCCCAAAGCCAAAAACGCCCCACCCCCCCAACCCCACCCCAAAACCTAAAACCCCCTGACCCCCCTCCCCAAAACCAAAAACACCCCACCCCCCCAACCCCACCCCAAAACCTAAAACCCCCTGACACCCACCCCCTCCCCAAAATCAAAAACACCCCACCCCAAAATCTAAAACCCCCTGAACCCCTCCCCAAAACCAAAAACACCCCACCCCCCCAACCCCACCCCAAAACCTAAAACCCCCTGAACCCCCCACCCCCTCCCCAAAACCAAAAACGCCCAACCCCACCCCAAAACCTAAAATCCCCTGACCCCCACCCCCTCCCCAAAACCAAAAACGTCCCACCCCCCCAACCCCACCCCAAAACCTAAAACCCCCTGACCCCCCACCCCTCCCCAAAACCAAAAACGCCCCACCCCCCCAACCCCACCCCAAAACCTAAAACCCCCTGACCCCCACCCCCTCCCCAAAATCAAAAACACCCCACCCCAAAATCTAAAACCCCCTGAACCCCTCCCCAAAACCAAAAACACCCCACCCCCCCAACCCCACCCCAAAACCTAAAACCCCCTGAACCCCCCACCCCCTCCCCAAAACCAAAAACGCCCAACCCCACCCCAAAACCTAAAACCCCCTGACCCCCCACCCCCTCCCCAAAACCAAAAACACCCCACCCCCCCAACCCCGCCCCAAAACCTAAAACCCCCTGACCCCCCACCCCCTCCCCAAAACCAAAAACACCCCACACCCCCAACCCCACCCCAAAACCTAAAACCCCCTGACCCCCCACCCCTCCCCAAAACCAAAAATGCCCCACCCCCCAACCCCACCCCAAAACCTAAAACCCCCTGACCCCCCACCCCTCCCCAAAACCAAAAATGCCCCACCCCCCCAACCCCACCCCAAAACCTAAAACCCCCTGACCCCCACCCCCTCCCCAAAATCAAAAACACCCCACCCCCCAACCCCACCCCAAAACCTAAAACCCCCTGACCCCCCATCTCCTCCCCTCCCCAAAACCAAAAACGCCCCACCTCCCAACCCCACCCCAAAACCTAAAACCCCCTCACCCCCCCACCCCTTCCCCAAAAGCTAAAACCCCCCACTTACCTTAGTCGACCCCTTGTCACCTGTGTCCTCCTCCTTCGCGAACTCCCTTCTTTGTACCTTAACCATGCATGTTCGTAGTTCAGAACATACATAGTTAAGGCACAAAATAACGGAGTCGTGGTTAAAAAAAGCAGTGTTGCGCTTTTGTTAACCACGACTTTGTTGAAAAGGATGTTTCCCCTGCCTTATACTTTTTTGCAGACTCCTTCCAGGTGAGCATTAAAGTGCTGAGATTTCCCCTCTGCCTCTTTTGCTGTCTCATACAGACATTCTATTATGTCTTTAAGCTGCAGTATCTCCACTTGGAGCATTTTTATAACTTCACTATGTTCTTTGAGTATGCCTTTCTCTGTGTGGACTCGAACCACTAGCCTTTGGACAGCTCTATGCAAGAGATTAATGTCCGCAGCCAGTGTATTTATTTAGTTTTCTAGGGCAGACTTAGGGCTTGATTTAGATCTTGATGGTATTACCAACAAGCCGCACTGGGCTCGAAAAGACTGACAAGTTGACGGTGTTCCACCTGCCATATTTAGATGTATTGCGACTGACCATAAGACCACCATAAAGGAGTGCACTCCATCATGCAAGCTGCATCCCACAGCCAATGCGGCATCCTCCAGTGCTTATGAGTAAGCCACCCATTACCATCTTGATTTGGAACCCCACAGAGCCTATTTCAATTACACGGTTGAGCTAATGGTGTATCAACAGTGGGACCAGGACAGCAGGAGTCCATCGTGGGATCCATTCAGTATAGTACTATGGCTGTGGCTATTAGTTGGATGCTAGTAGCCTACACCTGTTGTATAGTGGACAATTGTGACGACCTGCAAAACTCCATTTCAGACCATGATCCTTTGCCATCACACTGCAGAAGTCCAGTCAGGCAGCTGAATCCTCAAAACAGGAGGCAGTCTTTTTTTCTGTGTTCCTCTCCTGCTGAGCATTCTGTTAAATTTACTTTTTCTCATTATCCTTCATTTTTTGGGCACTATATTTGTTTAAAAAGATCACAATGGCAGTGAGGAGAAATTCCTGTTTCACAGAGGGAGTATCGTCTGGCATGGCAGATTGAAATTATTAGACTAGAGCCACAATTGTTTTGAGCACACATACAAAATACAACCATATATCAGAAAAGGTAAATGTGGTCCAGAATATTTGACAGAGTGAATGATGTAGCAAACAACCTGCGCACACAGGAGATTAGGAAGAGGTGGAATGACCTGCAGGGAAAAGTGGGTTCCCTGGCCTCCAAGCATCACCTGGAGAACCAGAGGACTGGTGGTGGTTCTCCAAAACCCCCATTACAACTCTTTCCAATGAGGAGAAGGTCTTGCAGATACTACATCCTGAAGACTTGTCTAGAATTCCTGGTGGAGTGGAGTTTGGTAAGTTGCACTTAGCAATGTCTCAACAATCAAAAATGGAGTCCTGTCCTTAAGGTAGATGTTTACAATGGTTCAATTCCCTTAGCAAAACACATATATCTAAACTTGAGTCCACAAAATATCTTTTTTCATACCAATTACTAGCATTAACTTTGGATCTCTCTTTTTTTCAATGTGCAATATGTTGAGTCATATTTTGAGTTGTTCCCCATGGATCATCCCTTACATTTTCTCAATCCCTTGCTTTCTATCAATGTATGCTGCTGTTCTCCCAAAATTAGGACTAAACTTAATCAATTTCCACATGAGTGTATAATGTTTATAAGTAGTATTTGTATTTTCACCAATTCACCTCATACCCATATATCTGTACATGTTGTAAATATGTTTTTGTCTCCACTGTAGTCACTGAAATAGAAATGCGTAACAAATTTTTTAAACAAGTATTGTCTATGGTGTCAACAGATTACTATAGCTACCACGATGCCCTGTTTTTGTATATGTAAAACAATAGTGCAATGAATTGTTGCTCCACCTTTCTTTACTCCCTTATGTGCACTCATCTGAAGCCTGCTCCTTCCACCCCAGTCTCTGCACCAGTGTCCTCCCCTCTCCAGTGCGGAAATTCATCTGAACCACCAGGAAAGGATAGCAAACACCATCTATCACCACCTCCAAGAGACCACATCCTAATTTACTTCAGCGTATGTCTATTATTCACTCAGTGGACTATTTCAGGGACACATTTACCTTTTTTTAACACAGTTGTAATTTGTACATTAGACTCCAAACTGTTTTTGGCTCTACTACTATACTTTCATCCACTATGATATACATTTTTTAGTTCCTTTTCTCATTGTTAGAATCGCCTTTCTGTTCTTGTGTGTCATACAAATGAATTATACAGACAGAAACTACAAGACTCTTGTTGCATTTATTGTGGCATTTCATTTGTCATGTCTTTCCTCAACCATCATGTTGTCAAATCTTTTCAACATTTATTTGCAAAGGAAATTTAGAAATGACAAAGAGGTAATGTGTTAGCCATTTTCTTCAAACAAAACAAAACCCCAATGTATTGGTAACATACATATGTAGGTAACAAGTCCCTGTAGAAAAGAAACAAAGTTGAGTTTCACCAACCATGCATAACCCCAATAGTCTGTGCCATTTAGAGGTGGGCATGCCAAAACCTTGACATCATGAAAGGAACAGGAAGAGAATATTACATGGGATAAAACTATCATTGATGCGTGACCTCAGCTAGAGCCAGGCATCCTGCCCTCACAAGAAGAATCCTACATCAATCACACTAGTAGTCTACCAATTTGAGGACACTTGGCCATTACAGGCCACTGTGGCAGTATCTGGTGCAATGTCACAACCACCATTCAGTGGTGTGCTAAAAAATGTTCTAACAACTGTGAGGAGACACATTAACAGCTACCTCCACTTAACATAAATTGAAGATTTAACCAATGTGAAGGAGGAAGAGCATGAAAGGGCTTGACATGCACATATTGTTAAAGCAGGTTAAGTGGCACATATTGCCTTGGTGGCAACATCACACAGAAAACAGGTCTGATCCTATCACTGGAATTTCCATTCAATCAAAGTGCAAGTTGTCTTAATACAATATCTGTCCATCCCAAGTGTGTGTCTGTCCCAGGATCAGCACAAGTTCACTTTGTACTTTCCAACAGCAACAGATCACTGCAGATATCAGAACTTTGACATGTCCAAATGAAGATTGCATGGTGAAGGACTCTGAAACATAATAACAAGGGATAATTAATTATTCCAAATAATAAACATGACTCAAATAACAAGTAAGTAAGACATATATACTTAGCAAAAGCAAAGTTAGTCTATTCAATGAACACAGTCATCAATGTAACAAAACTCTCATCTGTTAACATCTTTGCCTTGGACTTTCCTGAACTGACCATTCCTACCAAATTACCATAGAAGACTGATATGTTCACCTATGTCACAAGTTGTATTGCCATTGGAGATTACAATATGTAAAGGTATGCTTACTCAGGTGAAGAAGTGGTCAATGACATCTTGAAGTAGGTCTCTTCCTTCTTCTTCACCACTGTCATCTTCATTGAGCATTCCAACATCCTCATCTGGTGGCTTTCCATTTTCTCCGTCCTCTGCGTGTGTTGGGATGTTCCATTGCAGGACAATGTTGTGGAACATACAGCAGGCAACCTTGATTTGGCACACCTTATCGGGTCAGTAGAGGAAAGCTTCACCAGTCTTGTCCAGGCACCCAGCCTTCAGGAGCCCAAAAGCTTGCTCCACTGGCCTCCATGTTCTTCCATGGGCCTCATTGAAGTGGACCTCCCCTGGCATTGTTGTATTCCTCAGTGGAGCCAAGAACCACGGTTTGTTAGGATATGCTGAGTCTCTTACATGGAAGCAACATATAAACAGATTAATATCATAGCTAGCTGTTGTCCCTTCCTAAACTAGGATTCATGCAAATGACCCTCAAGTCATATTGTGCTTATCAACAGGCCTGGCCCTCTCAGGTCCAAGTTGTGACATTTGCAGGGGTATGGTGCTGTGCCATTGTACAAAGACATGTGTTGACCCAGGAAGCCAGACACACACACTTGAGAAGTACAAATTCGATAAGCAGACGACTTGCACATTGATGAAATGGAAGTTCTTCCAATTGCATTAGACTTGTTTCCTTGCGTATGGTGGCACCAAGGCAATATACATGGCATCTATTGATCCAACCACATCGGTAGGCCACGCAAACCATACAATTCTCCCTTCACAATGAACAAATGCTTTTGTCGTGGAAACTAGTTGTAGCTGTTGATGTGCCTCCGCATTGAAGAAAGGTCTGGTGGCACAGCACTAAACGTTGGTTTGGACATGCCCCAGATAATGCCACAAAAAAGCCAGTGTTCACAAAATGAATTACTGCCATGAGTTACACTATTGTGTGATTGCTGTTACATTCATATTGTGAGGCAGGGGATCGGGCTCCAGCTGGTGACACAAATCCAAGATAGTTTGTCTATTTAGCTGAAACTTTTTTTATAGCATCCATTTCCTCCATGGTGGCAAAGTCAGGAAATGGCCTGACAACCTGAGGCCATCGTCTCCTACCCATGCCTGGGTCTACATGTACGGAAAAGAAAGTATCAGCTTAACTGGTCACACCATACCTTGAAAATGAACACATATCTGATATTCTGGTAACATTATGAATCTCATTAAGTTATATGTGTACAAACAATGTTTTCCAAATTTTTTAAAACATCAAAAACACTTTTTCCCTGTCATTTTTAGATTATGTGCAAATAATACATGTAAAATATATTATCCCACAGGATGCAACGACTTGACTGGATGTGTTACTCTAGATTTGAACTGTGAAAAGCAAGATATGAACTAACCAACTTTTACATAGGTTTACCTACACTTTGTTGTCCAACATTTCTATTTGTGATTGCTTTGACTTTTCGTGTAGGTGTCCATTGCCATATAGGCAGTTTGTGCCAGATTGGTTGGTGCTTCTATTATCTTGAGGTGTGCTAAGATACATTTCCTAAGTATAACAGGGCACCCATAAGAAGGCGCATCATTATGTTGTTATTTGCAAAGTGTTTTTATACATGCACTAGTCTAGTGCTAGTGTACAATTTCGAAGAGGGCGGTTATGATTGTGACTTACCTTCTGTTCCAGCAATAACAGGGTTAATTTTCATCTTGGTCCAGGACCAGCAGCAATGGCAGGACTGGTATGACCGGGTTCATGACGGCAGGAAATAGGAAAACTGGACAAAAGATGAGTTTGGTCCTTGTATCCTTTCCAATCCACCAACTCAGGGTTGGAGGTTTAACCTCCACAGCTATGTTGGCAGGAATGCACATGATGATTGGCTCAGCAGTAAAAGGGGCAGGAGTCCAGTCGCTAGCCAATTTAGTATATGCCTCTGTCGACGCGGGTGGATATTTTTGGTGGTTTCAGCGGACCATTGGTGGTCTTTTGCCTATGCTCCCACTAACATCTAAATAGGGTGGGAGAACTGTCTTTGGAGGCAGATGCATTTTCAGATGGAAAACGGATGGCAGGACCATTACCGCCAAGATCAAAATCTTGGCGGTAAAAAGGCCCTTAGTCCTTTTTATTGCTAACAATAGCTCATTAAGCAAAGGCTTTTGCTCACCCAGCTTTGCTTGCCCTTAGTCTATAGCGGGACCAATCCTTCACTGGTTTTACCTCTCCTAAAGACAAATTTGTCCAGTTTATAGGATTGGGAGGGTTAAAACCCCTTTTCTTGTAGCATGTTGACTGTGATGCCAGGGGGCCTTCTTGGTAATCAAATTGGGATTTTCTGGCACACCCTGTTTTTGCGCGGGGCTGGAGACTATAATTATCTACTGCCCTGTGCAGGAGACCTTGCCCCATCCCACTCCCTGGACAGCGCAGACTCCTAGTGTTCTTAGATCCCCTTCCTCTCTGGGTTTTCCTATACTGTCTGTAGGGTGGTACACCCAGGGAACTGCCTTAAAGCATCCAATCCAAGCTTTCCCTATTTCTGGCAGCCACCTTGTACTCTTCCTGTTTTATATTTATTTGTTTCAGCCTGGCCCATTTGCTTTTCTCATGATGCTTGTCTGCTACCATCTGCCCTAGGGGCTTGTAAACAGTTCCTAGTGTTGTAGGGATTCCTCCCTTTCATCCTTGTCTTTCAGATTCTGCCACCGTCCCCAGTCTTGCTCTCTCCCTCCAGAGGTCAACAGCCTTCGCTTAAGGCTGCCACCACATGTATTGGGCCACTTCCTGGTCTTTAATGTGGTGAGGTCAATACCTAACTTGTTGGGCATGGGATGTAAGGCCTGAATGACATTGAATATCTAATGCAACCCATGTGGCTCAATATGCAGGCCATATTGAGCCATGTAATTCCCTTCACAACTTCTTCTCTGGAACCTCTAGCACCTTTCATGGGATCATAAACAAGGGAAGGAGTATTCTGATGTGTTAGTTCATGACTCTCTCTGCAGCAACCTACCTCTTTCAGTATGCTGATTCTGTTGCAGCCTCCACTCAGCCCTCATACTGTCGTCTTGTGGCTAGATTAATGAGTGTAGCACTCTGGGCATACAACCTGGTCCCAGTGATGTCAGGGTCTCTCCGCTGCCTCATCATGACTCTCGACCTCCACCTTTCCTGAAGGTCTTTTTTTCTTTCCCCATAAGAGTACACTGCATGCACTTATAGATGCTTCCACTCCCCTTGGGCTGCCACCCTGGGTCTTGACCCTTTGGGACACCACTGGCATGCCTACTACCAATCATCAGGTGCCACCTGGAATTGCATCCACTACGGGTGGGATGCAGGGCCATGACACGGCTGCAGGAGTGATTCAAGCTTCCACACGGCTACCACATCAACCCCCTCTTCTCACTCCACCTTCAGCTGCACAGGCAATGGTACTGTGGCCAGGAAGTCATGGATTGTGTCCAGGTTCTGGCAACATCAGTGGGGCTTTACATCTCTTACACTATCTTGGCTTGGTGCCTAGTTGGGCACTGTTTTATTGGAATGAATGTATAAACTAGGTATTACAACTTTTTATGTATATCCTCATACATCCTGGAATTTTTCACACAGAAATATAAGAAAGTCTGTAATTTTAGCCTAAATTTCAAATTTGTTGGGCATTCTGGAAAAGAGACGTAGTGAGATTAAAACAAAATACCTACACCATCTTGGAACCCTCCAGGGTCCTAGTTTTCAACTATATCTAAAGTTGGTAGGTTTTCTTGGGAGTAGGCTGACCGCATGTTCAAACACTACAGCTGCAGACAGCCCCTGAATTACTTAAACTCATTAGGGAAAACATGAAGTTTCAACATTGCATTGTCATACCTTTTCTGTTTCAGATGACTATTTCTTCACAAGATGTATAGTTCTGTAAAAATGTCTGGCATTAGCAGCTTAACTTGAGTGCTAGACAAAACCAGGCCACCTCAAAAAATGATTTTAGCTTCAGAATCTCCAACAGGTCGGAAAAAATTACATGAGTTTGGTCTGGATACCTTTTGAGGAAAAAAAGGATATGCTGTCTTAACCACAAACTGTCCCAAATATCACAAAGGAGCTTAGCAGGTTGGCAGAAGAGTCCAGGACAGCACTTAAGGGTTTAATTAGGGACAAATTCCATAAGATATTTTCTTCCTGATTTGCTAACAGCAGTTGGCTAGGTGACAAATGGGCCCTCTTCTTCCCACATCATTTAAAAGTAAATCTAGCAGGTTGAAATGGTATTATGAACATAGTGCGAGCCTTCAAACTTCTCCTAATTTTCTTGGATTGGTTTGAAAATGTGATATGTGTGGCTACAATTATCATTGTATTAGCCTTCATTTTTCTCATATTCCTATGTTATTGGAGAGGGCTTGCTTATATGCATTTTAAGATTTTTTTAGTATTGTCTGGAGCCAAGTATTTTTCTTTAAGATGTGCATCTTGATATCTGTATATAGCACTGATGTAGCACAACATTTGCATTCAAATCTGAGAAAATAGCTGATGGGGAGATTGTCACATAAAGCTCAATAGAGTTAAAAATCAAAGGATACAACTTTATTGTCAGTTGATTTTTGAAAAAATTGTTGTTTTAAGTCAGCCACCTTTAACGTTAAATATGCAATCAAAGAAAATCATGTGTGTCTTCCTTTTTCTTGCAGGAAAAAATGAGCGGGCATGATCACATAGATAAACTTAGACTTAATTGTAAGTTTACTGCTTTTACATATTTATAAAGGTATTTACAAGTAGTGGCTTCACTACTAGTAAAGTTACTGATAGTAACTTATATCAAAAATAGTAAACAGATTTAAGTAGTAAACTTAGACTTAAGTCTAAGTTTACTACTTTTTGGCATTCACAAATGTAAGATACTAATAGTAACACTACTTCTAGTAAAACTAATAGTAGTAACTTTACTACTAGTAATTTACTACTAGTAACATTACTAGTACTAAAGTTACTAGTAGTGAATTGCATCAGACCACCAGAACTCCAATATGGTGGTAGGAAGGCAGCTGCCAAGCTGGCAGCCTCCCCACTGCCATATTACGATGATTCCACCAGGCTAGTCAGTGGAAACAGTACAACGCATTGGCTTCAGCTCTCAGAGAGAGCTGAGTCCAATGCAGCTGCACACAGCACACTCAGAATGCGCACTGTCTGCTATGGCAGACACTGCGTATTTCTGAGTGTGCTGAGGAGGGGTCCCTGCACTGCCCACAACATGGTCATGGGCAGTGCAGGGGCCCCTCAGTGGCCCCAACTCTGCCTTTCTGCCAGCCTTTTCATGGCGGTGACACTGATCAGCACAGTGATGCCTAACTCGGCACTGCTGTGGCTGACCACATCTTTCACTGCTGCCAACCTGTTGGGATCTCCTGGACGTGGTGCCGGTGCATTGGCAGTCCAACTGCCAGCATCATAATGTGGAGGTCGGACCTCCAAGGTTGCAGTGGTCCGAATGCCACCACGGATACAGCGGTCCATACTTGTAATGAGGCCCTTAGACTTCAGTCTTGGTTTACCTTTGTGAATTGAGCCCAAGGTGTTTATCCTGGCAGTTTAGCCATCTGAAACATTTGAATAATTCTTCATCCATGCCTGTTCAGATATACAAATGTTATCTATAGATTGTTTCCTTATCCACACCCTACTATTGTGGGGACTGCTATCTTCATAGATGCATATCTTTCAGAATGAGCAATACAGATATTAGCTCAGCAGAGCGCATAAGTGGCACCTACAGAAGATGCCACCTATCTGCATTAGTGTAGACCTTGGATTTCAAAATAATGTTTGGTCCTTGCAAACTCTATGCATTGCATGACTAACTGACTGGTGTGCTGCTTCATAGTTTTAACATTGAGAGCCATTACACTGCATGGTGCATTTTCCTACATTTACAATCAAGGGTCTTTTACATCACACATAAGTCAATATATTAATGTTTAACAGTATCTAAACATTCATATATACCATATACAGACATTGTCCGATATTTTTCCATCTAGGCAAGTCCCAACAAATGATTCCCTCCAGGCTCATCAGGTACATTGCTAATTTGTTTGTAATCTGGGGGGGTCTGAAAAGATGGGTTCCACCTCAGGTTCACATATACTATGAGCAAAAACAAACTAGAGGATTTATAACTACAGGTAGATAAGGGCTCAACAAGTCAATATCACAAAAAGACAGCAGTTAACAACATCTTGCATGCCAGCATTGCACATCCCAGAAACCTTGTGAATAATATCCCATATGTAGAGTTTCTGCAGGCCAAAATAAACTTTAGTTCCCCAGCAGCATTCGAGCAGGAGGAGAAAATCATGACTCATGACTTCTGGATAGAAGCTAGAGTTCTAAAACCATCAATGCAACTATAAGCACAACAGAAACTGAACTGGAACGTCTCTCCTAGATTTCAAAGATTTGAGTAATGAGATACATGAAAAGGATTATTGCATTAATTATAGAACAAAATACAGTAGCAAGGCAAACAATATAAGAAAGTTAGTACACAAACACTGAAATATTTCGAATACGAATGTGACAGAACTTCCTAAAATCACCTTTATAAGGAACAAATCACTGAAAGATATATTAAGCAGGAACATTGGGATAGATTTACAAGAAAGTGGCACATCAGTACTGATGCACCACTTTTCTTGTGTCGTCCTTGCCCCACCTAAAACACCATGGCCCATATTTATACTTTTTTAGCACCGCTTTTTGATGCAAAGGCAGCGCAAACTTACAAAATACAATTGTATTTTGTAAGTTTGTGCGCTTTTGCATCAAAAAATGATGCAAATGCAGCGCTAAAAAAGTAGAAATATGGGCCCATGTGTGAGCATTATTTAGAATATGGTGCACCATGGCAGTCGTTAGAAAAATAGCATCAAACTTTTTGATGCTTTTGTAGTGCTATGCCACACTAGCCTCAAGATGTTTTGGTGCTAGTGTAGCAAAGTGCAAAGAGGTCCATTGATTTCAATGGGTGCGTCTTTTTAATGCCTACTCCGAGCAGGCATTAAAAATAAATCCAAAAATGGTGCAATGAAATCTTGTAGATTTCACTGTGCCATTTTTGAGAGCCTCCTAACACTGGAATGCCCCCTTGAATACATTGTGCTTGACGCAGGCATATTGTGGCGCAAGGGGTTGCAAAGTGGAGCCATAAGTATTTGGCATGTAGTTCTGATTTTTGCTTGATTTGCCTGTGTTATAAAGTGTGCTTAGCAAGTAAAATACATCCTGTTAGGAAATTCACATAGGACAATTTGTGTGCAATTAAGAAGTATGGGTCTGATTACGATCTTGGTGGATGGAATACTCCGTCACAAGCGTAGTCAGGCTCTATGTTAAGAAATATCCAGCTAGCCAGGCGTTTCTCTGACCAACAGAATCAAGACATTAATTTACTCATTTCTGTTTGCATTTGATAGAGTGGGTACCAATATAGTAGGTGTCAACAGAATACTAGAACTAAAAAAGCTGGAATGCAAATATATCATCACATTTGATGCTGTAATTCTGGAAGGACTGCATTCAGAAGAAAAATTATCAGTCCACTCAGGCTATATGCTTAATTTTTGTAGTGTAATTAGGTTATTGAATATATCCAAACTTGTCTTAATTATTTCTGCTAATCCTCCTTTGTTTTTGCTAGCTGTTTTAGGAGTATTGTGTGTCCAGTTTTATCTGTTATAATTCATTATTCACACAGGCACACCAGAGTGATTACTACATTATCACCCATGGAGCAGGCCACTTTGAGTTAAGCTTAGGTTCTGTTTCTATTAGTGTCAATGTTAAGTGACTTATGCACAACATGCTTTTTGGTCCCTATTTTTGGGCACTGTAAAACATAGAGATTTATGATTTCTATTGTGGCCATGTTACCTGATCTGCCCAACTTGAGCCTCATGCTTTGACTAGCCCACTATGGCTTCATACCAGGTTTTGACCATAGGGCTCACTGGATTTGATTAGACACAGGTACATCATTTCCCATTAGGGTTCTATTCACTAATTACCACAATGTGCCATAGTCAACATATCATTGCTGCATGAAGATTGGACCCAGTAGGAGTGATTAATGTACAACTATTTCACTATTTCACAAGCATATATTTGATTATACCCAGGTGTATCATGACCCACAAGGGGTCACTCCTAAATTGCGCTCATAGGTCACTTCAACATATTGATATTGCATAGGGGTTTTAGCCAGGAAGAGTGACTAATAGAATACTATTTTATAAGCATATAGGTAAAAGGTTCAGTAGTCATGAGGCAAAATTTGAGGAAATGTACTAATATTTATAAACATATGTGAAGTTTCTACAAAGACGTCAAGCAGATGATTATCATCACCATTTATTTTTTATATTTGTTTTTTTACATAATGATGAGATTAAGCAGATTACTAAATGTGTCCTAGGGTAACTATAACTCACGCCCTTGCCATGCACTGCTAATTATCCCACAAAGTACAGCATTCATGACATCTTTGATAACATCATTGATAATGTCACTGTAACATCTGCAGTAAAATGTATCAGATAACTGTGCATGGGGAGGGCACAAGTTATAGTTACATTAGGGCACGAGTTATAGTTACTTGTGATACCTTTAACTACAACAGGTGAATTTCTATGGTTTTGTACATTTGAAATGTGAGCCTAACTATAACGTCCTTTAACCTTTGTTTTTAAAGTGAATTTCTATTGTTTTTTCTTAAATTCTGGTTCGTAACTATAATGTCCCAATAACCTTTGTTTTTTTCAGTGAATTTCTATGTTTTATTTAACATATAGTAATTTTCATTACTTAGGGGGTCATTACAACCCTGGTGGACGGTGTTAAAGCGGCGGTAAGACCGCCAACAGGCTGGCAGTCTTTTTTTTGGAATTATGACCATGGCGGTTACTGCCATGGGCATCTGCCGCTTCTCCGTTCCGCCCGCCAGGGCGTAGACGACCGCTGGGCTGGAGACCTGGGTCTCCAGCCCGGCGGCCGTGACAATACCGCCGCTGGTATTTTGACCCGGCTTACCGCCGTGGATTTCCAGTTGTAGGAACCGCCATGAAATCCATGGCGGTAAGCACTATCAGTGCCAGGGAATTCCTTCCCTGGCACTGATAGGGGTCTGCCCCACCCCCCACCCTCACCCCGACTCCCTCCCCTACACCCCCCACCACCCATGCCACCCCCCAAAGGTGGCAAGACCCCCCTCCCCACCCCAAACCCCGACATTACCTTACACATACACACCCGACACGCACGCAGGCACCACCAACACACATACACGCACACACACCGACACACATGCCAACATTGACACACACATTCAGACACGCACACCCACATTCAAACATACACGCGCACATCCACACAGACATCCCTACAGACATACACGCACTCATTCCCAAAACACACACCACCCCCGCAAGCATACACGCACTCACACACACCCTCTACATACACCCACGCACACCCCCATGCACCCACACAACACACAACAACCCCCCACCCCCTCCCCTGACGGACGATGGACTTACCTGTTGCATTGATCCCCCGGGAGGGGATGGGAGCCATGGGGGCAGCTCCGCCGACACCACACCGCCAACAGAACACCGCCGCGCAGAATCACATGACGTGATTCGCTGGGCGGTGTTCTGTTGGCGTGGCGGTGGAGGTGGCGCAACCTCCACTTCCCCGCCACCCGTCACTATGGCTGTTGGCGGCTCTCCATCGGAAAAACGACATAGAGCTCCCAACAGTCATAATACGCGGAGCGGAAAACCGCCACCACTGGCGGTCTTCAGCACAGCGGTCCCTCGGCGGTCTTGTGATAAGACCGCCGAGGTTGTAATGACCCCCTATATGTTAATCCAACCACCTGTGCATGGCCAAAGGCTGTGCGCTGAGGCAGTTGGCCACAGGTCCTGGCCTGCATCCAGGCCCTGAGGCCAACCACCTATAAGCACCCAACCATGCACCGTTCATGGCCTTCACCCATGTGCAGCGGAGGCTGCCCGTAAGACCTGTCCTTCAGCCAAATCCTGCATCCAACCCCTCTAACCACCCAACCCCATGCTGTTCACAGCCCTTTGGTCATGTGCAGCTGGAGTGGGCTGCGACCTCTCTGTATGTGAGAATAGGTGTAAGAGGCTATATCTGGGGGTGAGAGCAGCTATGAGAGTTTCTGTCTGGGTGTGAGAGTGTGTACATCAGTGTTTTAGTGGCTGCATCAGTGTGTGTGCAGGTGTGTGAGTGGGTACATGAGGGTGTCAGTGGGTCTGTGAGTGGGTATGTGAGGTTCAGCCTGTGGCTGTTAGTGGGGTATAAGTGTGTGAGTAGGTGTGTGAATGGGAGAAAGAGATAGAATGAGAGTGAGAGGGGGAGAGAGTTATTTTATGCTTCAATGTATGATAAACTTGGAATTAGATATTTCTGCACATTTTGAAAATAAAAATGTATTTGTCACTTAAAAAGGGTAAGATCACCTTTCAGTATGAGCCTTAAACATTTGTAGTAAAAACTAAATAAAGGAGGGACAATGACCAGTGGCACACCTGGTTTCGAACCCTCCACGTTCAGGATGAAAGTCTGCGACTTTCACAGTTGAACTATTAGGGTTTTTCATGTATGTTGTTTTATCCCGTTATGGGCTATCTGGAGCCATGGGAGGAGCTCAAGGCCACCCCCATGGTCCCTGACTATTTTTATTTATTTACTTAGTTATATGCCATTATGTCATTATGGGCTATCTGGGACTGCAGGGAGAGCCTCAAGTCCCCCCTGCAGTCCCTGAATATATTTATTTATTTAGTTTATACTTGTTAGACTTTTCATCCTTGGCGTGGTCTCCCTTAACTTTTTGCCTCTGTTCCCCAGGTTTTTGATGTGTGCTGGACTCTGTTTTTGCATTTTTTGTTACTCTGGGCACTTTACCACTGTTATCCAGTGCTAAAGTGCAAGTGTTGCTGTATTAAATGTGTATGTAATTGGCTTTCCATGATTGGCATATTTGAT
This sequence comes from Pleurodeles waltl, assembly GCF_031143425.1. Taxonomy (NCBI): domain Eukaryota; kingdom Metazoa; phylum Chordata; class Amphibia; order Caudata; family Salamandridae; genus Pleurodeles; species Pleurodeles waltl. Next base: position 280,487 of record NW_027149820.1, on the reverse strand, counting down.
TTACTGTTGAGTCCCTATTACAGTGCAATAGAGGTGCCCAGGGCCTGTAAATCAAATGCTAATAGTGGGCATGCAGCACTGGTTGTGCCACCCACATTAGTAGCCCTGTAAACATGGCTCAGACCTGCCACTGCAGTATCTGGGTGTACAGATTTTAACTGCCAATTCGACTTGGCAAGTGTACCCACTTGCCAGGACTAAACCTTCCCCTTTTTAACAGGGAAGACACCCCTAAGGTAGGCCCTAGGTAGCCCCACGGGCAGGGTGCAGAGTATGTTTAAGGTTGGCCATATGCTAATGTGTTTTACATGTTCTGGCAGTGAAATACTGCAAAAAATCAGTTTTCACTGTTGCAAGGCCTATCTCTCATAGATTAACACTGGAGCTACCTTTAAAAATGATTAAAGCATAGATTCCCTTTGGGAGCAGATAGACATGTGGAGTTTGGGGTCTCTGAGCTCACAATTAAAAAATACATATTTTAGTAAAGTTGGTTTTAAGATTGAGTGTTTGAAAATGCCACTTTTAGAAAGTGGGCATTTTCTTGCTTAAACCACTCTGTGACTCTGCCTGTTTGTGGATTCCCTGTTTGGGTTAGTTTGACAGTTGGGCTGTTTGCACCTCTCTCTAGACAGTGACACAAAGGGAGCTCAGGTGTAGCCTGCATATCCTGATGAGCTATCTGTGCTACGAGGGAGGGGAGGAGTGGTCTCTGCCTGCCCTCACACAAAGAAGTCTCCAACCCCCTGGTGTGTGTCTGGGGCCTGGGCAAGGCAGGATTTTACAAACAAGAGAGACTTTCCTTAGAGGTAGGCCTACTTCAAAAGCCAAGATGGGTATAAGAAGGGCACCCAAAACCACAGACTTTAGATCACTTCTAGACATCAAGAGAAAACCTCTGTCTGGAGAAGAGCTGAAGAGCTGAGGAGAAGGGCTTTCCTGCCTATGACTGTGCTTTGTGGAGCTATCCTGCAGTTGTTACTTCTGCCTGTGCAAGGGGACAAAGACTAGACTTTATTGTGCATTCCTGCTTATGAAGAAATCTCCACGGGCATGTCCTGAGCTTGCCTTCTGTTGTTGAAATCTCAGGGCCATCAAAGACTTCTCCTGGCAGCACCTGGACTCTCTGCTGAGACTCCTGCCCTGCCAAGTGGTGCCTTATCCAGTTCCTAGGGCCTTGGAAGGTGAAGCTGGCAGACCAAGACTGAAAATCCACACACAGACAGCAGTGCGGGGGAAAATATCAATGCACCTTCCAAGACACGGCTGAAAAATGACTCGCTGCCAGCTTCGTGGCAGAAATTGACGCTCCACCAGCATCGCGGCTGGAAGATCGATGCACACTGATGGAAAAACGACGTGCAACACCATCACAACCCACATTGCGCAGTTTTGCTGATACCGTGTGGCAGGATTTTCAATGCAAACCTTGCTGGGCACGGAAAAACGATGCAACGCCTGCCCTGACCTGAGTGCTTGCCCGGATTGACCCATTGCTCTCCTGCAGAGAGAAAAAATAGCGGATGCCAACCCGACCGGAGAAGGGGGAATGACACACGGTCTCAGTTGCAGGTGAGAAATCAAAGCATCGCTAACCTTTTTCGACGCACACTCACCCGTGCATATTATTTTGACGCTACCCTGGTATTTTTCAATGCTAACAGTGCTTTTACTGTTTATAACAAGATTTAAGACTTTTGCTTTTGAAAATAATAGCTTGTCCTGTGTATGTTGGATTTTTGTCATTTTGGCCATGTTTTGTTTAGAGAAATATTTCCTATTTTTCTAAACCAGTGTGGTGTCATTTTTTGTGTTTTCACTGAGTTACTGTGTGTGTTGGTACAAATACTTTACACCTAGACTCTAATGTTAAGCCTGCCTGCTTGTGCCCATCTACCGAGGGGGTGAGCGGGGGTTAGCCCAAGGTGATTCTCCTTTACCCTGAGTAGAGTGAGGGTCCTTGCTTGGATAGGGCGTAACTTGACTGATAACCAAAGACCGCATTTCTAATAAAGCTCGTACGAGCTATCTGGGACCATGGGGGAGCCTCAACGCCTCCTGTTGTCATGACCTACTCGCAGTTTATGTCTGTGGTCCACAGGAAGTGTGGCGAGATTCTTGTTCTTGTAAGTTTTGCCTTGGCCCAAATAGGGGCGCCCCTTTCTCGTAGCCACGGTGCTGCTGACGGAGGTAACGCCAAAGGCAGTCCGTGCCCTCCAGAAGGAGTCCCCGAGGGAAAAAAAAGCCAAAGGGGAAAAAACCTCAACAAGAGGGACTGCTGAAAACAAAAACAAAAGTGAAAGAAAATCAAAACAAAAGGAAAAAATGACCAGGAAAAAGCTGGAACAAAATCAGAGTATCAATATCTGATGCAGATGAACAGGAGTGAAGACCACCACCAAACAGGAAGTTTTGCAGCACAAAGAGAAAAAGAAACACACACCTGTTATACCCCAGGAACAGGAAGTGACCAACAGTAAGTAAAAGGTGCCATCTTGAATTGGGATCAAGTCTTAGAATTCTAAGAAAAAACACCATAGTGAATAGGGAACTAGTGCATGCAGGGAAAAGGAAAGCATGCTGGGAAAAGAGAAAGAAACATGGATAAAAAAGTAAGTATAAAAGTAGAAGAAACAAGAACAACAGAAAAGAAGAAAAAGAATAAGAGACGTGAGTGGGGGGAGCAGGAACTAATGGGGGAGCGCTGCACCAAAGGAAAAACAAGGGCCATGCCCAATTTGGGGCCTTGACAAATATAAGAAAGGCTCAGGGTGCGGCGCGTCCTGCTGCCCAGTGCTGTGTCCCGAGCCGAACATTCAGCTCGAGGAGCGGCATGCTGCACGACAGTATGTCCCCCACGCGCCCCTGGTTTGTGCGGAAACAACTGGAAAAAATGACGAATCAGAAGAGGGGCGTGAACAGAAGAGGCATCTTCCCAAGAGCATTCACTAAGAGGATAGCCCTTCCAATGAATCAGATACTGAAGACGGTTCTGGAATATACGAGAGTCACATATGTCCTGTACTTCAGATTCAGGTTCACCATTCACCAACAAAGGGGGAGGGCAAGTATAATGTCGAGAAAAAGGATCAGGTACATAGGGTTTCAACTGGGAGACGTGAAAAACTGGATGGAGTTTCCAAGTTCAAGGTAAACAGAGAGTGACAGGATTGATTTTCTGTAGAATACAAAAGGGTCCATAGTACTGAGGTTTGAACTTTTTTTTGGGAGAGATGTAGGGGCAAAAATTTTGAAGATAACCAGACTTTATCTTGGATGTGATACGCTGGAGCCTCACTGCGTTTTTTATCAGGCAGTCTTTTCATATATCTTTTAGTGCCTAATAAATTAGATCAAATCAGTCTTTGAATCCTTTGTAGTAGTTTGGAAAGAGAGGTGATAGCGGAAATAGTAGAGGAAGTCTTAGGAGTAGTATGAAAAGAGGTAGGATGGAATCCATATGAACAGAAAAAAGGAGTGACCTTGGAGCCACTATGGACGGTATTATTGTATGAAAATTCTGCAAGTGGAAGATAAGTGCTTCACTTACTCTGAGTGGAGTTACCGAAACAATGCAGATATTGCTCAAGTCCCTGGTCGAGACGTTCGGTTTGCCCATTGGTTTGAGGATGAAATCCCGATGATAACTCTACATTGATGTTCAAGATCTTTCGGAAGTGTCTCCAGAAATGTGAAATGTATTGAGGACTACTATCTGACACAATACTTTGGGGAAGACCATGGCGGCGAAAATGTGTTGAATAAATATCTGACTTAATTCTTGTGAGGTGGGTAATTTCTTTAAGGCAGTAAAATGGGCCATCTTAGTAAAGGAATCTACAGTTACCATTATAATCCGGATTCCAGCTGATGGAGGTAATGAACACATAAAGTCAGTTGATATGTGTGCCAAGGAGTTGGTGGAACTGGTAATGGTTAAAGTAATCCTGTCAGTCTTTTACGGGGTACCTTATTTTGAGCACAAATAGGGCAAGATTTCACATATCTTTCAGAGCCTTGTTTCAGCGTAGGCCACCAGAAGGATCTAAGAAGTAATTATTGTGTGAATTTAATACTGCGATGGCCAGCTACTGGGGAATCATGGCACATCTGAAGTGTAGTGTCTTCTCTGTTTGCATATCTTAGAACGCAGATCCTTCAGCTCTTTTTCTGGAAGGGTTGAATATTCAGATTGTACTTCCTCTAGGAATGACTGAACTACACCTATGATCTTGTCTGGTTCAAGTAAATATGGTGACTTGATATAAATGCTATCTGGATAACAGCGAGATAGGGCATCGGCCAGAATGTTTTGAGATCCTGGAATATAGATAACATAAAAATCGTACTGACTAAAGAAAAAGGCCCAATGAGCCTGACAACTGTTTCGGCACTGAAAATTGCATAGGCATTGCAGATTTCGATGATCCGTTCTTAATTCAAAAGGTTCCTTAGAACCCATGAGAAATTGTCTCCACTCTTGGCATGCAGTTTTTAGAGCCAAAAGTTCCCTTTCCAGTACTGAATAATGTTGTTCGGAATCAGAGAGTACATGGGATGGGTAAAAGATGGGATGTTCTAAACCATCATTGTCTTGTTGTTGTAATAACACTGCCCCACTGGCACTTTCAGAAGTGTCCGTAACAACAATAAATTGTTTATTGGTGTCTGGATGTCTCAGTATGGGTGCTTGGGTGAAGGCCAGTTTTAGGTTTTGAAAAGCCGCCTCCGCCGTGTCTGTCCAGATGAACCCATTTTGCAGATTCTCTTTTTTAAGAGTTTGTGAAATTTGACTGGTTTGTTTCGAAAAGTCCAGGATAAACTGACGATAGAAATTGGCCAGGTCTAAGAAACATTCAGTTTCCTTGATTGATGAAGGGGATGGCCAATCTAGAATGGCTTGTACCTTTTCCGGATCCATAGAGATAACTATTGGACTAATATGGTAACCCAAGTACTTTATTTCAGTTCAATCAAATTCACAATTCTCTGGTTTACAGTAAAGTTGATGTTGCCTGAGTCTCTTTAAGACTTGCTTCACATGTGTAGAATGAAGTTGAGGGCATCTGGAATATATGAGAATATCATCCAACTAGATCACTACTGTGTGGTTTAACAAATCGGAAAAGATTAAATCCATGAATCTTTGAAACACTGACTTGTTAAGCCAAAAGGTATGACCTTATATTCATAATGTCCAAAAGGAGTCTGAAAGGTAGTCTTCCACACATCATTCTCCTTAATACGCAAGAGATGTTACGCTCTGCGAAGGTCTAACTTTGTGAACCTTTGAGCCCCTCTGACAGCCTCCAGGATGTCTTTGATTAGAGGTAGGGGATAACGATCCTTTATGGTGATTTTATTCAATCCACAGAAGTCTATGCAGGGGCGAAGATCTTTCGTCTTTTTAGGTACGAAGAAAAGGGGAGCTCCTGCAGGAGAAGAAGATGGAGTGATAAGACAACTGTGAAGATTTTCTTGTAGATAATCCTTGAGAACCTTTTTTTCTGGTTCAGTGAGAGAATACATTCTCCCAAAAGGAACAATTGCTCCAGGTTCCAGAGGGATGGCACAATCATAGTCTCTATGTGGAAGTTATATGGGCTTAGATGGTTTTTGAAATACGTCTTGGGATTCCAAATATTGGCTTGGTATCTCCTGGACTGCATTTATGGAAAGCCCTACACTTGGTTCCGAGGTTATGATCTTTTTAGGAGACCAATAGGTATCTGAAGTATAACAATGATCATGACAGAACTGAGAAGACAAAGAGATGGTGCTGGTTTCCCAGTTCTTATGAACCATGGAATCCCTAAGATTATGTAATGATTGGGAGAGGAGATTAAATCAAAGAAGACATGTTTCCCAAACTGTAAACCTAAACTCGTGGTGGTTGATATAACAGGACCGGAAGATAGTAAAGAGCCATCAACAGTGTGCACTTGTTTGGGAACTTCTTTAGGCAGTGTTGGAATTTGTAGTGTTTTAGCACAAGTCATGTCCATATAAATGCCACTAGCTCCCCAATCTAATAATGCCAGGGTTCTTTCTTCATGACCATCAGGTAATTGCAGGACAACAGGTAACATAAATAAGATAGTGACATTTTCTTTGGAAGAACTGATGGAAGGTATAGCACATGATCCCGTCCCCTCCCTTCTCACAGAGAACGGGAAGCAGCGAGTCCCGAAGATTTCATAGGACGAATTGGACAGGTACGGAGCAAATGACCAGCAGCTCCACAATAAAGGTACAATCCTTTTCGTCGTCTTTCTTCACGTTCGCTGTTAGTAAGTGGACCTCAAGCAGTGTCTACCTGCATAGGTTCTGTTGCAGGCTCTCTGGATATGGGTTGAGGTTCTTCAGGACGATGTACAAAAACACATGAGGTACCTAACTAGGAAGGTCCTTGATTTTTTCTTTTCTCCAAACGAAGTTCTTGGAGACGATATTCTTCACAGAGGGCTAACTCCATCAGACGTCGAAGATCTTCTACTCTGGCAGAGTGTACTAATTTGTCCTTGATTTTTTCTCGCAAACCTCTACAAAACAGAATTCCCAGAGTACGCTTGACCCAAGTTGTCTCCGCCGCTATTTGTCTGAAGCGTGTGATGTATTGTAGAACATCTTGAGTGCCTTCCTGAATATCACAGAGCGCTTCCTCGGCTGATGCTTCTTATCCCGGGTGTTAAAACATTTGCTTGAATCTGTTTACAAAGGCTGAATAATCAGACAACACCGGGTCATTGGAGGCTACTATCGGGGTCGCCCAGGCCAAGGCAGGGCCTGATAATGCACTGATGAGATAACCCACCTTCGTCTTATCTTGTGAAAATTGTGTGGGTCTGAAAGCAAAGTAGACAGTCAGAGCATCCAGAAATTCCCGCAGCTTATGTGAGTCTCCTGAAAACCAAGGAGTAGTAGTAGAGACAGTAGGAACATCAGTACTTTGGGAGGCCAAGGCTTGTCGTAAAGCCACATTTTCATTTCTCAGTTGTTGCAGTTCTTGGGCCTGTTGCTGAATAGTTAAAATTAGGGACTGGTCAGGATCTGCAGCCGCCGTTACTGTATCTTCCATTTCGCTTGACGAGGTCTGGTTTGTTTGGCGCTGCAATCTGTCACGACCTACTCACAGTCTATGTCTGTGGCCCACAGGAAGTGTGGTGAGATTCTTGTTCTTGTAAGTTCTGCCTTGGTGCAAATAGGGGCAACACTTTCTGGTAGCCACGGTGCTGCTGTCGGAGGGAACGTCAAAGGCAGTCCGTGCCCTCCAGCAGGAGTCCCCGAGGGAAAAAAAAAACCAAAGGGGAAAAACCTCAACAAGAGGGACTCCTGAAACAAAAACAAAAGTAAAAGAAAATCAAAACCAAAGGAAAAAATGACCAGGAAAAAGCTGGAATAAAATCAGAGAATCAATATCTGAACCAGAGGAACAGGAGCGAAGTCCACCACCAAACAGGAAGTGTTGCAGAGCAAAGAGAAAAAGAAACACACACCTTATATACCCCAGGAACAGGAAGTGACCAACAAGAAGTAAAAGGTGCTATCTTGAATTGGGATCAAGTCTTAGAATGCTATAGAAAAAACACCATAGTGAATAGGGAACCAGTGCATGCAGGGAAAAGGAAAGCATGCTGGGAAAAGAGAAAGCAACATGAGTAAAAAAGTAAGTAAAAAAGTAGAAAAAACAAGAACGACAGAAAAGAAGAAAAAGAATAAGAGAGGTGAGTGGGGGGAGCATGATCTAATGGGGGATCGCCGCACCAAGGAAAAAATGAGGCCCCATGCCCAATTTGGGGACTTGACAAATATAAGAAAGGCTTGGGGTGCGGTGCGTCCTGCTGCTGTGCGCTACATCCTGAGCCGAACATTCAGCTCACGGAACGGCACGCTGCGCGACACCTGTGGTCTCATTGCTCGAGTAAGCAGGCAGCTGCTTTTAACAGCAGCTGCCTGATTGCTGAAGCAATGCTTTCATCTCTGTTCCCTGCATACATACGTGCGTGCAGAGAGCAGAGTTGAAAACTCTGCTTTCTGACAGCTGGACCTGTATGACAGTTGGGTTGCTGTAACTTGGCTGCATCTGTCAAAGCTACAGCCGTGCCACAGCAAACAGCAATGTCCCGGGGCTGGTCAATCTGCGACATAGCAGAAGGCCAGCCTGGTGGGTGGCAGTCCTGAGGGTCATTACTGGCTTCAGGAGGGGGGGGGCGCATGGCACCCCTCCAATGTGGAAGAAGCCCCAGGGAGGGGGCCATCCCCAGGGCTATGGGGGTCTAAAACAGACCCATTTTACTTTCTTAAGATAGTACAGGGGAGGTGGTGGACCCCAGGGCTGCGGGGGGCCAGGTGCCCCCCACATATTAATTAAATATAACCCTGGGGAGGTGGTAGTCCCCAGGGCTGAGGGGGGTGCCCCCCCACATGAATGTTGTTTGTAGCCCCAGGGGAGGTTGTGTTCCCCAGGGCTGTGGGGGAGGCCAACAGGCCATCTAATCTAAACATGGCCCGGGGAGGTGGAGGTCACCAGGGCAGCAGGGGGGCATCAAGGACCCCCTCTTTGATCTTGATTATTGTCCCAGGGAACTGGCGATCCCTGGAGCAGTAGGAGGGCAATCAGGCAACCCTCATAATTATAAAAATGCCCCGGGACTTGGCCCACTCTGGGGATTAAAAAAGATGAAGCTCAGGAGCCCGCACTTTTTAAAAATTTACAATGGATCTGCAGGTCCACTGTGGCTTCTGCCGTAAAATAAAAAAAATGGCTTTCAGTCCTGGAGGGACCCCAGCACCAGAGCTAAGGAGTCAGGGGCCTGGCCCCTGGCCCCTTTTCTTTTTGTTTACATTTTTGTTTGGGAGGCAGATCAAGCTGAGTTCCAACATGGATGGAAACACTTCCTTGTTGAAGTGTTGTCAGCCAATCAGATCTCAGCACGAGATTGGGAGGGGTCGCAAATTCTTTGCATCCGTATATATACAAATTTGTATTACGTTAAATTTCTCAAAAACTACTGAACAGACTTACACTAAAAAAAGAGCTACCTTTCTGCCAAATTTGTTGTAAATCTGTCCAGTAGTTTTGGCGCTATTGCTGTTCAAAATCTCTATGGAATAATGAATGGATAAACATGTTTTGGGACTCCTTCTTTTTCTCGCCCCCCCTTGATGGATCACCCTGACATTTTTCAGACAGCAGCTGATGTGAGCGTGAAAGTTTTTTGACAAACTTTGTGAAAATTCATCAAGCGGGCCCAAGTTATTTGCAAAACAAAAAAAACACCTTTGCTAAAGAAAGTAGGTCCTAAATATAACTACCTAGTGGTGACCACCACTAAGTAATATATACATATTGTTAGACATAGCATCCTTAGGGTGATCTTAACCCAGACTTTTTACCTTTACCTCCTTTTGGTTACTTTATCTTTTAGTTGGCCTTAGGACTCTGAGCACTTTGCCACTGCTAATTAGCAGTAAACTGCATGTTTGTCTCCCCTAAAACATGGTAACATTGGTGTATTCACAATTGGCATATTTAATTTACCTGTAAGTCCCTTGTAGAATGGTATCCCATATGCTTCTATTTGACCTGCATCACCAATTCTGATTGTGCTATCCACTTAAGTAGCATGTAAACATTTCTCAGGCCAGTCACTGTAGAGCCTGTGGGTCACTGACACCCCAACTTAGCATCCAAAACCTCTTTCCCTTTTTTTTACATATAAGTCACTGCTAAAGTAGGCCTTAAGTAGCCCAAAGGACAGAGTGCCATTTAAGCAAAAGGAAGGACATGTACCTTTAACATTTTGTGTTCTAGTAATTAAAAACTCCTGGAAGTCATGTTTCATTACTGTGAGCCCTGCCCCTCTCATTATTGAGAATTCCTTATAAATTCGTTAAGCTGTAATTCCTGATCTGGAAGGAGTAGCTACTGCATCATGTTTAGTACAATTGGAATGGTAATAATAAATCCTCTTTACTGGTAAATTTGGATTTATTATTATTGTTTCAGAAATGCTGCTTTAAGAAAGTGGACATTTCTCTGCTCTCTCTGTCCTATGTGCCTATAGCCTATATTCAAAACACGTCTGGCTTGGGTAGGTGACAGCTACACTTGTGCATTCCCTTCAGACATCCACAACACAGGATACTCGGCTACTTCTGCATGCATCTACATACTGATGGTTCTTCCTGGGGAGGAGCTTGGGAAGGGCTCACATTTACATTTCAAAGGGTAGTGACTGGAGAACACAAAAGGGGACTGTTCACCTCCCACTAGCAGTCTGGAGGTGAGGCTGACCTGAATGGGTGACCTGTGCACTTCTTTCACATCAAAGGCACTTGTCAGTATAAGTATTGAATACGTACTGGGCTTCTTGGCCCACTCAGACAGTACACTTCTAGACTAGGAAAAACGTCTGCTGGGGAAAAGGCTGCTGTGCCGAGAGGATTGCCACTCTACTGTGTCTGACTGTCCCCAGGAACTGCTGACCTGTTTTGTTGTGCTGCACTGACACCTGCTCGTCTCCGCCCTGCAAAAAGGTGCTGCCAACTGCACCCAGAATGACTCCAAGGGCATGCTGGATTGCCTCCTGTTCTTGTGAGGTCTCAGGGTTATTAAAGTCCTTGCAACTCAAGACTCGCATCTGTCTGGCAAATTCCCATGCTGGCACGGTTGTTATGGGACCAACAATCGCTCCCTCACCAAGACTTCTGGAGCCTCCTATCTTTCCATGAGAGCCATTCATCGTGGTAACCACAGATCCAGCACTGCTAATCTGAGAGCACTCAGAGGATTCATGCTCTCCACTCCCTCAGCATGTTTAGATCTGATTGTCCCACTTCTCTGTGGCGAATGCTCTGTAAGGTCTGCACCCTTCCCTGACTGTGTGCGGTGCACTCAGACCCTGTGTCGCCAAATGTCCTGATCTTGCCTGAAGGATTGGGCGCTCTGAGCCTTTAAGCGCAGATGACCACTCACGTCTGCCCAGCCCATGGAGCCTGCCTGCAGCAGCTGACGGCTTCCCTGGGGTGACATGTGGAACAACACTAGACTGTGGCTTGAGACCTGCAGTTACCACGGGCCCCTACCCTGTACCTTCTTCATCAACTTTCCCAGCAGGACCGGGTTCCAGCTGTGCCGTGGCCCACCCTCGCAGCTCATCAGCAACTGTATTTGCTGGGGACATTACTTACATTTAACACCTGAAGGGTCTCAACACAAACACCAGCGTATTTCTTAGCACTGCCGATAGCAGCCTAGGGTCACTCCTCAATTCGCTGGTGGAGCCTTAATTACCATAAAGGAAGCACACTCGCTTCTCAAGACTCTGACTACTGAGACTATTTAGAAACACTGAGATCACTAAAGCACTGCTTTTTTTGTATTACTTGATTGAATGAAAGCAGAAGCTTAAAATGTATTGATTGTATTTTTATCGTTTTGGGTCTCATTATAAACAGATAAAAAAATTCTACTTTCTCTAAACTGGTGTGGAGTCTTTTTGCAGTGTTTCATTGGCTTTGTGTGTGTGTTGCACAGATACCTTCCACATTGCCTCTTATATTAAGCACGACTGCTCTGCTCAAAGCTACCAGAGGATAAGCACAGGTTAATTTAGAGTGTGTATCTGACTTACCCTGATTAGAGTGGTGGGTTCTGCCTGGCTTATGGGTAAACCCTAGGTAACCAGAACCCCCATTTCTAACATCTGTACACACCAACTTCCACCTCTCCCCTGCTGTTTTGCAGTGACTCGTATTCCTAGATGTAGTAAAGCCTGTCTACCTATGGAACTCCACAAAGGCGCTCCCCCTCACAGAGCGCCAAGTTCGAGCAGACAAGTGTGCTATCAGTGCGCCTGTTTATTTAAATGTAGTGTTACACCCAACATGTTTCAAGGACACTTCCGCTTGGAATTACATAGTGGTGGTATCCACTCTATAGTTACAGTTAGGGTTACCAGGGATAGGGATTTCTTGGCTTTTTGTCCCTTAATAACTTTGCACCTGTTTGACGAATCATTGCAAAAGTTTTCAGACCTGTTGCACCTGTTACATTGTCGGAGGACTGAAAGTTTTGCACCATTTGGTCAAGTGGGTGCAAAGAAAAAGGGGATTCAAGCACTCTTGAAATCCAATCCATTTTTTTGGGGTTTCACATTGTGGATGTTAGGATGTGGTTATGAAGATATAAGGACCAACAACTTTGTGATGTAGCAACGAAGCCTAAAAACAAACTACACTGCGTATGTAAAGCTTCAGATTTACTACTTGAAAAACTGAAAGACTCATTTATGATCACATCCTAATGCAAACCTATAAACAGTAAATAGTAAATCTATCTATCTATCTATCTATCTATCTATCTATCTATCTATCTATCTATCTATCTATCTATCTATGTATGAGTGCCTGTACAGGTGAGTGAGTGGGTGTGTGAGTAGTTGTATGGGTGATTGAATGATTGCATAAGTGTTTGTATCATTGAGTGAGTAGCTGTGTCAGTGACTGTAGGGCTGAGTGTGTGTGAGTGGTTATATGTATGAGGGAGTGGGTGCATGAGTGCCTTTGTGGGTCTGTTAGTGCGTATGTGAGTGATTACATCAGTGTATGAGTGGATGTGTAAGTGTCTGTATGGGTCTGTGAGTGAGTATGTGAGTATGAGTATGTGAATAGCTGAGTTAGTACTGGATGGGTAAGTGAGTGGTTGTGCCATTTGTTGTATAAGTGAGTGGGTCTGTGTTAGCAGTTTTATGGATCTGTGAATGAGTATGTCAGAAGTTGTGGGTGTGTGGATGTTTGAGAGTTTGTATGGGGTTTTAGTGGGTGTGTGATAGTGTAGTGTAGCCATTTGTGTGTAGCTCTTCCGTGTTTGCTTCAGGCGTTAGGCCTTTGTGCACTTTGCCCTAGATGCATTTTATTTGTTTGCTTACAGCATCGGGCCTCTGTGCGCTTTGCTCTAGATGCATTTTATTCAGCCTCACACTGTTATTTTTCAAATAGTCAGTTCCGCGGTCTTGTTTTATTTTCTTATATCACACTGTTTAGCCTACTTCAGCACTGGAGTTCTCAAATAATACATTCTTGCTCACTCTGTGCTTCAGTCAAGGATACAGTCTGGTACATTGCCGATAGACGTGGTAGGAGTTTAGTCTTTGGTTTATAGACGATACATATTCTTACGTAGGGACGTTTTGTTAGCACATTGACATGTTAGTTATAAAAACACTTCCTAGTCCTAATACACGTAAGAGGGAGATTCCGACCAGGGAACCACAACTAGACGCTGACTGCCCTGTTGCAGATGCTGATCCAGATCACAGGCCTTTGCTCAGGTATGAGGTTTGATGTCTTCCCAGGGAATCTGAAAGGCAAGCTTAGAGCTTAACATGCTGTGCTCGAAATAGAACTTAATTAGAGAGAACATAATCTGTTAACACTATGATAGCGTTATTCCTATGTTTCACTCTCTTCGTTACTATTTCAATCCTACTGTGTTGTATGGTTCTGGTTATTGCGACTCACGCCTTATTAGCTAAAATGCAGTTGTTTTATTAAATCAATCAATAAAACTTAAACTGCTTTTGTCATTTGTATATGAGATCATACTGTAAATGAGAGAGCTGGTTGGGATCTGAGTGACCACGACTTCCCTGAGAAGTTCTAAGATGTCATGCGCTTGGCTGCCAAATCATCCCTTCCCCTTGGGAGAGATGAGGCACGGCTAGTTAGCTGGTCAAAACCGGATTGAAGGTGACAGGGATCCTTCTTCGTGGGTCAGACTTAGTCCCCCACACCAAGAACGACCCTGATACCCAGAAATCCAGTAGCCTCATTTAGGATAATGAGAGCCAACGCGACAATAGGTTATGTGGCTGAATAGATCAGTGATGTCACTGAGTGATACAATATGTGAGGTCATAAGCAGTGCAAGGTATAGTTAGCTGAGGTAACTATATCTGCTGAATTTCTTTGAGTTTGTGCATGGGAAATGTGAGCCTAATATAACGTCCCTGTAACCTTTGTTTTTTTAATTGAATTTCTGTCTTTTTTTTAATTCTAATTCCTATGTCCCTGTAACCACTTTTTTCAGTGAATGTCTATGGCTTTTTAAGGAAAAGTAATTTTCATTACTATACGTTAATCCAACCACCACCGCGCATGGGCTTCGGATGTACACAAATTACCTTTGGCCAAGCACAGTGGTAATTGGTAGCAGTTCTGAATGCCCCCCTCCTGACCGATTTTGGCCCAGGGGACCACAACCCCTTGGGACAAACCTATTTAATAAAAACTTTTTGGGGGAAAGGTGGCCATGTGGTCCCCCCTCCCTAGGGCCAATATCAGACTCAGGGTCCCCATCTGCTGAGACCTGGCCTAATTATTAATTTTTTTGTAGGGAGGGACACTGCCTGACTACCCAGGGCTGATCTTAGCCCTGTGGACCGCATCTCGGGAGCCCGGCTAATTATTGTTTATTTTTGGGGAGGGGGCTGCATGGCCCCCCTACCCAGGGCCGATCTTCTATGGGGGACTCTATCCCCCAGGGCCTGGCCTAATTATGATGTTGTGAGTCAATCTGGCATGCGTCAACCGCAACCGGGCCTAACTTGCAGGTTCATCCTGCTGAAAAGCTCTGGAGTCCCAGACTTCCAAGATTTCACAGGGGGCTCCTGTAAGGGCAATCCGACTACATCAACTCAAAATCAGATTGTTGTGGAGAATCGTCAAACGAACGTAAAAAGTTGACTGAGGTTTAACATGCAGCATATCCAGATCCAATTTCAAGTTCCGCCCAGACGAAGATTTCCATCCTGAAAAATCAACTGAGTCCAATGGTAGAATTCTCCACCAAGGTCTCCTGCTACAAGTGTCCAAAGAAGGCTCCAGGGAGGTCGGATACAATCTTCAACTTCCTCCCGGTGAGAAACTTGTCCTGAAAAAAAAGACTAAGGGCCTGATTACAAACTTGGTGGATGGGAAACGTGACGGATATTCCATCCACCACATTACAAGTTCTATTATATCCTATGGAATTTGTAAAATGGCAGGCCGGATATCCACCACGTGTGTTATAGTGTAGCCCATCCACCAAGGTCATAATCAGGCCCTAAGTCCAAAGGTAAAACTTTGAACAAGGCCTCCCGCTCACTGTAGCCAAGCAGGGCTCCATTGCGGTCGGCTTCAAATTTTGACTTTGCACCGTTCGAGTATGACCAGATGTCTCGATAGATGCTTTTAGTTTCTGTGCGCTAGAAGACATTTAGGCCCTCATTATTAGGTGTTAATGACTGCCAAATTATAACCATGGCGGTGATCCCTCCTATAGACAGCCAATGTACCACCCCAACCGCCAGTGCGGTACTACCACTGAACACAGCAGTAGCAATCTCCAGGCAGACAGAAGACAAAGATCCACCCACCACATGATGACACAGCAGACAGACAGGATTTCCGGGGCATTAGCAATGCCACCAAAAGGCAGCTGGAAACACATTATATAAAAGGAGACACTCGCCTCCAGGGACACAGCCATGGATCCAGAACTAGAAGTCTTCCCAATGCTGTACCACACCATGGCAGTCCAGGAGCACCAACACCGACGAAGACTATGCCAGGACATATACCTTTGGTGCAACCACTGTAATTAGGTGGGAACAGTGACCTCAATTGTATAAAGAGAGAATTTGAAATATAAATATGTACAGAAAAGGCCTTTGATCAGTCCAAAGTGTCTAAAGGCCACAGGGCAACCTCCAAGGCTCAACTTGACTCCTGACATCCCAGTCACTCCACTGGGCAGGGGTCGGAGAGCCACTCTTGTGCGCCTTAGGGCAGCAGAAGTATCAGGGGGAGGGATAGGGCTTGATTTTGTGCTGGAGGTACTTGGCTGCGGGGTGAGACTTTTCACTTACAGGTAGGACAGGGTGAGGGTTAGAGAAGATATCAAGGCAGGAAAGGAAAAGCTTCTTAGGACCAGTTGGGTGGGATGTGGGAGGAGGTATGGGAGTGGGGGTAGAGGGAGTGGTTGTAGGAGGAGGAGTGGTGCTGGACTTGGATGCAGGTGCATGGTCAATGTGCGTGTGTGAGGTGGATGACCGTTGAGGGTCTGAGTGCGATAGTTTGTGTGTCTTTGGAGTATGGCAGACAGGGTTGGGGAGGACAAACAGGACATGTGAATGGATGTTGTGGTTGTGTCTGCAAGTGTGGTGGGTGTGCTACATGAGGTGGTGATGGTGGTGGTGATGACTGCGTATGTGGTGTGTGGGGTGCATGTCTGCGGATCTGCTGTTGTGGTGCCTGTGGGCAAGGCTGTGCAAGTGGCAGGATCTGGGTCTGTTAATGCAGTGCATGCAGGTGTGAGTGCTGATGTGACTGTGAGGGAGGAGGAGGAGGAGACAGTGGAGGCAGTGGCTGATGTTGTGCGTGCATCTGTGTGTTGGCTGTGTATGTACTTGTGGACTGAAGTTTACTGCCTGTGTTTGTCTGTGAAAGTCTTGTTGTTTTGGTTGCTTGCTTGTCAGAATGTGTGCGTGGTTTGGGTTTTGGGGATAGGAGATTGGGATTGGGAAGAGGTAGTTGGAGGGGGGATAGAAGGAACAGGAAGAGGAGGCCAGAGCCTGAAACAATCTCTGTATGGCCACCAAGCCACTGTGAATGCCATCCAGAAAGACATTGCATTGCTGCATCTAGGATGCCAGCTCCAATATGGTATTCACTATGGTTGACTGCCCTACAGAGATGGATCTCAGGAGGTCAATAGCCTCTTCACTGAGGGCAGCAGGGCTGACTGGGGTAAGGCCTGAGGTGACTGAAGAAGATGCCCACCCTCCTGGGTGAGCGGGCACAGGCAACTCCGTGGAGGGCTACTGGGAGGACGGTGCTGGTACGGAGGGTGGCGGAAGATGGAGTATCTGGGTTGGTCCCAGAGGGGTCCACAACCACCAGGAAGCTCCCATCGGAGGAGGAATCAGAGTCAGTTGTATCAGCTCCTGTGCCTCCTGTGGTGCTCCCCTCCCCCTCCGTCCCATTTGTCCCCTCAGCAATGGTGGACTCTGCCTCCTTGAACCTGTGGGCTGCAGCTCCCTCACTCGCTGGTGCCTCTGCTCCTTCACCAGGTGATGCTAATGCACACAAGGACTGGATGAAAAAAGGAGAGGGGGAAGAAAGGGAGCACAGGGGCAGTCACAGCACCAACATCACAGATGGCATACACATCACAATCACTCACTGGGACTAAGAATTAGCAGTATGGACCACACTGGCATACCAATGGCTAGGTACTACAGCAGGTAGGAGCCAAACACTGCCATCTGCGCACCTACTAGGACCAACTGAGCCCTGTCTGCCAAGGAAAGCCAGCTACGTAGCAGTTAAGAATATGCATACCACCCAAAATACTTACGCTGGACCACACAACAATGTCTAAACTGGCAGGGGATGGGCTGGAGCCTCCCCCCACCACTGCCAGTACTGCCAACAGCACCACTGCCAGCAGCCGCAGCGCCAGTGGGTAGCCGTCCGAGGCTGCAGGGGATGGGCTGGAGCCTCCCTCCACCACCACTGTCACCACTGAGCAGCCACCACCGCCGGCGGGCAGTGTGTAGTCCTGCCTCCATGGGCTACAGTGCGTCTTGGACCCTGCAAATCTTGTAGGTGTGACACCCAGGTGAGAGACTGTGACCTTGCACTCCCCA
Organism: Pleurodeles waltl; assembly: GCF_031143425.1. Classification (NCBI taxonomy): domain Eukaryota; kingdom Metazoa; phylum Chordata; class Amphibia; order Caudata; family Salamandridae; genus Pleurodeles; species Pleurodeles waltl. Next base: position 262,791 of record NW_027149820.1, on the reverse strand, counting down.
AGTGCTGCATTACAGGGCACAAGGCCCCCTCCAGAACCAGTGGAAGAAGCCATCCACTCACCCATTCTTGCCAGGATGAAGCACAGTGGGCACAAGGCCCCCTCCAGAACCAGTGGAGAAGCCATCCACTTGAGAGACTGTGGCCTTGCACTCTCCAGGCCCAAGCAGTGGGCAAACCACCCACTAGAGAGACTGTGGCTTTGCACTCCCCAGGACATCGCACAGGGCATGTAGCCCCTCCAGGACCAGTGGCATTGTACCATCTTCCGGCTGAGGTGCCCCCCTATTTTCCATCCCCCTGAGGTGCCTGTGTATTTTCAACCTGATACCCCTGCAGTGTTCTCTCTGTGTTGTTTCATGAGCGACATGGGGCCTTGGCCTATGTGTTGTGGCCCTGTGGCCCATGGACATTGAGGACTGGGCAGTGTCCCTCCATTTGTAAATATGTATATACATTTTGAATTTGAAGCACATATTTATGCTATTTTGTCTATTACACTCACTTTAATCAATTCCTTTTGTCCTTGCATTATTCCTGAGGTGTACAGGTGGATATGTAATGTTAGTGCATCTGGTTGGGTGTATGGGGGTGATGAGTGTTGCGTGTGTGTGTCACTCTCTCCCATCCTTGTGTGCTAGGCGGCAGTACTCACTGTGGTCGACTTCTGTGTTCTGTTTCCGCCGTGCTTTTGATGTCGTTGGTACCACTCCAGAAAAGGTGGCGGATAGGCCTGTCTTAATACAGTGTGCTGTACATTATCTTCCGCCTGGCTGTTGGCTGTTACCGCTGTGGTGCTTGTTGTTACTGTCGTGGCGGTCGGTGTGTTAAAGTGGCTGTCAGTGTGAGCGGTTTCCGCCGTGGTCATAATTCCATTTTTGTTACCACCGGCCTGTTGGCAGTATTACCACCACTTTATTACCGACCGCCAGGGTTGTAATAAGAGCCTATAACTCATTACTCAAAGTTACTTTTCAGCATGAGTTATAGTTTCTTCAGATAAGTATAACTATAACTGCTGAATTTCTATGGTTTTGTATGGGTAAAACGTCAAACTATCTATAACCTCCCTATAACCTTTGGTGTTTTCAGACAATTTCTATGATTTTTTTTTAACATACACATCAATATTTATGTCAGGTTGGGGCAAGCAAATCAGGGACTGGTTTTCCCCAGGATCCGAGGAGGATCTTTCAATCTGTGGATCATCTGAAAAAAAGGGTAATTTGTTGCCCATGAGGTATCCCTAAGGAACCCCTCAATGTGTCCTATAGGGTCAGGATGATTCCTGTATCCTGATCCCTTACATGTTTTTACAGTGTTTACAGTGGTTTTTTTCCCCACCACTCAGACAATGCGAGCAACAAAATGGCAGCCGCAACTTTTCTATGAGGTTGAAGCCAGCCAATCAGGGCCTTGCTTTTCCTCCAAATCTTCAAAGGATCCAATGAGCATCCAAGGAGGATTTGCATCCCTCAATATACAAATTTGTATTTCATTTAATAAATAGAAAGCTACCAAATCACAAACAGGTTGCTATTCTTGTTCAAAATTACTATGGAAATTAACATGCATGAAACACGTTTTGGTACTCACCTTTTTCTCAGCCCCCACTTGACCGATCATCCCGAAACTTCCCAGACAGCAGCTGATGTGGGCATCATGTTTTTTGGGAAAGTTTCTTGATTCGTCAACTGGCGCCAAAGACATAGGCAAGTAAAAAAATGCTTTTTCTATTGAAACTAGGTCCTGAATATACCTACCTAGTAGTGTCTGCCACTAGGTAATGACCTAGTGGCAGTCGCCACTAGGTAGTTATAGTTAGGACCTAGTGTCTTTAGAAAAAGTATTTTTTGTTTTGCTAATAACTTTAGTGCTGTTTGATGAATCTTCACGAAATTTTCAAAACTTATACATTGCTAAGTTCAGCTTCTATCTGGAAAGTTTCAGGGTGATCTGTCAAGCGGGGCCAAGAAAAAGCGGAGCTATTCAAATGCATTTTCACCTTTCACTTTTTCCATAGGACCCTTAGACATGCCTATAGCTAAACCCCTGAAGGGAAATACACCAAATTTGGCACAAAACTAGATTGTGTTCGGCAGACCACACATCTTGAGATTTGGTGCAAATCTTTTCAGTAGTTTCAGAAAAATATAGGGCCAAACTATATAGATATATGGGGACACGGCTCCTCCATGGATCCACTGCGGGACGATCTGCAGATCCACGCAGCACAGGAAAAATATGATTGGCTGCCTGCAACCTGAGAGAAATGTTGCGGCCACCATTTGCTTTCCACGATAAATGGTCTCCGAGGCTGAAAGGCAGGAAAAGTTTGTTGCCTTTCTCTGTTAGTCATTTCTGTATATACCCTCCATATCAAAGAATAAGTTGTTGTGGTATATAGAAATTGAGTTGATGGGGTCAGGGTACAGGTTCTCTAACCCCATGGGGTGATATAGTTGCAGTGATGGGACAAGTAATGCCTTTGAAATGCGGGAAATTATTTCTTTTACACTTTGCGGACAGATCTGTGAGTCCACCAGCGGGGCCCAGCGTGGCCTCGTTGTGAATCCGTGGTTGGATCCGCAGAGCTAGGGAAAGATGAAAAAGAAGGCTAAATTCTAATAGTGACACTATAAATTCAGTATTACACACAGAGAGACGCTCTCACACCCAGTGTGACATGCATGCAGACACTGTCACACCCACTTTCACACCTACAGAGATGCTGTTATATTCACTGTCACATCCACACAGACTCTCTGACGCTCACTTTCACACTCAGGTAGACACTCTCACACCCTCCCTCACATCCAAGAAGACACTGTCACACTCCCTGTCACCCCTACAGAAATGCTGTTACATTCACTGTCACATCTACACAGACTCTCTCACGCTCACTTTCACACTCAGACAGACACTCTCACACCCTCCCTCACATCCAAGAAGACACTGTCACACTCCCTGTCGCACTCATACAATGACTCTCAATCTTAGTCTTACACTAACCTAAAGACTCTTACATGTAATGTCAAATCCAGGCACACACTGTGACAGCCACTCTAACACTTACAGACATACTGTTACATCTACAGTCACACCTACATAGACACTCCCCCACTCACTCACACACTCAGAGAGATACTCTCACGCCCACCCTTGCATTCAGGAAGACACTGTCACACTCTCTGTCACACACAGACACCAACTCTCACGCTCAGTCTCACACTAACATAGAGACTCTCATATGTAGTGTCAAAGCTGGGGACACACTGTGACACTCACCCTCACACCGAGACAGCTACTCTCACACTGAGTCTGACATCCAGGCAGACACTTTTAAAAGCACTCTCACACCTACACAGACTCACTCTCACACTCAGAGAGACACTCTCACACCCACCCTTGCATCCAAAAAAGTGACTTTTTCCTTTTGCGTGATGCATGAGAAACATAAAAAAGACTAAATTCGAATAGAGAAACTCTACTTTTAGTATTACACACAGATAGACACTCTTACACCCAGTGTGACATGCATTGCATGGAGACACTGTCACACCCACTCTCACACATACAGAGATGCTTTAACTTCCACTCCCACATCTAAACAGACTCTCTCATATTCACTTTCACACTCAGAGAGACATTCTCACACCCACCCTTGCATCCAGGCAGACACTGTCACACTCCCTCTCACATCCATACACATATTCTCATGCTCAGTCTGACACTTTCATATAGACTATTACATGTAATGTCAAGATCAGAGATGTACTCTGGCACTTATCCTCACACCCAGACAGGTACTCTCACACCCAGTCTGACATCCTGACACATACTGTGACAACCATTCTCCCACCTACAGACATGTTGTTACATCCACTGTCACATCTATATAGACACTCTCACACTCACTCTCACACTCAGAGAGACACTCCCACACCCACCCTCTCATCCAGGCAGACACTACCATACTCCCTGTCACACCCTTGCATCCTAAAGAGTGTTTTTTTTCCTTTTACGAGATCCTCTGAGCTCTTTGCGGAACCGAGAGAGACTTGAAAAAAATAATATATATGTATATGGGTAAAAGATTGGCTCTGAAAAGTGCCTTTGTGTTTACAGTGTGTAGGTGAGTACTACATATGATAGAGGATACAGTCTCTCAAGTTATGCAGGAGATGTCTGTTGCCTTTCTCTGTTAGGTGAAGTCTGTCATTTCTGTATATACCCTCCATTTCAAAGGGTAAGCTGTTGTGTTATATAGAAATCAGTTATGGTCCCTGAGGAATGCAGAAACAGTTTTATTGACATGTTTCCTGGATTTCTCTATTTGTGGGCAGAACTGAGTTGGCCAGTTCTACTTCTGTATTTGAAAAATGTTTGCAAAAACCAAGGCAGTCTGTGCGAAGAGTGTCATTAATTTTCCAAATATTTTTTTATTAGGATTTCCAAACCAACTCCTGTGACTACACCTAGGTCATTGCCACCATAGTGTACAATCATAAGGTCTGGGTGTTGGCAATCCTTAATAGTTTCAACCAAAGGAAGTAATTGATGCCACTTTAACCCTCTCTGGCCAATCCAAGTTATATCCACATTAGACAAACCAAGGTCCTTGTCAATACCACTCATTTTTTGCACACTCTCTGGCCAAAAACACAATGCTGTGGCTCACAATCCACCCCCTAAGCATCTTGAAGGTAATCTTGAGAAGCACACAGGAGATGGCTGCAGCTGAATGAGGCTGGCATGAAATTAAAATCAGTTAAAATGGAGGGTAGTAGGTACAGTCTGGAAGAAGTGATTCCATTGGATGATATAGACATATTTTAGGTGAAGGTAGATACCAAGGTTTTGTGAATTGTAAGTATATGTTTGATTGGGATTAGAAAATTCGGGAAACAGTAAAAAATAGCTGTGATATGTGTACTCTGAAAGATTCAACCACAGCTGCTAAATCTGTCTTCAAACTAAGCATGTTCTAGTTAGAAACTGTTATGAACTTGTGACCTGGTGCAGCAGAATGTTGCAGTGTGTAACTATGGTAACAGAGCTAGGGGAAGGGAATAGAAAAAAGACTAGAATGTGACTGTGTTTTACCATATATAGAGGCAGTAATGATTCATAGTGATATATATTATATTGAGTTCTAAAAAATCAATGTGTTTATCTATACAGATTTGGGTATGTGTAAAATTAATATTGAATTCATGCAGAGAGTCAAATGTATTGAGAGATGATAGAGGTTACTTCACTATGAGTTAGACATTGATATGAGTGAAATATATTACTATGAAAAGGTAAGAAAAAGGATTGGATGAGAGAAGGTTGAAGAGTTGTTTGCTGTAGAAGGTGATGGGGTCAGATTTACGTATGTAGGCTTAAAAGGAGGTTGCTGTGTCCTTAGAAGAGAAAGAAAAGTGTTTAAATTTTTATTGTGTTATAAGTGCACTTGCTATGTTAAGGTATATGTATACGGTCTAATGTATACTGTTAAGGAAATAGAAAATAATACAAATATAAAGGGAGACTTATACTCATTTAGAGACACTAACAGCCAATTGCAAATTAATGTGCTCATAAGAGAATTTAAGTACATATGCTGCAGTAGGAGATTTATTTAGGATGTAATATACTGAATGTAATATTTAGTTTTGTATATTGATAATATAGATTCTTATTTATATTAATTGGAGTTTAAATATGGTTTAGGGTACTAATTGTAAGTATAGGTACACAGTTTTATTATTAAGTATATTTGGCATTAGAAAACATGTTTAAGTGGGTTTATACTGTGTGTTTTAAGAAAAGTGACTGTTTAACTGAGATCCATGTAGACTATAGATTAGAGTGTATTTTTATTAAAAGATGAAAGTGTTGTTCTGAGATTTAGTGACTGAGATGAAAAGTTGTAGAGGCCTATGCCCAGGTATGTATTCACTCTAAATATGGTACTTATATAGCTAATAAGGAAAAGATACAGTCAGTCTTGTATCTAGTGAAATAGTGATAAAGTCACTTGTGTAGTAACCAATGGTTGAATTGTTATTTGCTGTAGAAAGTGATGGGGTCAGATTTACTGTATGTAGGCTTAAGAGGAGGTTGCTGTGTCTACAGAAGAGAAAAAAACTGTTTTCAATTTTTATTGTGTTAAAAGTGCACTTGCTATGTTAAGGTATATGTATACGGTCTAATGTATACTGTTAAGGAGAAAATAATATAGATACAAAGGAAGACCTTTACTCATTTAGAGACACTAAAAACCACATGCATATTAAAGTACACATAGAGAATGTAAGTTCATAGGCTGCAGTAAGAGATTTAGGGCCAGATGTATGAAAACTGGGGTCTGCGAATCGCAAAATGCGATTATTAAGAAATCGCTATTTCCGAGTCGCAATTGGCCATGTAACAAAAATTACGATTCGGAATTAGCGATTTCTTAAAAATCGCAATTTGTGGTTTGCGAGGCCCATATACCGACTCGCAATTTGCATTCTCGCAATTTGCGATTTTTTTGCGATTTGGTAAAAAATCGCAAAATGCGAGAAAGTTCGAGAATGCACACCTGGAGGAGCCTGATGACATCACCAGCAGGATTTGAGTCATCCCAGGCAGTTTCAGGTGCCACACCCAAACTAGCATCCTGAGTGAGAGCAGCCCAGCCACATTGATCAGCACTCTGAAGGAGCAGCATCACCTGAGCCACAATGGAGCCCCAAGGTACATCACAGGAGAAGCAGGAGAGGAAGTGAGCAGGAGCTGGAGGTACTAACAGAAGAGGTTGTGAGGAGCCATGACCGCCTCTTTGGTAAATCATCACTCCAGGTGCCTGAGAGCGAGAAGAGAAGGCTATGGCTTGAGATCCAAGGTAAAATCTGCGCCATTGGAGTGGCACAGCGCTCCATTGAGGAGATCAAGAAACGCTGGTACGACCTGCGGTCCCGGGCAAAGGAGAGGGTGGCAAGGAGACTTGCAGAGGCCAGGGGCACAGGAGGAGGACCACCAACAGAACCACCTGCCACACCACTGGAGGACCTGGTGGAATCGACACTCCTCCCGGAAGCAGTGACAGGGGTCACAGATATAGACACCTCCGCTCAACCGAGTACCAGCCAAGGTAAGTGCAATGTTGTCGTGTGAACCCAATATGTGCATGCATAAAAGCCCCTTAGGAATTAGCATGTAATGTGAAGTAGTGTGTGAAGTAGTCCAGTCCACATCTTAGAAGCATCACAACAATGCATTATGGGAGTTGTGGTCGACAAACTAGTACAGGCAGTAGCATGACAATGTAAGCAAGCATAGTGACACCCAAGGTAACACAACACTTTCTGAGTTGCTCTGAGTTTTAGTGACGGAGATGAAAGGTTGTAGAGGCCTATGCCCAGGTATGTATTCACTCTATTAGAAAATATGGTACTTATACAGCTAATAAGGAAAAGATACAGCCAGTCTTATATCTAGTGAAATAGTGATAAAGTCACTTGTGTATTAACCATTGCAGATACTAATAAACCAAGCCATACAACCAGGGATCACACTGATAGATTTAATAACACAATCAGGGCTGCACTGATTCATATACTGACCCACCTATGCACACACTGATCTGTACACTGACACACCTATGCACATTGTGATATAGAGACTAACATCCCCAGACATGTACTAATGAGTAGAGTGACACACCTTGGCATGCACTGATGCATGCACTGACACAACCAGGTAGACACTGATGCATTGGCTGAGACACCTAGATGCACTGTAATGCATACATTATAATAACTAAGTGGCAGTGATGCATACACTGACACATCCAGGGATACACTGGCATACATACTGAGACACTTAGGTATGCAGTAATGCATGTAGTGGGATATAGAGATATAACTCTTAGCTATAGATTGAGAGAGCCAGGCACACACTGATACATACAGTGACATATCCAGACACACTCTCTTCCATGTACTGATACATCCAGGGATGCAATGATGCATCTACTGACAGTTCCAGGCACATATTGGTGCATTCAGTGACACTGTCAAGTGGACACTGATGTATTCAGAGAATCATTCAGAAGTACAGTGATGTATAGACTGTGACTCCCAGGGACGGAGAGATGTATAGAGTAACACTCACACACCTAAGAGTACACTGATGTATAAATTACCACACACAAGCACACACTGATGCATACACTGATTCACTCAGGTACACTGCCATTTGTAAACTGAAACTTCCAGGTGCCCACCGGTGCATTTACTAAAATACCCACCCAGACACCTATATATACAGTGAGACACTGACATACACTCTATAGCATACAGTAACACACCCAGGGAGGGACACTCTTACACACATACTAATACACAAAGGCACACAGTAATCTATAACCTGACACACCCAGGTACACTCTCATTCATGTAATGAAATACTCATACACACTCTTATGCATATACTGACACACCAAGGTACACTTTCATTCATACAGTGAGACACCCTGATGCACAGCATTGCGTACACTGACAAACCCACATGGGCACTGATGTACACACTGATACATTCAGATATATACTAATACGTACACTGACACACCTAAGCACACACTTATGCATACACCAACATAGCCAGGCAGAAACTCATGCATACACTAAGACAGCCATGTACAAACTTATGCAATCACTGATACAGCCATACAGATACTACTGCATACACGGACACACCCAAATGTGAAAATCATTCATGCACTGACACAACCAGGCCCACATGATTGCATACACTGATACACTTAGATGCGCACTGATATATAGATTAATACATTCAGAGACACATTAATACAAGGACTAACACACCAAGATACACACCGATGCATACACTGAGAGACCCAGGCAGGCGCTAATGCAGAAACTAACAAAGCCAGTTATATAGTAATTCTTCCATTCAAACATATAGCTAGACACTATCATATACATTGATATACCCAGGATCAGATTTACACATACACTAACACATACAGAGACACAATTGTGGATAGTTTGAGACACCTAGCCAGAAACTGATAAATAAATGTATACTTGGAAATGAAAAGTTATATATGCAGTCACACAGGTATGGAAATACTGATGAGTAATAGATTCGAACACAGCTCTTTGTATGATTCAGTGGTGGTTTTAACAAGAACCATTTTTTTGTAATTTTTTATGGAACAATTTTTTTTTTTTCAGAGAAAGTATTGGAAACTTGGGAAAACCTTAAAAGCAATACTTTTGCATTATAAAAGCACAACAGTGTGCAATAACAGCTAGTTTGAAGAAAAAAAAATCTTAAAAAAATTAGCAACAGTGGTTTGCGACCTGCAAAAAAAAAGTACTTGACATTCTTAACTTTTGCAACCACAAGATTACTGCAGATGCTGCAGGATGTTACCATTCAACCTAATTCATTGTATGTGGCTGCCATACTCAGATCCTGAGCAGTAGCTTAGCTAGATGATGATGTACCAGGTTCTGCATCAAAATGTGTCAGTTCTTTTTCTCTCATCATTCATTGATATACCCGTTCATGGATTGTGCGTAGATGCTTCAACATATTGGACGTTCCATGGCTGTATTTCTTTGCTGTACCACGAGAGAGCTTTTTTTCACAGACGTTGCATTTCACAATTCTAGCACTGACTTTTTTTCCTTACTAGGTATGACAAAACAAATCCCTACATCACTTTCATTTCTAGATGAAGAAGGCACCTGTTGAGAATCATCTTCTTCAGGAATATCTTGAGACTGTGCAGGTGGTGGTGAAGCACTCCTTGTAGTCATTCTGAAAAATTCTGTAGCAGGAGGATCACAGCTGAGATGCTTCTCCCTCAATAGCCAGTAGAAGATTAACTCATTTAGGGAGTGGCCCTATCCAAATCTAGGTGTTGTTCAAAAGTAACCAATTAAATGCCAGATTACTCTTCAGACATCGAGCGGCTCCGAAAATTGTAATACAAGTCTTGTGTTTTAAATAAATAAAATATGTTTGTGAGTTGTAAATATGTTCAGCCTTCTGTTTATATGGGAAAGAATTGGGTGCATATTGTAATAAAAAAAGAAATATATATCATGAATCCATGGATCCCAACCATGGATCCATTCCAGTCATGTGATCTTAACAGAAATCATAGATCTTTGCTGCTCTGCTTCTGCGGAACCGCGGATGGTGAAGCAGCTCCAAACATATTAAAAAAAATTATAATATTACACTACTTTTCCAGAACTGTGTAAATACTGAATAAAGTCTAAAACAGTGTCATCAGTACTTTTATGAAAAGGATTGGGCCTTTTCAATTCAATTTGCAACACTGTACAGGGTTGGTGTATTTCTTTGTGGGAGAGAACTTAATGAAAGGATTCCTAGAACTTTTTTCCCCAGACATCTGGGGTTAATATCTAAGTATGAATGATTATAATACCTAAAAAATCCAAACATTATATACATGTTATGGTTTTAAAATATACTGAAACAAACCTTAGAAGTTCCATAAAAATAAAAAAGGGACATTAAAGTTAGGAAATAGAATTAAAAAACCTTAGAAATTCACTGAAGAGAACAAAGGTTCCAAGGAGGTTATAGTTAGTAAATAGAATTTTAAAAAACATAGAAATTCACTGAGAGATCAAAGGTTGCATGGACGTTATAGTTAGGTTCTGAATTTACTCATAAAGAAATGTAGAAATTCAGCAGTTATAGTTAACTGAGCTAACTATAACTTGGGCTTCCTTAATGCACTGCTTCAGACCTCACATATTACATCTCTCATGACATGGTCAATGACATCACTCATGACATCACTAATGACATTTCATATGACATCACTGATGACATCACCCAGAGAGTGTAAGTGGTTGTATCGATGTGTAAATGGGTATGTGAGTGGGTCTATGGATGAATGAGTAGTTGAATCATTTGCTGTATTAGAGACTGAATGGATGTGTAAGTTGCTGTATGGGTGAGCAAGTTACTGTGTGAGCAACTGCATTTCATTTAGTGAGTGGGTCTGTTGGTGACTGTATGTGTGAGATAGTGGGTGTCAGACTACTTGTCTGGGTAAGTGAATGGGTGTCACTGTATTAGTTGGTGACTTGGTGATTCAGTTATTTTATGGTGAAGCAGAGAAGCGAAGCATAGAAACAGAAGGATGAACATATTTCCAACCCACAAACATATTTGATTTATTTAAAATAGAATAGTTTTTTTTTTTTTATTCTATTTCCTACTGTTTCCTAACTATAACGTCCCTGTAACCTTTGGTTTTGTCAGTGAATATATATTCTACTTCTGGTCATCAATAGGTAGTTTGTAGTTATGGTTAGGATCATGTTTCCATTGAAAAAGCATTTTTCCAATTGCTTATATCTTTTGCACTGTTTCTATATGCATGTTGGAGGGGGGCCACACGGCCCCCCTTGAGGAGTCACTGACGGCCCTGAGAAATGCCACCTCCCCAGAGCTAGATCCTTTGGCTGTGCACAGTGGGGGGTTGGTTGTAGTGACCTATCACCTTTAACAACCCAACCTATGCACTGTGCACAGCCTTGGCCATGAGCAGCAGGAGTTGCCCCCTTCCCCTCCCCCAACTGATTTTGATTTTCATTACTTTATGTTAATCCTACCACTGCCACGCACAACTTTCGACTATGCATGGCAGAGGCTGGCCGCAGGGCCTGGATTGTGGGCAGGCCATGGAACAACCCGTATAGCCACCCAACCGTATACCATGCACAGCCTTCGGCTGTTTGCGGTGTGGTTGGCAGCAAAGCCTAGCCTGTTGCCAGTCCCTATGACCAACCCCCCTAACCACCCAACCCCATACTGCACACAGCCTTTGGCCATGTGCAGTGGGAATTGGCCGCACGTCTCCCTGGCCAATTTTGGCCCTGGGGACCCCATTCCCTGGGGCTCATTTTTGGAGGTGGGCCATGTGGCTCCCTCTATGGGCCTATCTTGGCCCTGGAGACCCCTTTCCTCCAGATCCTTGCCTTCTAAAAAATTTTGGGGAGGTAGTGGGGGCACACAGTTTCCCTCCTCCATCTGATCTCAGCCTCAGGGACACCATCCCCTGGGTCCTGGCCTAAACATTCTACTTCTTTATTCAGGAATGGGTCTGCGTGGCCTCCCTCCCCAGGCCGATCTCAGCCCTGGGTACCCCATCCCCTGGTGCCCGGCCTAAACATTTAATTATTTTTTGGGGGAGGGGGTTCATGTGGCCCTCCCCTCCCCTATCCAATCGCATCCCGGGGACCCTATCCCCTAGGGCCCAACCTAAATATTTTATTTTTTGGGGGCAGGAGGGCTGTGCAACCCTCTTCCACAGGACAATCTTGGTCCTGGTGACCCCATACCCCAGGGTATGACCCAACCATTACCTTTTTGTGAGGGGGTGAGTGGCCCCCTCCCCAGGGCAATCTTGGCACAAGGGACCCCATCCATTGGGCCCAGACTAAACATTTTATTTTTTGGGGGAGGTGGGCCACGCGGGCTCCCTCACCAGGTTGATCTTGGCCCCGGGAACCCCATCCTTTGGTGCCAGGCCTAAGCATTTAGTTGTTTTTGGTGTGAGAAAGTCTGCACAGTCCTCCCTCCACAGGTCGATCTTGGCCAAAGAAACACCATCCCCCAGGGCCTAGTCTAAATATTAAATTAGTTTTGTGGGGAGGAGCGATGTGGGACCTCCTTCCCCAGGTCGATCTTGGCCTGGGGAAGCTGTCACAGAGAGGGAGCTGCTAAAGATTCTCTGTGAGAGAATTGTTTCCTCTGTTTCCCTGCCTGCATTTCTGTAGGCAGGGAAAAACAAGGAACCACTTCTTCCAGCAAGTGAGAGCTGTTTCACTTGCTGGAACTGTAGTGTTTACTCTGACTTGGGGGAGCTGTCAAAGCTCCCGCCAAGTCAGAGCAAACAGCTATGTTCCAAGGGTGGGCATACGGGGACAAAGCAGGAGCCGGCCCTGGTGTGTGGAGGTCCCCAGGGCAATTATTGGCTCCATGGCCCCCTTTCAACCTATTTAGCCCTCTGGAGGTAGTGGTATCCAGGGTAGGGTATCTGCAATGGGCCCCCTATGTTATCTAAATTTAGCCCTGGGGAGGTGTTGGTCCCAGGGGCTGTGGGGGGGCCAGGTGTCCCCCTCTTTTCCTTTGGAGATTAACCTCAGGGAGATGGCGGACCTCAGGGATGCAGGGGAGTATGGCTCCCCATATTTAAATGGATATTAGCCCTAGGGAGGTGACAGTATCTGGGCCTGCTGGGTGGCCACATGGTCCCCACATTTCATTGGAGATTAGGCATGGGGAGGTGGAGTTCCCAGGGGCTGTGAGGTGGCTGTTCAGCCCACTTGCTTTTAATTGGATATTAGCCTGGGGGTGGCAATCCTCAGGGCTATGGGGGGCCCAGGTGAACCCCCACATTTCATCAGTATGTGCCCTGGGGAGGTACTGCTCCCAGGGGCTGCAGTGGCACTAAGTGGACACCTACTTTTAATTAGATGATAGCCACAGGGAGGTGGCAGTCCCTGGTGCTGCAGGGGGCCAACTGCCCATCACCCACATTTATTTGCATGATAGCCCTGGAGGGGTGGTGTTGTAATTTAGTAGCGATTAGATTGAGCATTAGCAGAAGACATCTTGTATTTAGCAACTATTGTGAACATTTTGCGGAATCCATTTTGTATTCATGTAGCCGTTATCTCTGCCACATGCTGCCATGTGCTTGCCATGTGCTCTGTCCTACCTTCCTTTTAACTACTCTTGAAAATCTGTCTAGTGACAAGTTATATTTAGCATCTCCCACTTTGCACATGCCTAGTAAGGTCTGCAGCTGTAAGCAATTAGTAACCAACAGTAATGTGTCTACTAGTCCTTGAAAACTGTTAGCCCATCCTACCTGTCGACTGTGCATTTCCATATGACCTTATGTGTATATAAGTCTTGCTTCTATCATTGTACCACCTTCTTTTAGCCCCTGTGTGGGTATAAAAGGACCATGCTCTCTTTGTTCAGTGTGCTACTTCAAACATTGCCGAAGGGTGCTGTTTGAACTGTGGTACCACCTCATGAGGTTTAATAAACTTTGGTGGTTATTACAATTTTGGAGGAGATGTTAATCCGTCCCAAAAGTGACGGTAGAGTGACGGATATACCACCAGCCGTATTACGTGTCCATTATAACCTATGGAACTCGTAATACGGCTGGTGGTATATCCGTCACTTTACTGTCACTTTTGGGACAGATTAACACCTCCTCCAAAGTTGTAATAACCCCCTTTGTCTTTTATTTCAGTTTCTGTGCCAACTTCTTCCTATATGGTCTGAGGACTTTGTGCAGAGAAGGGCGAACTCCTTCCACTACAAGGCCTTGCTGAGGCTTACTTCAACAAATTGGCGCCCGAGCAGGGACTCATCGGGGACTCGGATGCCCGACAGATTGATCGCGGCGAAGGATTGGGATCTCGCTGCGGACGATCAATGCCTGAGGAGACCTGAGTCTTGGCAACCACGGCGTTTTTCCCTTCTTTCTGATTTGACCATCCAGGTGGCGCCGGTCCTCGACTGTGATCCTTTTTTTTCATTAGTTGTGCAGTGACCATTTGGTCGATTTTAGAACTTGGCTGTTGGAACCTGGATGCCCTGTGATTGGTAAGAGCCGTTTTACGGCACTTGCTGTGGGTTTTGATGCCTTTGTTTCACCACTTACTGTGGCTCTCGTGTTTTGGGTGACTAGTCAATTTGTGTCCTTGGAATTGATATATAAATTGCAATTTATATAGGCAGGTAATGAGGAGGATTTTCTCCAATTTAATTTTGATTTGAACAGCACCTTAAGTGCTACTTTGATTATAATACTGCATATTCTGCACTATTTTTGGCATGCCTGTTTTTAGCGCACTTCGTAGGATGTGTTGCTTTTGTAATGGTACCAATTTGAGACTGGAAGAATCGCAACCGGCACCCCCAGACAGGACGCCGAATAGAGATATGTATGTTAAACATGGTCTTTCTTCTATAATGTACAGCACATTATGGAATAAATACACTCGTGCGGATCCTGAGTTACGTTGGCCTATGCAGGGGTCATTTGATTTGCGAAAGATTGAGTATGTGGAACAATGATTGTGTAAGCGAAGGTCTAGGCAAGATATGTTTGACTGTGTACGAATGTGGGAGAAAGAAGTGCGTGGACGAGTGAAGCGTGAGCAAGCTTTGCTTGAGAAAGAGCAGCGGAAGAATATATATGTGAAAGCATTGGAAATGATAAAGAAATAAATAAATGATTTAAAAGATTTAGAAGAGAAAGAACGTAAATTACAGGTAACTGGCCATACACTGTTCGGCAACCTCTCTATCCTATCCTTAATAAACCACATGATGATTTTTTGTTACTAGATCGCCCTCCACCTCGGTATGTCGTTCCTTCTGCCTCTCATGAGTAATTGAGGTCTCCGGTACAGAGCAACAGAAGATACGAGACAGTCACTCTATGTTGCCTGCTGACCGTGCGTCTGAGCTTAGATCTACTGCTCGTAAAACAATTCGTAGCATTGTCTCTGCTTCTGAACTTTTAGACAACATGAAAGGGTGGACAGAAAAGGAGCAGCTATATTCTACTGAGACGTTTGGCACAGAACTTATTGAACTATTTTGGAAATATTCTGATGAGTTAGAGCCCGATGATGTAGCAGCTGATCATAAGCAAATGCGTGATGTTCTTTTTGTTTTCTCCCAGGTGGCTGATGCAATCAGGCTTTTGGTGAAATTATGTGTTGCGGCAGTCCGTTTGCAAGAGGAGAAAAGGGCCGTGGACGTAGTTGCACGGACATCTCAGACCCACGGGGTGCAAGCTTCCATCTTTGGAACAGATAAGACTATGATAGTTCACGCGAAACCAATGCGGGAGGCCGCGCCTTTTTATGTTCCTCCTAAAGGATCGGGTACAAGTGATGATAAAACGTCTGTTGATGCTAAGGGTTATTTTATTTATAATTGGGTGTATACTCCTTGGAATAGGGCAGATGTAATGGCACTTAAAACAGCATTACCTGACCCGCGGAAACATCAAGCCGCCTTTTATGAGGAAGTTGAGGGAGCAATTAGTTCTTGTACTATGACTTTGGCTGACATTGATTTATTTTTCAGATTGATATTACCACCAGATATGTGGAGAACTGTTCGTAAAGTTGATGATCGTGTAGTTTTTGGGGCGCCATGGAAAGAATTAGAACAGATGAACGGGGATAGGGAACCTTCGAAAAAGCTGTATCAGTTGATTCTAGGTCTTCCCGCAGCCATATTAGTTAAGTTAAAAATGATTTTTTCCCCCTAAAAAGATAGATTGGACTGTTTTAGCATCTTGTAAGCAAAAGGCAGATGAATCGGTCTCTGATTTCTTTACACGCTTTGAAGAAGCATTTCATGATTTTAGCAGCCAGTTATTGTCAGATGATACGGGCAGACATTTGTTCATCGATAAATATGTTGCAAATCTGTTACCAGGAATAGCTAGTTGTCTAAAAGCTAGTGAAAGTTCATGGACTACCTCTACTCTGGTTTCTCTTTTGACTATGGCTCAGTATTATGAACATCAGGAATTAGAAGCAAAAGGTAGCAAGGATAAAAAGATTAAAGAATTAAAAACGAAGGTTATGTTGGCTCAAGCCTTTTAGAGATAGTGATAGAGGTGGACGCGGATGTTATGGATCTTCTTACACTCGTTCAAATTTGTCTGTTGATCAGTGTGCGTATTGTAAGAAATTTGGGCATTGGGCTGCCGATTGTCCAGCACTACGTGTTCAACAGTGTTCACGTGGTCGAAGACAAATGAGAAATCGCTCAGGATATTCAGGGCCTAGAAGAAGCACGAATATTCATGCTAGGTTTGATGCTAATGTACGAAGGCAGGATGGGTTTCACACTTTTGATAGATGGAACCAATACCAGATGTCTAACTATGTGCAGCCTGATTTCCAAAATTTTGCTTATGTATAGGATTGCCTAGGATGGGGTAAGGAATCAGTTGAAGTTCCAGTAGATCAGAGGGGTCCCTATGTTACAGCACATGTTTTGGGTTCTACTGATCAGTTTCTGGTTGATACAGGAGCTACTCGTAGCGCCTTGTCTAAACAATTGGTTCCAAGGGCTCCCCTGTCTGGCTTAACCATTACATCGATAGGTTTCGATGGAACACCTTCCCCTAGCCCATTTTCACAACCACTTGCATTCCATGTTGCTAAATTTACTTCTCCATGTCCGTTTTTGCTTTCTCCAAATACACCAGACAATATTGTGGGTCTTGATATGCTTAAGTATTTCAGGGCTACAATACGATGCTATCCTGAAGGGGTGCATGTTATTTTGAATGATAATCATCCTGTGATGGAAAGAGTTTGTCTTTTTAAAGAGGATATTGCATTAGCTTCACTCCCTAGTACTTTGTGGGCTACTTCAGATACTGATGTAGGACAAATGATTATTCCACCTGTACATATTAGTGTCAAGGAGGGAGCTGTATTGCCACGTTTGCCTCAGTACAAAATTTCACAGGAGGGCGAAGAAGCACTCACACGAATTGTGCATGATCTTATTGCAGTTGGAGTTGTTGAGGAAGTTCTGTATAATGTCTGTAACAGTCCGATTCTTCCTATTCTGAAAAAGGATACTGATACTAGGATTTACCGATTCATGATTGATTTATGAGAAGTAAATAAGATTGTGGTACCACAATATCCTGTGGTATCTGACATCATAACACTTCTTACTTTGGTTCCCCGACGGCAACTACGTTCTCTGTGATAAACTTGAAGAATGCTTTCTTTTCGATTCCTATTCATCCTGACAGCCGATATTTGTTTGGTTTTACTTTGAATAAACGATCATGTAGATTTTGCAGAATTCCTCAAGGCTATACTGAGAGTCCTAGTATTTATAGTCAAGCGTTAAAACGACAACTTGATTCTTTTGTTTTGCCTGAAGGTCTGGCTCTCATACAATATGTCAATGATATTTTGTTGGCAGCTGATACCCCTGAGCAATTTGAAAAGTGCACCTTGTCCTTACTTTATTTTCTTGCTTCACACCATCATAAAGTGTCACGAAAGAAATTGCAATATTGTAGACCAAAGGTAACCTATTTAGGTCATCTTTTGTCTAAAGAGGGCCGTGCACTTACATCAGATCGTATTTAAGCAATTTTAGACACACCTGTACCCTCTACTCAGAAAGATGTTCATGCATTCCTTGGTCTTACTTCTTTTTGTAGGCAATGGATATTAGGGTTTTCACACAATGTCAAACCTTTGCTAGCACTTTTGACTAAAGATACTCCAATGCCCCTCCCATGGACAGATGAATGTGAGACTGCTTTCCGGCAGCTACAACAAGCCCTTTGTTCAGCACCAGTGATAGGTACTCCAGATTACACGAAGCCTTTTGCTCTTTACGTACATGAGAAAGATGGATGTGCATTGTCAGTTTTATTACAGACACAGCTAACCCCCTATAACCACTCAACCTTACGCCACTCACAGCTTTTTGCCACAAGCAACAGGATTTGGCCTCCCCTCTCCTGGCTGATTTCAGCACCAGGGAACCCAAACTCCAGTGCCCTCTACAATTCCATGGAGATGGGTCTTGCCTCTCTGGGCTCATTTCAGCCTCAGGGACCCCATCCCTCTGGGCCTGGCCTCCAATAAATGGAGGAATAGGGCCACATGGCCCACCTCCCCTGTCCGATTTCAGGCTTGGGGACTCAATTCCCAGCGTCCCGGCCTTCTAAAATATATTTTTATGGGGACGGGAGCCACGCGATCCAAATCCCCTGGCCGATTTTGACCCCAGGGCCCTATCCCCCAGCATTAATGTATTTATATTTTTTGGGGGACGGGGCCATGTTCCCTATCTCCCCTGGCTGATCTCGCCCAGGAACCCTGTCTCCTGGTGCCTGGCCTTCTAATATTTTTTTGTGGGGTAGGGGATCGCTAGGGCCTATATCTTCCCTGGCTGATTTAAGGCTCGGAGAGCCCATCTCTCAGGGCCCGGCCCTAATATATAATTTTTAAGGGTGAGGGCCATGCAACCCCCTTCTCTGAGCCGATCCCCACCCCAGGGACCCATCCATTGGGACCCACAGGACATGCCTTGTGTAAAATGAAACCGCAGGGAGATTGAAGGCCCCCGCTGTCCCAGCCAGATCCCTTCCTCGTGCAGGAGCAGGCATTGCTAAACATGCAGCTTCTCTCTGTGAGAGCAATTTGTTCCTCTGTTTGCCTGCCTGTGTGTCTGCAGGCAGGGAAATAGAGGAAAGCTCTAGCTGTAGCAACTGAGAGCAGTTGGAGCAAACAGCTATGTCCCAGAGATGGGTACCCCGGGAAATAGTAGGAGTCAGCCCTGGGGAGTGGTTGTCCCCAGGGACATCTATAGCTCCTCAAGTGACCCACATGAGCCCGCCTCCAATGCTAAGTAACCCCGATGGTCCCCGGGGGGCTGTGATGGAGGGGGCTGTGATGGACCCCCTTCATTATTTCAATTCAGCTCCTGGGAGGTGGTAATCCCCGGGGCTGCATGGGAGGTGCACAGCTTCCCTGCATTCTACATTACTAAAGCCTGGGAGGTGGCAGTCCTAAGGGCTGCGCGGCGGTGCACATTCCGTCTTGCCTTCATTATTTGTTAAGCCCCGGAAAGGTGGCAGTTCCCAGGGCTGTGGCAGGCTGTGGGGGGCACACAGAACCCATACCTTCATTATTATTAGGGCCCCATGGAGGTGGCGGTCCCCAGGGCTGCAGTGTGGCTTGTGGCTGCCCCTGCATTCATTATAACTGAAACCCCGGGAAGGTGGAAGTCACTAGGGCTGCGGGGCTGGATAGACCTCCCACATACTGTGTGATTAAGCCCTGTGGAGGTGGCAATCCCTAGGGTAGGGGCAGAACGAGTGGACCCACCTGCAAAATAATAATAAAACCCAGGGATGTGGTGGTCCTGGGGCATAAACATGCCTCAGGAGGGCATCCCAGTGCACACACCCTTTATTTTAACATACCCCTGGGACCTGGCTGACCCTCAGGCTTCATCAAAACAAGGGCCGGAGCCTGTGTGTGCCTGTTTTTTTTGTTATTTTTTTGCCGCAGTGTCATGACCCGTCAAGAATTTCTAGCAACATTTTTAAAAAACATGCATTTTGCCCTGCATGGATCCCTCTGGCACCCCAGCACCAGAGGTAAGGGTTCATGGTGTCCCTACCTTCACCCCTTTTCTTATTTTTTACTTTTTCTCTGGGACTCAGCTGAAGCTGAGTCCCAAGATGGCTTTCAACACTTCCTTGTTGAAGTATTGTCAGCCAATCAGAGCTCAGCACAAGATTCAGAGTGTCTCCGGAGCTTTCATGTCCTTACATAATGTTTGACTCTGAGGAATGGGTCCACATGGCTTAAATGGGATCAGGAATGGGGGACATGTGCCCCCCCTCCCCTTTAAAATGAACACAATGCAATGGAAGGGGTCCCCAGGGACTATAGAGGATCAGAGAGGGTGGCCACATAGCCTTCACCCATTTAAAATAAGCATAGCCTTGGGGGATGGGATCCAAAGGGCCTAATGAGGCCTGGGAACGGTGGCGACATGGCCCCCCATAAACAAGCACATGGCCCTTGGGGATGACATCCCTAGAGCTGAATAGGGCTCAGGGAGGGGGTCGACACAGCTCCCCTTTTAAATAATGTACATCCCCAGGGTTGGGTCGTCAAGGCCTACAAAGGCTCATGGAGGGGGTGCTTTCCCCTTTTATGTACAGTTCATCCCCCAGGAATGGGGTCCCCAGGGCCTAATTAGGCTCGGGAGGGGTGGCTACTTACAACTTCCCTTTATTATTTATTATTTGCACACGCTGTTCAATATGTATGCAACTTTTCACAGAAATACAAGTTCCTCAAAATACTCTAGATCTATTCCAAAATGAATGCACTACTATGGACAGCTTTTATCTGTATCAAACCCCTTACACTCACCAAACCTAATTTGAGAAATGAATTTGATAAGAGTAGAAAAGTAGGTGCTGTAAACAGTGTTTACACAATGAATGCAGTTTACTCTGTAACACACTGTCTTCAGGCAGCAAAACTCTCATAATACTTGCAGCCTTTATACTGTGGTGAAAACTTTACAAATAGCCCTTCTTCTGAAGCAAAAGAAACACATGTATATAGGTTATTAGCTTGTGTAGACAGTCTTTTATGTTATGTAGAAATGATCATGCTGAGAAGAATCTGTATAATAACTCAAGTCTGCTTACAATACTTAGGGTCTGATTACGAGTTTGGTGGTCTATAAACAGCCATGGCGGCAGCGGCGGTTTGGTGGTCGGACCACTGAATTACAATGCTGGCAGGCGTATAGAGCAAAGATCTCCGCAGTCTCACCGACACTGGCGGGCAGTACAGACGACTGCAGGGTGAGGCAGGACAAACTGGGCGGCAGATCCTGTGTTTTTCTCAGACTCATTATGATGTTGCACACTATCAATGTGACTGTTGCAGTCCAAACAACACATCCCAGAAGGCGGAAACGGAGAGTATAAAGGGAGTAACTCACCTGCAGGTAGCGTTGCATGTCCTGTGCTGCTTTGGAGCCCATCACACATGTCCTGCCACTGCTACTGCTCATCGAAGGTGCACATCATACACACCATCACGGATGCAACCAACAGTAAGTACACACACCTATCTGTGTCATTAAGCTCAACGTCCACCTGATATGGGGCTCACTCTACAGGCACTAGGTTACGTGTCATTGTGTACATAGTCTGAGTCATTCACAGCAAATGACACATTCACTGTCATTAACCGCCCCCTTTGGGCAGGTCACCAACATTGCACCTCAACACTACACATAAACACATGTCTGTTCATCTCAGGCACAGTGAAGTGTACACAACATTGTATCACACAGCAGCAATAACATAGCAACATCACATCTACCAATACAAGTGATAAACTTACATTGCACACATGCCATGGGCAGTTGTCAGATTGAAAACACCTATGTGTGGATGTGTCATAGAACATAAAAACCCTCCCATGAAACAGCCCTGCAATGGATCCACACATCACCAACATTTTAATGCAATGGAAGGACTATGAGATGCATAATAGTTTGAGAGACAAATATAAAAAGCTCACTATGAAAACAATTCCTGCGCAATAGGGATAGGGACACTACTCTGGGACACATGCCACTAACCAACATTTCCACAGGAACTGCCCCTTCAGGTATCTCTAGGACAAACAATAGTAGAGCCAAGTGACAAGACTATCTGCAGAATGTGGAAGTGCAATTCAAGAAAGCCCATATAACTGCAACAGCATGGGGCACACATCTAAATGAAGTAGCTGGAAGGTACACACAGCAAAAAAAGGACACCTACACGGTCAAATGCAAAAGAAGCTAGCACATTTGAACACCCTCCATGTGTGGACAAATGCAACTCTAGCTTCCACACATGAGATGAATATACAATCCATATTAGGGTGGCAAATCTAACACCATAAATGCTGACATTGGACAGCACAAGATGAAAAACATACTATACCAAAAATAACGCGATGCAATGACAACACAATTTCATTAACAAACATATATCCATACAATCAAAATCTACCCTTGTCCTGGGTGACACCAGCACTGCCCACAAAGTAAGATTTTGTAAACAACAGCAAATGGATCAGCAATCAAGGTGAAACACACACATCTGTAGGCATACAACATAATTCACGCAGGAACAACAAAAAGATAGAAAAGGAATTGCAGGACAAATGTGTACCAAAAAAATAACTACTTGAGTTTATTAACTGGAAAATCTTCAGAACAAAGGCCATTGGCCAGTCCAGTTAATTTCCATGCACATGGTCATGCCCACACTTAACTCCAATCATTGCCAGTGAAACCTCTAGAGGAAGGGGCATGAAGTGGGCAGGCAGGAGCCTCGGGATCATCCTTGGGTGGAGTGAGGTCAGATTTGGAATGAGTGGGCTTGGGGGGGTGGACTGTTTCTTTGGAGGGTTAGGTTTCTTCTTGGGTGTGAGAGGTACGGGTGCTTGCAGGTGGGGCAGGCATGACAGGGACAGACTTGGACGTGGAAGGGATGGGTTGGGAAGTGAGTGGGGGTCTCTTGGGGTTGGGAGGGGATTTAGAGGTAACACAGGAAGGGTAAGATTAAAAAGGAAACTCTCCTTTGGAACACGGGATGGTCATCAGAAGGGGTTGGGGATTTGGAGGTTGAGGGAGTGATTGTCTGGGGTGCTGGTGTAGATGTCTTAGGAGTGTGTGTGTGTTAAGTATGCTTCTATTTAGGTGGTGTCTGTTGCTTGTGTGAGCGTGGGCATATGCTTGTCTTGGGTGAGGGGTATGGGTGCTTGCAGGTGGGACAGGCTTGTCAGGAGAGGACTTGGATGCAGAAGAGATGGGTTGGGATGTGAGTGGGGTCTTGAGTTTGGGAAGGGGTTTAGAGGTTACAGGGGAAAGGGCAAGGTTGAAAAGGGGTTGGCGATTTGGAGAATAAGGGACTGGTTGTCTGGTGTGTTGGTATAGATGTCTTCAGTGAGTGCACGTGTGAAGTATGCTTCTGTTTGGGTGGTGACTGTTATACGTGTCAGTGTGGGCATTTGTGTGTCTTGAGGGACTAAGAGGTGGAAGTGCTGGGTGATGGAGTGGAAGATGTGTGTGTGTTTGTGGGCATGCTGGATGTTGTGGATGTTTGTGTGTCTGTTGGGGTGGTGTCTGTGAGTATGCTGGATGTAGTGGGCATATCTGTGTGTGGTGTGCTGGTGTCTGTAGGTATGGTAGGTGTGGTGGATGTATCTGTGTGTGTTGTACTGGTGTCTGGGGGTATGATGGGTGTGGTGGATGTGTCACTTGCTGTTGTGGTGGTGCCTGCCGGTACGCTGGATGTGTTGTGTGGGTCAGTGGATGTGATGGGGTGTCTGGTGAAGTGGTGGCTGATGTCATATTTGTGGGTGTATGTTGAGTGCCTACATGCCAGTGTGTCTTGTGGTGTTTGTGTCAATGTTTACTGCTTGTGCTGAGATGGGTGTGTGCAGATGTGTTTGGGTGCTTTGGATAGGTAGGTGAATGGGGAATTTGGCTTTGGAAGAAGAAGGTGTGGGTGAAGAATGTGGGGGTTGACTGGCTGCCATCCATGAGGAGGCCAGAGCCTGAAAAGATATCTGTAGGGCAGACATTGCACTATGAATGCCTTCCAGGAAAGCCTTGGTCTGCTGAAGTTGGCTGGCCAACCCCTGGGTGCCATTCACAATGGCAGTCTACCCCTAAGAGATGCTCCTTGGCAGGTAAATAGCCTCCTCACTCACAGAAGCAGGGGTAACAGGGGCTGAGGCGGAGGAACCTGTGGTAAGGGAGAAGCCCACCCTTTTGGGTGAGTAGGCATGTCCAACTGAATGAGGAGCAACAGGGACGGTGCCAATAGAACTGGGTATGGCAGACAAAGATGGTACAGGAGTAGATCCCGATGGGTCCACGACCACTCGGAGTGGCCACTGGAGGTAGAATCTGACCATGAAGACGTTGATCCTGTCTCCTCCATGGCACTTCCCTCACGTTCCGAGCCACTGGTACCCTTCATGTTGGTGGTGTCATTACCAGAGGTACTGTGACCAGATGCTTCCTCACTTGGATGTGCCCTGTCCCCTTCGCTTGCCTGGGATGATGCTGCAAATAAAAAGAAGATGAGGGTCATCACATGTTTCTGAACACACTTGAACAGCAGCTGTCATTAGTAAACATTACCATGACGTCAAGTAGGCCCCAGCAATAACCTACATCAAATTGGCTCCTACATGTACCATATCATATGCATGCATGCCATCTAAACTGTTGCCTACAGGAAAATCTGAATCTCAGACAACTGCAATTGCATGGCTGATGTTGTGCAATCACAGTAACCATTGAAGAAGTAGGAAACCACATCACCTTCAATTCTTTGCTTCATGGAGCATACTTCACTTACATGTTGTCATACAAAAGCAGGTCAATGCCAACTTCATTCCCACAAATCCTCACATACACAATAACACAACAATAAGAAAATGATGCACCCATAACAAGCTATTTTGCTGACATTATTACAATAGCCTGGAGAAGGTGGTATTGAAATAGTCATGTCACATTGGAAACATATCAACAATGCATACTTCACCTAGTGAAATTTGGCCCAATGGAGGTAGTACTAATGTTGCTCAGATATGCTACACATTTGGCATGGAAATGTACACTGCAGATATCATATACAAATTATCAGGGAGATATGTCCCTAAAATTCACAGCACAATGAATCAGCAAGCCCCAGGGAATTCACCACTAATGTCTGGAACCCCTTACAATGACATACTATGATTGCATCAGTAGACATCATAAGTCCTTTGTACGTTGGAGAGGGACAGAGATTTACAAGTACTAGTAGAAGCCCTCAACATGTTGCCCAATACGAGGCACATCACAGTCTCCATTATGGTCCTACAAACCCAGATGTGATTCTAACATAACTGCAAGTGACTCCATGATGCAAACCATGATACATGTCAGGTTACAAACCTTCCCCATTACACATGTGCAGTGCACTTTTCCACATAATACCACATCAATGTCATGGAAATGCACATTGTGGCTAAAAAATCTAGTCATACATGTCATGTACCTCATTGATTCTGCAGTTGTACATGTCAAATTACATGCAATGATGGGTAAGGGTAATTGCAGCCAACAATCAATGGTGACACCCTCCTGCCTGTGGTACCACATGAATTGTACCCTCATTGCAAATGTCCTATTTCAAACACAGGTTGACACGTGCATATATGTGAGGGAATAAAGAAATCATTCATGAACTCAGGTAGACCATGCATGAAACAGCAGTGTACACATGTTGTCAAAAGAGAAAGGGACGCATACTAACATGTAGGCACAAGGAATGTTGGCAACAGTCAAGGCACACAAATCATGTCAAAGAACACTTCCCACTTACCAAGGGAAAGTATTGACTCGTAGCTGACCCAATTAACAGCGTATGCTCTGACACATGTATGATGGCCCTTTTTCACATTACAGACAGTAATGATACACCAGCAGTTCTCATATGTTGAAGACAAGTAGCCTCCGGGGGGACAGGTGGGGGTGGTAGATGCCAATGTACTCATTTGACTGAACACATGGCTGAGGGCAGTGATCCATCTCTTCCTTTCCCTTAACACTGAAGAGTAGTGGTCAGTAGCATAGAATTTACACCAACAACAACAGCAAACATTACTTGATTTATCAATGTACACAGCCATGTGTTGTCCCTGGAGTGCAAATTGTTCATGGGTGATACAGTTGTGTCCTAGGTCCCTCGGCTAATAGGCAAGGCACATCAGTATGCACCACATGACATATCTACACATGGCTCATCTCTCATCATCAGGTGGAGATGTCAGAGCCCAACACATCAACTTGGCAATGTGACAGGCAGGAATATCTCCTGTACTCACCCACTTGTGGCTGCTGTGCTCTCCTCAAATGCCCATCAAGGTCTGGGTATGCCACTGCCAGAATGCGGGTTATTGGGGGTGGTCATGGTCAGATATGTGCCCCTCCCATCTTGGGAGGACAGCCCTAAATGGACCTCCGCAATCTTCTGGGCCCAGCATCTCAGGTCCTCCTACCTCTTGTGACAGTGGGTGCTCTGCCACGGTGGGCTCCCAGGGTCCGCACCTTCTGGGTAATGATTCTCTGTATCTCTTTCTTCTGATGAGCCTTTACCTGTATGGACGCAAAAGACAAATCAAGCAATTGTAGTCACAACTTTTGGCACAAATGATTGTGTCACACTCATCAGAAACACCAAGCTAAAAATGTTCAATTTGTCAACACACCACAAGTGTAAAAAGCACAAGACAATAAGAACAGGGACATGACTACAGACCATCTGCAGACTGACCCACTGCCCTGCTCATGGAATACAATGACTAACCAAGCCTACTCACATCAGATAGCCCATGTTCCAACAACATGTAATGTGATGTAACCACAATGAAACACTATGCACATGTGTGGCTTCTGAAGGGTAAACTCCTTAGGCCTGAATGGACCAACATATTCACACTCTGTGAGGCTGACTCACTGCATACAGTCCCTACAGGCAACTTCCATAGTGCATACTTCATCCTTATACTTGAGTGACAATAAAGGGGCTGGCATGGCAGATACAGAAAGTGTCTTCTCTGGGTATGTGTGGACATGTGGCCTACCAAATGCAGACTCATGTCATTTCAGGGGTGGTTCTGTGGTATGTGCCTGTACCACAGTACACTCCTCTGGACATATGTGTCTAGCCTACATGGAAGGCATCCAACATACAAAGGTATGTATTGTACAGTTTCTGCAATATGACCAAGGTAATGACTCACATGTCATGGCCTCCCAGGAATCAACACACTGTCTGCACTACAGGACTGTCATTCATGCAATAAGCCTTTACAGGACAATTATGACTTATGTGAAGGTGACAACAGAGCTGATGGAGTAAAGAACCTGTAATGAGTCAGAGACACACATTGACAATGATGCAAAATGCATATGGACTGCTTCTGAGTTGTACCTCTGTACCCATTCCTAATCTAGTCAATGGTCTGAGGCATTCGGGGCAGGCTTTGCCAGCAGAGCATCATATTGTCCACCTGACAGGATCTGATGGTGTACAGGGAGTGGGCACAGAGCCACAGTGACTCTCCCACAGCCAGGACTAGGTCCCATGCTGGGAGATACATGTGACAGGCCATGGTCTCTGCAGGCTGAACATACAGTACCTACATGACATTCACATTTCCATCACTTCATTAAATGACACTATATCATATGGCCATCAGCATGTGTCATGTGGTTTGTTTGGCAACCTGAAGGGCAGAGTACATCATGGTATGCCTTCCAGATAGCAGTTTTGCAAGGCCAGATGTGGGTTGAAAGATCTGTGGCACTATATACATTGCTTACAAGATCCTCAATGGACTAAGAAAGATGCATGCATACCTCATGCTGTCATGCACATACATGTTCCAAAATTTGCACCATCATGAAGTAAGAGATGTCACTGGATGGCAGTAAAGTCTCCTTGCCAAGTTATGTGCACCAAACACCAGGAGGATCTTGGGCCACGCAAATATAATACAACACAATGTTCATGAACACAACATACAGTACCGGCCACCAATACCTGCACAATGTACATTCCACTGATACCGCAAACACTGCAACAGCAGGCCCACAAGAAGTCTGACTAGCACACAGGGGCACATTGTATTCTGTGAGGAGGGAAAGGATGGTGGTAAAAGAGTCAAATGTGCATATGAGGTACTCACCTACTCTGGTAAGCTATAGAGCTGTCCATTCAGGGGAAACATCTAATTAACAAGTTTATCCAGCTCCCCTAGAGACAAGGGAGGGATCCTATCACCTGCTGGACATGGCATGATTGCTCCCAGAGGCGGCACGCAGCAGCTCAAATAGTGGAGGTGTTGCTGGCAGCAATGTCAGAAGTCAAGTGAATGAAAATGCACAACATGGAGTTCCCTTCCACCACGTATGTGGTCTTCATTGCCGACAGACATAGCCATTGGACCTCAACCGCCACAGGCAACAACGTTAGCTTATGGCTGTGTCTACTGTGGTTGGAACTGCCTACTGTGCAGATGACATCCACTGGCGATTTCTAATGTCCAGTGAAGTAGGCAGCCTGAAATACTATATATGACTTGGTAAACTGTGTCACACCTACAGTATATGTGTTGTAGCATCACAAACTTTGTTATTCTGTCTTGTTAGGTAGGTCCTACTACACAACCACCAGTGTAGTGTGTTGCAGGGCACAAATGACATTTGGTATTTTTGGCGGTTGGAAAATACAGTCACATTTCAAGGGGTAATTGTGTAGCAGACAATTGAGTTTCTCACAAATCCATGTTATCTACAAATGTTGACAACCATAGGGGGTCACATGTGACCCTTATGCAGTTACCAGCTGTGATGTATACTGTCTGTCATGTCTATCCAGTCAGAAATGCTTTGTCACACTATATAATTGGCATGCATCATGTATGTTGCTATCGACACATTGACTGACGTTACAAATCATGTGTTGTTGCACATAGTTACACTGGGAAAGGGAGGATGCAACATCCTCCTGTCTACCGTCCACAGCCAGACATTTAGGCCATGGAGTAACAGCTTATAATTCAGTTATACTGTCTGAATAGGCAAATAATAGTGAGAAGCTTATGTGAGAACGTAGCCTCTTTTTAGCATGTTTACCCCCACTCTTGGCCTGTATGTATCAGTGTGTTTTTACTGTGTCACTGGGATCCCGCCAGCCAGGATTCCAGTGCTCATAGATAAAAACCTATATGTCAGTGTGTTTTGCCTGTCTCACTGGGATCCTGCTAGCCAGGATACCAGTGCTCATGGATAAAAACCTATATGTCAGTGTGTTTTGCCTGTCTCACTGGGACCCTGCTAGTCAGCTCATAGTTTTTGGCCTAATGTGTATGTCAGTAGTGCTTGACTGTGTCATTGAGGCTCTGCCAACCAGAACCTCAGTGCTTATGCTCTCTCTGCTTTTAAATTTGTCACTGTGGGCTAGTGACTTCATGTACCAATTTCAATTGGTACACTGGACCCCCCTTATAAGTCCCTAGTATACGGTACCCAGGGCACTGGGGTTCCAGGAGATCATGGGGTGTCAGCAGGTGACGCCAGGGACCCCTCCTGATGGGTCCATACCTGATAAGGTAGCCAATACCCCTCTCAGGGCTATTTAGGGTCTCTCCTGTGGGTTCTTTTCAGATTCCTCTTGCAAGTTTCCATCAGGAATCCTCTGCAACTACTGCTTCATCCTCTGACATCAGATCAACAGCAGCCTGCTCCAGGAACAGCTGTAACAGCAACAAAATATCCAGAAGGAATACTTTTGCTTTGTAATTTCAGCTCCAGCCAGCAACTGCAACAGTTTCCACGGTGTGCACGCTCTGAGGACTCCCTGTCTTCACCAAGGACAGAAGAAATCACCCGTGGGGTTATGGAGTCACTCCCCTGCTGAAGCAGGCACCTTCTAAGTCAATGACCGGTTCTCTTGGACTCCTCTCCTGGTGACGAGTGTGCTCCTTGGAACACAGAGGGTGGACCCAATCGGCACAGACTGTCCTGAGGTCCTGCTGTCGCAATTTGGAGGAGGTAAGACCTTGCCTTTCCCCAGAACGACAGGACCCCCTTGCCCCACATCTTCTTCAGCTCCTGAGGCCTCTGTGCACTATTTGCTCAATTCCATTGTGCACAGCCTGGCCCAGGTCCCCAGCACTCTACCCTGTGACGCTCAACTTGCTGAGTTATTCTCTGGCAGCGTGGGACCTTCCTTTGTAGTACTGCACCAACTGCATTTTGCACTTGTCCCCATGCCCTGGGACTCCTGTGGGTGCTATCTGGTGCTCTGAGGCCTCTCTGAAGTGCTGAGAGCCACCTCTTCCTCCTCACACAGAGTTGAGCCCCCCAGGTCCTTCCTGGGTCCAGATAGAGCCTAGTTGACGCAAAAAGTGACTTTGCCGGAACCAAGGCTTGTTGGAGTAATCCAGCAATAAAAACCCTCCTGCATCCAACTGTATGATGTGAGACATCCGTTGCATCATGCAGGAACCCGCTGACATCTTCCTTAGGTACATTTCCACAGCCTTCGTCCAACCGGGGACTCTTCATTGCACCCTCTCTCGGTTGGCAGGGGCTCCTGTCCTTCCTGGAACTTCTTTAGACTTCTGGACTTGGTCTCCTTCCTTTGCAGGTCTTCAGGTCCAGCAATCCACTGTTTGTTGTTTGCAGACTTGATTGGTTCTTTCAATAATTCCAATCATGAGGTGTAGTGTGTTCTAAGGAAACTTGCAGTAATTTAGTCCTGCTTTTCTGGGCTCTGGGATGGGGTAATTTACTTACCTTTAATGTATTCTTACTCTCCCAGCGATTCTGCACACACTACACTTGTCTAGGGGGGAATTAGTGATTCAAATTCCACTTTCTTAGTATATGGTTTGTTTTGCCCATAGACCTATTTTCTCCCATTGCATTCTATAGCATTTCCTATTTTTTACACTATCCTATGTCTAATTACTTACCTTATTGTGGTGTCTAGTGTATATATTGTGCATAATACTTACCTCCAGAAGGACTATTGCCTCTAAGATATTTTTGGTACTGTGTCACCCAAATAAACTACCTTTATTTTTGGTAACACTGAGCATTGTTTTTACTTGTGTATAAGTACTGTGTAACTATAAGTGGTACTGCATGAGCTATGCATGACTCCTAGTTCAGCCTAAGCTGCTCTGCTATAGCTACCTCTATCAGCCTAAGCTGCTAGAACACTACTACTTCACTAATAAGGGATAACTGGACCTGGTATAAGGTGTAAGTACCCAAGGTACCCACTACAAACCAGGCCAGCCTCCTACAACGTATGCCATCATTTGGAGCCTGATCTGATGCCAGCTAACAGTAATACAAACTGCATACCACCCATTGTCCAAATCATGTCAGTTTTGCACTTTCTGGCCACAAGACCCTGCCAGCATACAGTGGCCCCATCTGCTTGTATGTCCCAACCTAGGTTCAGTCTGATGTTGAAGGCTTTTCTCTCAGCAATGTTGAACCACATTCACAGCTATATTAGGTTCCCCTGACATGAGGATTTAGCCAATGTGAAGGCTGACTTTAATGATTTATTGCACATTGATGGGACAAATATTGGCTTTGTACCACCCCAGTCCAACAAACAAGTCTATCGCAACAGAAATAACTTCCATTCCATCAAAGTGCAAGTTGCCTGTTTGGCAGATCTCTACATCTCAAATGTGTGTGCTCGTTATCCTGGATCAGCACATGATTCCTCCATAATGTGGAACAACACAATAACCCAGCTGACGTCACAATTGCACCCAGAGAGGGCTTGGCTGGTTCGTAAGTCAGGTCTGTTCTGATTGTGTGTGAACAATGTCAGGTGCTACAATCATGAAGTGAGGGACTCATTGGTCCACCTATGTCCTATTTCTTAACAGGAGACTCAGCATATCCAAACCATCCTTGATTGTTGACACTGCTGAGGAATCCAACTACACCAGGGGAAGTCTGCTTCAATGAGGCCCATGGAAGAACACTATGGGCAGTAGAGCGTACTTTTGGGCTCCTGAAGGCTAGATTTGGATGTCTGTACAGGAATGGAGGAACCCTTCTCTACTCAGCCGGGATAGTGTGTCAGATCACTGTGGCATGCTGCATGCTCCACAACATTGCCCTGCAGAGGAATATCCTATACAACCCAGAGGAGGGAGAGCCTGCAGTGCCACGCATGAGTATCCTGAAATGCCAACTAAGGATGACAATGGCAAAGAGGAAGAAGCTTACTTGCAAGAAGATCTCATCAACAGCTACTTCTCATGAGTCTAAGTATGACTAGTGATGTTATGACTGTGATTGTACAATGAACTGTAGTTTTGAGAATGTTTTGAGTTGGGTGTTTTGATACAGCTTCGGAGCTAATACTCTGCAATGATCAGTCAAAGGCTGCTGGATGAGATAGCTTTTGAAACATCCCCACCTTGATGATGTTGCTGTGTTTGTGTCAGTTTCTTTGCAATGTACTTTGTTTTCCAGGTGCTTGCTATGTGACTTATGTCATATGTATGTTTTCAAGCCTATACTCTTTGTTTTGCATGTTGTATAGATGGCATTTCAGAGTTGTGACTTTGGCATGTATGTGACAGTGTTTGGACATATGAAGTGGACATGGGTTGCTCCAGGTAATGTAGGTCACAGAGTTTGGGTGTATGAGACCTGTGACAAGACATCTTGCACAGTGTTTCAGTGGAATTCAGAAGTGCCCATTGGACTTGTTTTGTGTGTGCATGTGGCTCATGCATCATGTGTGTCATCATGTGGGCATGAAATATGTAGTGCTAGCTCACGATCAAGTCATTTTTACTTCACATCAGCTAAACACACTTTTTCTATGGCCTGTATATAGCTGTAGATGTATTTCATCATTTTAGGGCACAGTTCCTGTGCCATAACACTGTCTTTGTGTCATACCACCAGATGCATGGACATTTGATTATGATGGCCATGTGATCAGAGACTGCCCTCCGTCTGTATCTTGAATTATGTGGTGTTCAACTACTTCAGTGTGGTAAGTGATAAGGCTCAAGCTGCTGACATCAACCACATTAGTGTTTGCCTATTCTACAGGTTGATGTCTGACAAATCCCTTCCTTACGTGGTCTCGAGGTCTGTATCCGTCAACATGTTCATTTACTCAGCATGGGTCAATCATTTTTGATTTTCAAGAGTCCTGACAGATTGACAGCCAATGTGTTGCACACTGTAATAAAATGTTTAGTCTTAGACACTTGTATGAATGTGTTTGTGTGGGAGGGTTTTAATCCTGAGCTGGACTCTGTGTACATGCAACCTATCCATCTTGAATGAGTAGCTTGGATCATCGTTTTATGGCTCACATGCTCTGACATATCTACATGACTAAATATGAAATTGAAATGAGAAGACAGTCAGTGAAGGGTGATTTTATTGTGTAGCTATGACTAACAGAAAAATATATGTGATACTTCTCAACGAAAATCAAATGTGAATAGGTCAGTCATGGTGAATGAAATCATTGGAGTAGATACCACACCAGTGGAGTCCAAAGTACTCCTCCCATTGGAAATGGTAGGTCGTTCTGGATCAGTTCAGAGTGAATGTGTAACACACAAAGGAGGTCCTTAAGGCACAGGGTTACTGCTGGCAGTGTTGGATGTCTTGCCATCCATGCCTCCTGGATTCCTTGCTGATGTCCCCACTTGCATGGGGGGTCTGCTGCTACAGAGGCAGGGGTGTCTGGGCCTTGTTGTCCCACTGGCAGGGCCTCCCTTCAAGTAGGTGGCACTGATGTTGCTGGGCCTGCTGTTGACTGGCTAAAGGAAGGGGTGGACCGGTGTTGAAAAGCTCCACTTAGGGTAATATTTATGTCCCTCAATACCACTGTTAGGGAGGCAATGTTGGTATTGTGGGCCTCCATTTGTTCCCGCATGTTCCTATGCATGTCCTCATGCATGTAGCTGCTTGACTTCCCAGAGTTCGGTCAAGACCTAGCTCATCATGCCTTGGGACTCCTGATAGACCCTCAAGATGTGGCTGATGATGTCCTGGCCAAGAGCAGCCCCAGTGACCTTAGCTCACTGGCCCAATGCATCCACCCATTGCACCCTTTCCCCATGGCCGTGTGTCCTTGCCACAGGGTGCCCTCTCCAACTTGTTCCTGGACCCTCATTGTCGGAAGTGTTGTGCTGCACCTCAGGATCCAGAACTGGTGGGGCACATGATGGTAGGCAGTGTGCTCGGGACACAGGTGGGGGGGTGAACATTCCCTGTGATGTGGAAGCAACAGGACTGGGAAGTGACGTTGTAGACACAGTGAGACTCACTGTTGCCATTCAACCAGGTTGCGATGTCCAGACATCCAGGAGTGTCGTTGTCACTGAGGGCTTCATCCAGAGGGGTAGTGGCAGTCTGTTCCGTGTCCTCTATGTGCCCGGTGGAAGATCCAACTGTTGATGTAAAACATACATTGTTTCTGGTTGTTTTGTGACATCTTCCTACAACAGTTTAGAGTTTCAGTAATCAGATACCTTGTATAAAGTTAAGTTGTACGTAATCCAGGTGTGGCAAGTAACCATGATAGTGGGTGACTTGACATGGCATGTGTGAAGCATGCCAACCTATTTAAACTCAAGCAGCTGCTAAGATGTGTAGACCATTTGTACATGTGAAGATGGCCTGAGAATTATATCTTGCCACCAGTGCAGCTAACACAGTGGATGGGCAAGGTATGGCTTTGACCATATGTAGACCTACTTGAGTGGGATGCAGGCAGACCCAGGACTTGATTGCATTTGTGACTAGAGTCATGATGTGCACAGCGGTGTGTCTATGTGTCTGCTGCTGTTATCAATCTGCTGATGCATCTTGAGACCTTAAGAATATTTATTGCACACACTGGGTAAAGCTGTCCTTCCTGTCCTCAATAGTTTCATCTTGGGTTAGTAAGTCAAGATTGAGCTAGGTAGACAGACCCGTCTCTGATTTAGGTGTGATCTGTGCTTGATCGCTCCAAGGTGAGTACACTTCATGTGTGAGTCGTCAAACAGGGATGGGCTGGTGGTTGCAGTTGCTGAAACAGTGCCTGCTGGGAAATGCAGTTAGGTCACTCTCTCTGCTATACACACTATACAAATATTACACCCCCCCCCCAGGTGAATGAACTTCATTTGACAGTTGACAAACAGATGCTTGTGGTCATGTGACCACTGTGCTGGTGGTTGGAGATACTGCTACAGGGCCTGCTGGGAGTTGCAGTCAGACCACTCGCTCGGCTATACACACTATGCAGATGCTATCCCCCCAGGCAAGTAAACATCATTTGAGAGTTGACAAACAGAAGTATTGGGGCATATGTCTACTATGCTGGTGGTTGGAGTTACTGAAACAGGGCCTGCTGGCAGTTGCAGTCAGGCAATTCTCTCAACTTCACACACTGCACAAATATTATCCCCCAGGTGAGTAAACCTAATTTGAGAGTTGACAAACAGATCTATCGGGGCATGTGACCACTGGTTGGTGGTTTGAGTTACTGGAACAGAGCCTGCTGGGAGTTTCAGTCAAGTCACTCTCTCTACTACTGTAGGAGGCTGGACTGGTTTGTAGTGAGTACCAAAGGTACTTATACCTTATACCAGGTCCAGTTATCCCTTATTAGTGAAATGTTGTCAGTGTCTGGAAGCCAGGCTGTCTAAAGGTAGCTGTAGGCAGAGCAGCCAAGGCTGAACTAGGAGACATGCAAAGCTCTTGCAATACCACTGTAGTCACACAATACTCACACACAGGAAAGACAATACTCAGTGTTAGAAAAATAAAGGTACTTTATTTTAGTAAATAACTAAAGTAAAGTCTAGTAACCAAAAACAGGTAAGTACACCTTAGGACAACAGTGCAAGTAGTGAAAATCACAATGGGTTTCAATGGGCATGGGGAAACACAAACCATATATTAAAATAGTGGAATGCGAAAGTCGGTTTCCCACCTAGGCAAGTGTAGTGTGTAGAGGGGTGCTGGGATTGTAAGAAAACACCAAAGGTAAGTAAAATACCCCACCCCAGAGCCCAGGAAAGCAGAAGTAAAACACAGCAAGTTTCCTAAAAACACACTGGAAGTCATGATAGAAGATAATGCAAGAACCAGAAGAGACTGCTAGCCACCAATGATGGATTCCTGGACCTGAAGACCTGTGGAAGAAGGGGACCAAGTCCAAGAAGCACTGAAGAGTCCATGGAGAACAGGAGCCCCTGCTAACCCAGATGAAGGTGCAAAAGTGGAACCACAAGTGAGAGGACAAAGTAAGTATTGCACCAAAGAAGACAGATGCAGGTTTCTGGTTGGTGCAGAAGATGTCCCACCCTGGATGGATGAATGTCGTCTGGCTTGTGTTGCTGTATTCCACCACTAATACTTGGTAAATGCAACACTTGCGGTTAGCAGAAAATGGCACTGCCGGGGACCATGAGGCACCTGGTGGTCTCTACCCAGGAGGGGAGACAAAGGGGGTCTCAGCCACTCAGAGAGCCCTCAGAAGACAAGGTTTTGTGCACAGGACTCCCACAGCAGGTGGCCAAAGGAGGTACAAATGGAGGCCAGTGCACCACAACACAAAGGATTCCCACGCCCCCTGAGAACCACTCTGGAAGCTGTGTGTCACAGGACGGAATGCTGGGGGGCCTAAGCTGTGCTGTGCACGAATAACTTCTTAGAAGGTTGCACACACGCCTTGGCAACTGCAAGTCACGTGTTGCACAGGGGTACTGTCTTGCATGGGGAGGCAAGCTCTTACCTCCACCAAAGTTGGACAGCTGGACGTTGGGACTGCTGGAGTCACTTTAGTCAACCACCCATGTTGCTGGATCCACACCCGTCATCTGGAGAGGGGACCAAAGACACTGGTCGTCCCTGCTGAGAGGTGTCTGCTAAAGCAGGGAAGTGACTCTGTCACTCCACAGGAGATTCCTTTGGTTCTTCTGGTCTTCTGGTGCAGGCTGCAGACAGGCAGTCCTCGGAGGATGAATAACTTAGAAACTGTTGCAATTGCTAGCTGGAGTTGAAGATACAATGTTGCAGAAGGTGTCTGAGGTTCTTTGTTGCAGTTTTGTAGAGTTCCTGGAGAAGTCAGAGGTTGATCCGTTGGTAGAAGATGAAGTAGAGGATGCAGAGGATTCCTGCTTGAGTCTTTCAATCCGAATCAGAAGAAACACCCAGATTATAGACCATAACTAGCCCTGAGAGGGGGATTGGTCACCTAACCAGTTAGTTAGGCACCTATCAGGAGGGGTCTCTGACGTCACCTGCTGGCACTGGCCACTCAGATGCTCCCAGAGTGCCCCACCATCTTGGAATCCAAGATGGCAAAACCCAGGGACACTCTGGAGGAGCTTTGGGCACCACCTCTGGGGTGGTGATGGACAGGGGAGTGCTCACTCCCCTTTCCTTTGTCCAGTTTCATGCCAGAACGGGGACTGTGGGTGCATGAACCAGTGTAGACTGGATTATGCAAGGAGGGCACCATCTGTGCCCATCAAAGCCTTTCCAGAGGCTCTGGGAGGATACTGCTCCCATGCCTGTAACACCTGTTTCCAATGGGAGAGGGTGTAACACCCTTCTCCTAAAGGAAATGCATTGTTCTGCCTTCCTGGGATTGAGCTGCTCAAGCCCCAGGAGGGCAGAAGCCTGTCTGTGAGGTGGCAGCAGCTGGGGCTGCAGTGATAACCTCAAAAGGCTGGTATGGCAGTACTGGGGGGCCATGTTGGAGCCCCGAGGATGGATGGAATTTTGCAACCAATACTGGAATCAGTATTGGAGTACACTTCCCAGTTGTTACACACCTTACATGCCCATATTCAGAGTTACAATTGTGAAGCTGTGCATAGATATTGACCTATGTATAGTGCACACTTAAAATGGCCTCCACACACTCTCGAAATCTGGGAAAATGGGCCTGGATGATTTGGGGGGCACCTCTGCTAGTGCAGGGGTGTCCTCACACAGAGGTACTTTGCACCCAGCCTTCAGGGTTGGAAAATCTAATATATAGGTGGCTTATAAGTGACCTTCTGGAGTGAAATTTGCTGTGAAATAGTGCATGCACTATTTCAGTCAGGCTGCAATGGAAGTCCTGAAGAAGTCTTTGGATGGTCTCCTTATGGGTGGCAAAAGAAATGCTGCAGCCAATAAGGATTCCGTGGAACCCCAATGCCCTGGGTACCTAGGTACCATATACTAGGGACTTATAAGGGGGGGACCAGTATGGCAATTTGGAGTGAAATACTGGGTTATGTAAGTAAACATTTGGAACCAGACAGAGCATAAGCACTGGAGTTCTGGTTAGCAGGACTCCAGTGACACAGTTAAGCATACTGACAAAAACAGTGAAACAGACTGAAAAGTAGGCCATAAACCATGAGCACTAGGGTCCTGGCTAGCAGGATCCCAGTGACACAGTTAAAATACACTGACAAACAGGCCATAAATGGGTGTAAACCATGCTAGAAAGTGGCTATTTTCTCACAACTACCCAAAGTATACAAATATTATCACCCCAGGCGAGTAAACGTCATTTTAGAGTTGGCAAACCGATGTATTGGGGCATGTGCCCACCAGGCTGTTTTTTTGTTGGTGAAACAGGGCCTGCTGGGAGTTGCAGTCAGGTCACTCCCTCTACTACACACAGTTGACCAATATTATCCCCCAGGTGAGTGAAGTTCATGTGTGAGTTAACAAACAGGGATCATTTGTGACTAGAGTCATGATGTGCACATCGGTGTGTCTATGTGTCTGCTGCTGTTTCCAATCTGCTGATGCATCTTGAGACCTTAGGAATATTTATTGCACACACTGGGTAAGCTGTCCTTCCTGTCCTCAATAGTTTCATCTTGGGTTAGTAAGTCAAGATTGAGCTAGGTAGACAAACACGTCTCTGATTTAGGTGTGATCTGTGCTTGATTGCTCCAAGGTGAGTACACGTCATGTGTGAGTCATCAAACAGGGATCATCAGACAAGAGAACACTGGGCTCGTGGGTGGAGTTCCTGAAACAGTGCCTCCTGGGAGTTCCTGTCAGGTTACTCTCTCTACTCCCCAGTACTTGAGTAATGTTATGCCCCTAGGTGAGTAAACTTTATTTGTGATTTAACAAACAGGGGTCTTTGGGCAAGAGATTACTTGGCTGGTGGTTGGAGTTACTGGGTTGGAGTTACTGGAGTTGCAGGGTGGTGCCTACAGCATTGACTCTTCCGATGATCATGTCCCACATTTCCATTTTCCTTCTGAGAGGCGTGTGCTGGACTTGTCATCCAAACAATTGTGACTCTACTCTTATGATTTCATCCACCATGACTCTTAACTCATCTTCAGACAAACATGGATTTTTTTTTAACATTACATGGTGGAAAAAAAATATTAAGGTTGACAGGGACTCACTTAACAGGGGAAGTGTAATAGGGTGTGAATGTACAAAAGTGTGGCCGGGTGGTCAATGGGATGGTGAAAAAGGGGTGCCTAATCTATAAACTCTATGGATTAAAGTTGCTTGTGCTTCTTTGACTTTCAGTGTAAATGCAAAGGATTGTGGTCTGTGAAGGGGTGTGTTTTTTAGTGTCCCTTACAGGTCTGTCTATTGGAGAAATGCATGTCTGTTGTGCTGTTTTTGAATTCATCCAATGTGCAGTTGTCTGCTACTTTGCTGATCGCAAACTGCTATGGCCCTGACCACCACAGGCTGACTGCCACAAGGGGACAGTCATGGCAACTGTTTGATTGTAATATGCCTGGTGGTTGGCCTCAGAGCTGACAGTGCTGGAGGTCGGACTTCCTTTTCAAACCGCTGCGCTGCTGGCGCTCTGCCTTTTCTGCTTGGCGGTTAGTGGTCCTGCTTGTATGACTCACAATAGGGTGGTCTGGGAGACTGCCAGCACGGCAGGCTTTTCAGGACCACCAACATGGTGGTCTGGCAGTCCAACAGCCAAATGTTTAAATGAGGCCCTTAGTATCTACTATAGCCTTAGAACCCGCCGTAGCGGGCTCTACCGGCTATTAAAGGCCCGCTCCCGCGTTAAATGCACGAGCCGAAGGCGATGGCATTTAACAAGGGAAAGGGCCTTTAATAGCCGGTAGAGCCCGCTATGGCGGGATCTAAGGCTATTAGAACATTCTGCCACTCAGGGCAGAATGTTCTATTAAAAAAAACAAATTGCTCACGGAGCCCGAGGGGATTAAAATCCCCTCGGGCTCCGTGAGGCTTTGTTCACAGCTGTTGCTGTGAACAAAGCGAACATTGGAATTTTGGCGTTGCGGGCTTTTACCGGCCAGTAAAAGCCTGCAGCACTCCATTGTTTTCAATGGAGCTGCCAACGTTCGAATGTTCTAATATGTAGAATCTTTGCTCTGTTAGAAACTTTTGATGCAGAACCAAAAAACATGTGCAGGACATACCAGTTAGACTTCATCGACGGCCATCTGCACACAGAGTTACTCTTTAGGTCAAAGATTTGTAACATGTTCAGTACCTCTACACACTTATGATGCATTAGAAGCACACACGTTTTGTAAAGATTTAAACCAGTGAGCTGGACACAGTCTGAACAAAATTAGGTGGAAATGTGATATGGTAGTTACCTGCCACTATGTAAACTTTAAAATAAACTAGCAACATCATTGAAATGATTTCACAGAAGGTGTCAAGAGTGGTATAATATATGAGGTAATAAGCACTATAAGCACTATAACTGTGTCTTTTTGAGTTCCAAACTTTAATGTTGTTACTGACATATTCACCTAACTATGGCCCTCATTATGATCATGGCAGTTCAGCCATATAATGCACATGGTGACGGCCGCCAGCGGCAGCCATCACCCACCGCCAGGCTCCAGCGCAGCTACCCTGGTGGATGGTGTTTCAACCCGTTGCCAGGCTGCCTGATGGCGGGTTGAAACACCATCCGCCAGGGTAGCTGCGCTACCCAGCGGATAATGTTTCATTTCCCACCAGCCTTTTCCTGGCGGTATATGGCTGGTTGAGGGGGTGCCCCGGGGCACCCCTGGGGGCCCCTGCACTGCCCATGCACTTTGCATGGGCAGTGCAGGGCCCTAGTGCAGTACCCCATCACGCAGGTCACTGCCCGATTTTCGGGCAGTGATCTGCGCGACGGGTGCAACTGCAACTACCGCACAGAAGCATTGACAGCGGCTGTCAATGTCCCGGCTGAGCCTTTCTGTGGGCCAGTGGGTGGAAAAAATGTTTCCGCCCGCCCACTCTCAGAAATGTTCATTATCTGGCCGGCGAGGTTCCAGGGTCACTGGTAGTCAGTGTTTTGACCGCCAGCATGAACACAGCGGTTGTTTCCGCCGTGTTCATAATGACCATATATATTGTTACTTTAACCTTAGTTTTGTTCAGTTTTCAGTGAATTTCTAAAGTGTTTTTAAACAAAAACAGGTCATTGTATCGCACCTAAGTATAATGTTACTTTAAGTTTTTTTTTTTTAATCTATCTTTCTATCTATCTATCTATCTATATATCGCTATCTGTCTATCTATTGAGATAGATAAATGGATAGATATAGATAGATGGATAGATTTTATTTAAATTAAAAAACAAAGGCTAAGGATAAGTCATACAAAGGAAAATTATATGTATTCATGCTACACAATCCCAACTTCAACTATGCAAACATTAAAAATTCTAAAGCTATAGTTGCTACTTAAATTTTTAAGTTACGCTCCACTTTCAATTTACTATAATTTGCGCACTTCCATACAGAGCCTTATCAACTCATTTGCTACACTACATAAACTATAACTTGTGTCTTCTCTGTGTACTGGCTATGCCCTTGCGTATTAAATGACTTATAGCATGTCAAATCATAGCATTCATAACAAGGTGTATGATATCTCAAATGGCATAATTTCTGAGAACACACAGAGGAAATGGTTACCTTTACAAAATTAAAAGGCAGGCTTATTTTTTCACTACACTTTAGCTTTGTTCTGGATTAGGGGTTAAATAGTAGTAGGGATTATTGTTGTCCCCTACCTAATACCTCTGTATTACAACTGTATTAAAGTATTACTAGGTAGGGAAATATATTTATATTTCCTGTATATTTCTAAAAAGAAATTTACGGTGTACTCTGTTAGTACCTCCGAGGTACCTAGGAATATACCTTTTTTAAGATACTTTTAAGTTGTTTGGTAATTTCTCCACATACTATGTACACTTTTTTTTATTATAAAATGAAATGCACTGTAGAACACTATGGGGCATATTTATACTCTGTTTGCGCCGGATTTGGTCATTGTTTTTTACGCAAATCCAGCACAAACCTAACTCCATATTTATACTTTAGTGCTAGACCCTTCTAGCGCCAAATTTATGGAGTCAGAGTCATTTTTGGGACGTAGAAATCTACCTTGCGTTAATGACATGCAAGTTAGGTGTTCCCGGGCAAACAGTGACTCAAAGGCATTTGCACCTTATTTATACTCCCGTGCAAAAATGATGCACGGGATGGGGAGGGCCTTAAAAAATTACTCTAAACCGGTTTAGAGTAATTTTTTAACACCTGGGTCACGCAGGCGTTAAGGGACCTGTGAGCTCATTTCCATGGGCTCTGACCATGGAAGCAGTCCACAGGTGCCCCTTCCTGCCCCCAGGGACACCCCTGCCACCCTCGCCCACCCCTGGAGGATGCCCATGGATGGGGGACCCATCTACGGTAAGTAAAGGTAAGTTGAGGTAAGTGTTTTTTTATTTATGTAGAAGTGGCATGGGGGGCTAAATTGGGCCCCCCTACATGCCACTGTGCCCACAGGCCACGCCCGGGGGACAGAAGCCCCCTGGGCATGGCCATTATGCAGGGGGGCATGACGTCATTTCCATGGGGGTTGTGCATCAAAAAATGACGCTAGTCAGGTTAGAGTCACTATTTTGGACTCTAACCTGACTTGCACCATTCTTTGACACACAACCTCCATTCTTCCCTACACCTCCGCTACCCGGTTAGAGTAATTTATTTTGATGCTAACCAGGCCGCAGTGCAGGCTACCGTCATTCCATAAATATGACGCCCGGCTGGCGCGTTGGAATGGCGGTAGCGCAAGCACAGATTTGCGTCAAAAAGTATAAATATGGGCCTATATTTGTGAAATATTGTATATTACAGTATTTTTACATATTTTATCATTTGTTTTTACTTCCAAGTTAGTACTCTGTGAAATGTTATTAAATTATGTAGAAACTATATATAATGTTTCCCTACCTATAACCACTTTAATTAAATTTCTATTTCTACCACCTAATCCAGAACACAGGGAAAGTGGCCTCAAACACCATTGGCACCTTTAGCTTTTGCAAAGGAAGTCACTAGCCAATCGCATAATGACTTGTCATCTCCAGGTACCAGTATAGTTTTGTGAAATTTCAGAAAAAATCATGAACCTACCAGGCTCACAGATATTGATATGCTTAAATCCCTTATAACTTTAAAAATACTTATCTCAACTACCCAAAAGGATCACCTGCACACCTTAATGTATAATCCTGCCAAATTTTATTCAGTCATATGGCTGCTACGCATGAGTACATAGTATGTGGAAAATGTATTGTGATAAAATGTGTTTTGGGACTCCCCTTCTTTTCTTTGCTCCCCCTCGTCG
The DNA here is from genome assembly GCF_031143425.1 of Pleurodeles waltl. NCBI lineage: Eukaryota > Metazoa > Chordata > Amphibia > Caudata > Salamandridae > Pleurodeles > Pleurodeles waltl. The sequence goes on along the minus strand of NW_027149820.1, from coordinate 218,879 downwards.
AATCTCAGCAAAATGTTGCACCGTCCGCCAATGTAGAAAAAGTTATAGGTTTGGAAATTTTATGGCGATTTGTCAAATGGGTGCAAAGTTATTAGCGAGAAAAAATCTGAGGAATTACCATCTGTAGGAATCCTAACTATAACTACAAGTGACTATCATCACTCTATAATATGTGCCTCTGTACATTCTTTAAAATATACACCTACTTTCAATGGTGCAAGGTAAAGTACTCCCAATGTAGAAACACTTCTGCTGATACCGATGTAATAACTGTGGAGTAACAAAAACTAAAACTTAATAGGCATATTCTAACCCTCTTGGAGGCCCTCCCTACAACAATCAAGGGCACCCTTTGAGCAATGCTAGTGCAGAGGACAGGACCTTCATATCTAATTTGATAAATGGCTCCTTTAAAGGTCAAATTCGGGGTCTATGATCAACATTTTATTTGTACTTGTTACATAGGAAGGCATTCTGATAACTATTTCTAATAGAAAATGTCAGTAAAATTAAACTTTTCAAAATTCATTCTCATCCACAAATGTTAAAGTGTATTTATTTTGATGCTGTTTGGGAATGATGTAATATTGAGGTGTGCATGAACTGGTTTCAATAAAACAGTCTTCTCCTTTATAATGATTAGTTTATTTACCCTAGCGTGTTCTACAGTCAAGGTTTTGCACTCTAAATCTCAAGATGAAGTACTAACTATAGACACATGGAATGTAATGCAAGTAAGACAATCTCAAATTCATAAGTTAATGTCTCCATCACAAATATTTTGGTTATAACAAGGAAGTCTCTATTAATTAGAACAAAAATAAAAATAAAAGTAAGATATAAAACTGAATATGGATCTCCAAGTGAAAAGAAAATGCAACAAGTTTTAAAATGCCATTACACATCACTGTGCCTTGCACAATATGTAGAGATCGTGGGTTAGTCAGCATTCTTTGAGACACTGACTCCCTTTCAAAAGCAACAATCCACCTTAACTTGCCCGTAAAAAACAGTAAAAAATGGTGAAATGAAGAAAAGAATAAATCTTCCGCTAAATTATGGGCCCTGTTCAGAAAGGTAAATTTATATTTTTTGATTTACTCATATGTAAATGTACTCATGTACTTAGGTGTAAACCTACACTTTTTTGCCAGTCACCATTTCAGAGTGGAAATTTACACCTAAGTGTAAAGTTGCGTTTCAAACCCCTAAAACCACTGGGTGCAGATATCTAAGGGTACATTTATAGGTGCAAAGATAATACTATTATCTTTGATTAACTTTGAAATGTAGGTTTAAATCTCCACCACTGTGGTGGAGATTTCTGCCACTGTGGACATCTCCCTATGCGAAAGCATCAGGACATTTTTTATAGTTCATTATCCTTTAAGAAACAATTTCAATATTAAATATAAAATTTAAAGGTGAATTCATTTGCAATACTTGTTACCAACATAGAATTAAAAAAATAAAATGTTATGACATATTAGCTCATTAAATTAAACATGTTTTTGAATTAATTAATTAATTAATTAAAATATATTTATTTAATGTATAAATAATATTTTAAGGAATAATTTTAAAACAATTCCCATCCATTGATTTTTTTTTTTATTTTCATTTAATATTATTACATTTTGCTAAAATGTATGTGTTTCATTAAAATATGTTTTGACAAATGTTTAAAATATTAATTTCATTTTAATTTATAACTTTATTTTAAAAAGAATCTAATTGTATTTATTTAACCTTACGTCCTATAGAGTGTTATTCTAATCCCACACCTCCGTTTTATTCTAGGAGAGTGAGCTGTAGAACCTGTGAGTAGTCATGTGTGGTGCTTAACTTACTCCAAAGCTGGGCTAGAGTACATTTACTATTGATTTATTGCCTTTAGCACTGTAGGAACTTTAGAAGTGGAGATTGTGAATAGCAATGTGCTTACTTTTTTGTATGTGGGTGTTTGTAATAGGCTGTCCCACTTTAGCTTTGTTCTGGATTAGGGGTTAAATAGTAGTAGGGATTATTGTTGTCCCCTACCCAATACCTCTGTATTACAACTGTATTAAAGTATTACTAGGTAGGGACATTTATTTATATTTCCTGTATATTTCTAAAAAGAAATTTACGGTGTACTCTGTTAGTACCTCAGAGGTACCTAGGAATATACCTTTTTTTAAATACTTTTAAGTTGTTTGGTAATTTCTCCACATACTATGTACACTTTTTTTATTATAAAATTAAATACACTGTAGAACACTATGGGGCATATTTATACTCTGTTGTGGTCTTACTCCCTGGTCAGTGCCCTTTGCACAAGCTAGTAGTCAACTGGCCAGTAAGTATTACAGTCACTAGAAAGGGTACTTCCAGCCCCATGGATACCCCTGACATCACAAAAGCATGACTACAAATGGGGCGGGGGTCTAATATGCAGGTCACCTACCACTGAATATATATAAAGGCATACTTAGGGTGAACTGTCACACTAGCTAAACACTGTCCCTTTAGCAGCCAAGTGGTTACTAGACTTGGATTTCAGTAAAAGGGGAACTAACAACTTGTCATTAGGTCACCTAGATGCACCATCAAAAGGAATTCGATAAAGAGACATGTTACCGAATCTAAGAGTCGGCTTTTTAATTTGGTTATTTGTGTTGTCCTTGGGCTTCTTTGGGTTTTATAGCAGGTTCACAGGTAGAAATCTTTAGAGCATTCCAATCTCTGAAACCAATATCAAATCATTGCAATTGACTCTGAAATAACTGAGTTTTACTATGAAGTAACACTGATTTTGAAAAACAGAAAGACTGTAGGGCTTGCAGACTGACTCAAAGTCAAACTAACTGTTTCCCCATAGACTGGCATTGGCCTTAGGCCTCTTTGGTAAGCTATTTTCTACAGTCTTAATATAGTATTTGCAATACTGTTTCTCTGGGCCATAAAATGCTATGTACATCTCTTTCTCATGTCTACCTGATGCTAATAGTGTAATAATCTTACTCGCACATGTTTGCCTATAGTGCATAGCTATGTCCTATTCACACATATATTACTTGAAGTCAAGGTAATGAAGATGCTACCTACAGCAATACGTAAAATTGAAGTAGTGTTGACATTACTTACATCAGAAATGGTTGCGTGTGATGTCAGCACGTCTTTGCCTGTGTTCTTTTGCACTGCTCCTATCTACTGGGTGAAGGGGTGGTAAGGGATCACCATCCTCATCTTAGTCCAGGTCCGTGGGTTCCACAGGTATGCCCTTTGTCATTGCAATGTTGTGCAACATAGCACATGTAGCCACAATTTTGCAGGTCATCTCCGGGCTGTACTGTTGTGCACCTCCACTCTTATGGATGCACCTGAAGCGTCTCTCCAGCAGCCCGAAGGTCCTCTCTACAACATTGCGGGTTGCCCTGTGTGCAGCATTGTACCTCTTCTCGGCTGGTGTTGCAGGGCTCAGGTAGGGCGTCAGTATAAAGGTCCACACTGCATAGACACTGTCTACTGGAATGAAAAGAGTGTAAAATTAGTACTTGTGATAGCTGACATCATGTTTACATCAATGCAGCATTGTCAGCTATCACATTACCCAGTAGATATCCTTCGCCAAACTCCTCAGCTAGTAGTCTTGTGTGAATTCCGCTGTGATGAAAGATGTACGAGTCATGAGTGCTACCTGGGTATCTGGCCATGAGATCAGTTGTGATGTTGGAGGCATTGCTAATCATTTGTATGTTCATGGAATGATGATTCTTAAAGTTACGATAAACATATTCAGTGGCCGATGGTGGACAGATAGCTACATGTATCCCATCGATGGCACCTATGACATGTGGGAATTAGGCAACACAGTAGAAATTGATTTGTGTCTCTTGTAATTCATGTGGGGTGTTGGGGAATCTTATGTGCTGTTGAATTCTGCTTAGCATGGCATTGAGAAATGCATTGAAAATTCGTGAGAGGGCAGTCTGTGAGACCCCTCCTGCTGCTGCTCTGACCCCTTGATAGCTCCCTGAGGATAATAGGTACAGAGAGCATAATACCTGCACATGGGTGAGTATACTATTGGTCCTGTGTGTGGTGCACTGCAGTATGGGTTGTAGATCAGCTATCAGGTCAAGTATCTTGGCTGAGCTCATGCCTATACTTCTCATATATCTCCTCCTCTGTCTGGTCAAAAAGGGTTATGCGAACTCTAAAAATGCGCTCCTGTCTCCTTCTCCCTCTCCTCAAACCTGCCAGGATCCTCATTCTCCTCGCCATCAGGTAGAGTGCATCCATTGTGGAAAAGAGGTTGAGTCATTCTGGGCATCTTTATAGAGGTTGTACCTGGTTACCACCTGATTTCAATTTGTGGTAAATTGCATGTGCAAAAGGCCATTCTGTGAATATTCGCTATTTGCGAATTTTTGATGCATCACATTGCGAAACGGAATTTGCATGTTGCAATCTGCATATCGCAAACAGCGTCATGAATTTGCAGATTGCTATCTGCGATTCGCAAATCTAGGTCGCAATTTGCATTATGCAGATAGCGATTCGCAAAATCATGTCACTATTTGCGATACGCAGATTGCGGCACACAAAATCATGTCGCAGTCTCAAGGAATCGCTATTTTAGTGATTTCTTATTTTTGTACTGTGAATGCCTTTCATACATCGTGAAAAGGCATTTTTGCATTCGCAAATGGACGATTTTTGCGATTCGCACCATTTACAAATGCTAAAAAGTTTGATACATCTGGCCCCAAGTCCCCTGTCCTGAAGTATTTAAAATAATAATAATAGAACAGGCAGGGGAGGGATACCTTTAGCCCCTATTGGAGGATACCTAAAAGTGTCTGGCCCTGGGGCCAAAATAATAAAAAAATTGGCAATTTCTTTCTGTGATCCCTTAAGGCTCCAGCAGAATTGTGGCAGAAACAAAAAAAAGAAAATGGCGACCCTTAATTTTGTTTTATTATTTTTGGGAGAGGGAGAGTGGAGCCACCTTTTCAAGATGTTTTTTGCTCCAGGGAGCTTGTCCTAGGAGCCATGCCTTAAACAACGCTAACGGGCCATCCAGCCCCATTCCTTGAGCCATTTTTGGGGACTGCATTCACCAGGGCTGATTGGTGTTTAAAAGAGGAGGGCACCATGCAGACCCTTCTCCAAGCCTTTTCACATCCTGGGGATGCCATCCCAGGGGGCAATTCCTTTAAAAAAAGGGAGAAAGGGGCTTTGTGGCCCCATTCCTCAATCCTCTAAAGGTCACAGGGATCCCATCCTATAGGGTCTGCTCAGGTACCCTGTGCCGGGGAGTCCACTCATGAGACAGAGTACCTTCCCTGCCTGCACTGATGTGGGCAGGGAAGCTAATATTTGCTCCTGTCTGGTGAGAGCATATTTAACCCTCCTGCCAAATGGGAGCAAACATGTCTTCCCTGTCTGCAGCAGTGTGTGTATAGAAGGCAAGTCTGCTCCCTGGTAAATTAAAACATGCTCCAACCATCTGGGAGTAGACTTATGATCTTTTTCCATGCCCGCACTCCTGTAGGCAAGAAAACAGAACAGATATTGCTCCCACTAGGAAGAACCAAGCATAGAAAACTGCTTCCTCTAAGTGAAAGCAAAGCTGAGTCCCACACCATGCAAGGAACTGACTCTAGACAGGGGGCAATGGAGCACCTCCTACAGCCTTCAACGTGTAGTTTGTGGGTACCCCAGGTGGGCACCGGGGGACCCACTTGTTGCCCCATGGGATGGGGTCTCCAGGACCGAAGAAGGCTTGGGGAGGGGGGTCACATGTCCCTCCCCTTAGTTAAGCATTTTGATCCTGGGGGATGAAGTCCGCGGGGTCTAATAAGGTTTGGGAAGGTGGGGTCTGCACAGCCCCCTCCCCTATTTTATTTCATTTGGCCCCAGAGGATAGGGGTGCCTAGGGACTAATAATGCTTAGGATGGTGGCCATGTGGCCTCCATCATCTCTTTATTGCTTTTAGCCCAGGGTGGTGGGGGTTCCCAGGGACTTGCCCCCCCTCCACTTATAACTTGGATTGAGTCCCAGAGGACTGGGTTTCTGGGGCCTATTAAGGCTTGAGGAGGGGACCACGCACCCCCTCCTCTTTAGTTAAAATAAACTGTGGAGGATGGGATTCTTAGAGCCAATAGTGGCTTTGGGTCCTGAGGCCAACCCCTATAAGTGTGCTACCTGACAAAGCATATGGGGCTGAATCTAAGAAAAGTGGTGCTGAATCCAATGTAGCACCAATTTTCTTGCACCCCTTGGAGCCCCCCAATGCCACCATGTGTGTGCTGTATTTAACATATAGCGTACTCTGACAGCAGGTGGAAATTTTTGATGCTAGTTTGGCGCTTTGCAGGATTAGCGCCAAACATTTTGACGCTAATCCTAAAAAGCACATTGAGGCCCATTAAAAATAACGGTGTGCCTCCTGTTAACTCCTGCCCATGCATGCGTTGAAAAAGCCACTAAAATGGCACAAAGAAATATTTTAGATTTCATTGCACCATTTTCTCAGCCCCCTAATGGGGTAACATCCCCTGTGAATACCTTATGCCTGGCTCAGGCATAATGTGGCGCAAGGGGTTTCAAAGTTGCGCAATGCATGCTTTGCTCCCACTTTGTAAATATGGTGTGGCGTATTTAGAAGCCTAATTCTACATTTGCTAAAAAAAATGAAACTAATGTGGCACTAAGCCTTCTTAAATCGGGGCAATGGTCTTCTGAATTGCATGCAGTTGGCCTCTTGGCCTCTCTGATGCTGGCTGCACTCAGGCAGACTTACTGACTTTGTCAAACATTCACAAAATTGGACCCATTTGGCTTTATCACCAAGGGGTGAAATAGATACATATATACATATATGTATCATGAAGGGGTCAAACATATATATATATATATATATATATATATATATATATATATATATATATATATATATATATATATATATATATATATATATATATATATATATATATATATATATTTGACCCCTTCATGATACATATATATGTGTGTGTGTGTGTGTATACCCTCAAATTAAGCTTACTCATCTGGTAGAATGCCCTTTGTCAGGTGGTGCGAACTAGAGGGATTAACCTGACTGCAAAGCCTGTTAGGGACTATTTCTCTAACTCCAAACACCGGCCCAGTGTTCATTTGACCAAAGACACCCGTGTGTGTACCCTCAAATGTAGTTTACTCATCTGGTAGTATGCCATTTTTCAAGTGTTGGGAAGTAGAGGGAGTGACCTGACTATGAAGCCCAATAGGCCCTGTTACTCTACCTCCAACCACCAGCCCAGTGTTCACTTGCCAAAATACATCTGTTAGTGAACTTCGAAATGCAGTTTACTCCCCTGGGAGTGAGCAATATAGAAATCATACTAAACTCAGAGATGTGTGTGTCTACCTAGCTCCATCTTAACCTGGCATTCCAAAATGAAACTAGTGAGGACAGGAATGACACATTTCCAAGTTTGTGTGCCAAGTATTCCTAGGACTTTAAGCTGCATCAGCAGATTGGTAGCAGCAGAAAACACATTGGTCCGCCACTACAAACATGATGACTGCAGACAAAGATACAACAATATACAAAAAAGCTGTGTGTTTGCCTGTATGACACGCAACTAGGTTTCCCAATGGCAAAACATGCACATGTAGTCTCTCCAATGTGTTGGCTTCACTGTTGATACGATGTCATTTTCACTCCCTCATTCACACAGCAAATGATCTGCACATCTACTGATCTGCTTCAGTCCAATAGTCCAGACAAGCTTTACTTATGTCATGTCAAGTACTCCAATGCCATGGTGACATGGCATAATGGGCTACCCTCCAACTTAAAAATGTAAAATGCCTCCACTTACTGTGACACAAAAGCTTTGAAGGTAGATGGTACTTACTTAACAGATCATTCTGGCACAGCCCCAGGGTAGACCTCTTCCACCTACCAGACTACTACGTCACCCCCGGATGAAACCCTCAGTGATTACAACACTCCTGGACTTGTGGATGTGAAGGATGGTCCTGGCACTTCTGGTCAACCTGGTCAGACAGCAACAATGACTCTCACTTTGACCACAACTACACCTCCCAACCCTGTTGCATCGACATCACAGGCAACAATGCACGTACTAAGCTGTGAACCTAGCACAGTTTCTACCATCTTGTGCCCCCAGTCCTGGATCCTGAAGTCCAACACAACAATCCTGACACTGAGGTTCCAGGACCCAATGGGAGAGGGCACCCTGTATCAAGGCACAGGCATGTGGGGTAGGGTCCATGGGATGGATGCTGTGGACTGGCAGAGTGAGGCCACTGGGGCCACTCACAAGGTCATGAGCCACGTCTTGGGAGTCTATCAGGAGTCCCAAGGCGTGATGGGCCAGGTATTGACTGAACTCTTGGAAATGACGCAGCTACAGAGGGAAATGCATGGGGACATGTGCAAACAAATGGAGGCCCACAAATCAAACATTGCACCCTAACAGGGGTGCCAAGGGACATTCATACAACCCTGAGCAGGGCTTTTCCAACCCAATCTCCCCTTCTTTGGGTCAATAAAATCAGGTCTGTGGCCAAGTCATCCTTTTTTTGATCTGATCACATCCCAAACCCTTGGACTGATACTGGTGGTTACCGACTCTGACTGTGCCATGGGCACTGCTAAGCAGTCCCAGGGGCGTGCTCTGTTTATAATGGTATATGAAAATGATACCTAATTATACTTGGCTCTGCTACCCTACCTGTAAGTCCCTGTTATATGGTATGGTATGTATGTTTAGGGGCCCCAGTACAGACAGTGTACCCATAGGTGTACTGCTGTGGTGTCCTGTATCATTTTAAAGTCAGGCCTGCATTGCTGGCTGTTTTTAAAATAAAGTTAACCCCCAAATTCGACCTTGGAATTAAAAGTACTTCCAAAGTCCTAAACGACCTTATTTTTACATATGTCACCCCTAAGGTCTGCCCTAAGTGCTCCCGGGGTTGGCTGTAGTGTAAATGTAAGCAGGGACTTTATAAAAGATGTTTCATAAGCCCTGGTGAGGCAAAAACAGTCTATCATGCTGTGGCTAGCCAATAAGAGAGCTTGGGTGAGATGGCCCAAGGAACAAAAGCCCCCTCCCCCAATCAGAATGCTTTATTGCAAGAGACCATCGACCCAACTGTCCAAATATCGGAACATTTTTTACCCTTAATTTCTAAAGAATGACTGAGCACATTTACATCAAATCACAAAAAACATGCTTTCTGGACCAAGTTCCATCTTCCTTCAAAAACTGATGTAATTCTGTTCCACTGTTTTTGTCATATAATGTTTCAAAAAGGTCTATGGAAAATGCATGGTGAAATTTGGTTTTAGGATCTCCCTTTTATTCTCATCCCCTGAAACTTTCAAAAAGGAGCTAAAGTGGATGAACTTTTGTTGGGAAATTTTCAAGAAGAGTGGCCAAATGGCAACAAAGTTATTAGCAAACCAAAAATATGCTCTTCCTATTGAAATTCAGACCTAACTATAACTACACAATAATATTACAAATATTAAACAGACTCCCCCAGATTATTGTGATTTCACAAATCATGCAATTACAGTAAAATCAGCTAATGTGCACAATGCCCACTTTTTTAAGCCCAGGTCATGTGAAACTAAAAGAAAAAAAATCATTCTTGTGCAGTGTTGTTTTGGAGATGTTATTAAGTGGCGACTGCTTGTTGACTCTGCATACAGTAAGTTATGACATGCCTCTGAGTGTGACGACAGAAGAATAGCATCTCTTTTTGCTGCCTGCCTGCCCAAAGATGACTTTCCAAACCATGCCTTTAATACAGTTCTCACGCACTCCTCCCCTTTCTCCCTGTTATTGGATTTTCCTTGGGAAGTGGGGAGAGTGAGGAATCCGGCATCCTTCTTTATTTCCTATGCAATCACAGATATTAGAAGAAGAGCACAGCTTTCTACATATAGGGTGCTCTGCTATATTTCACTTATGTAAACATTTGGGCTATAAAACATTGCCTCTGAGAGTGGGAAAAATAAGGAAGCCACTTTTTCAATAAGGATGATACAGTTGTTTCTAAAGACAACTGGGAATGCAGGTCTTAAATATGCATAAGAAATTAGGGCAACTTTGATCCTACGTGATACAGGGGTGAGGGGGTCGAGCAAGGTGAGTGAGTGTAGGGGTGAGGTTAAAAGGAGAGTGAGCCTGATTCACAAAGTGCCTCCACACTCATAGCACAAGCTCCACAGTTGTGATAGGGGCCACGCACTGGTGGCAGGACTGCTGAACAGTATTTACCCATTGTGGCGGTCCTGCAACAAGGCTGTGCCTTCAGTCATGACTGTGGGGTCTCTGTCATTAGTGTAAAGGCCCTTTGTGATTTAGGCCCAAAGTGTTCTGTACCTCTTTTGTGGGTTTTTACCCTTAGCTGGCTACATATGAAAAAGCACAAATAAATTTAAAAAAAATGTAAGCATGCAGAGGGTGTTAAAGCAGGAGGAGGAGATGGCGTTGACTTGCTGGGTCATGGATAGTGAGGGGTCCAAGATGAATCCTAGGTTGCGTGCAACTTCCATCTTGTCGGAATTGAGTTTGAGGCAGCTGCTCTTCATCCATTTGACGATGGCCTTCATTCTTTCGTGGAGGTAGGTCTTGGTGGAGTCCTTGGTGAGGGAGACGATCAGCTGTGTGTCATCGGCATTCGAGATGATGTTGAGGTTGTGGGATCGGGCGATGTTAGCGAGCAGGGCCATGTAGATGCTGAAGAGGGTCGGGCTGAGGGACTAACCATGGGGTATGCCGCAGATGATTTCTGTGGTCTCCGAGCAGAATGGACAGAGGCAGACTCTCTGGGTTGTGCCAGTGAGAAAGGAGATGACCCAGTCCAGGGCTATGTCGCAGATTCCAGCATTGCTGAGGCGTGAGCGTAGGGTGTAGTGGCAGACGGTGTCAAACACGGGCAAGAGGTCCAGGAGGATGAGGGCCACTGGTTTGCCGCTGTCCAGTATGGTTCTGATGCCTTCGGTGGTGGCGATGAGGGTGGTTTTGGTGCTGTGGTTGCTGCAGAATCCAGATTTGGAGGGGTCCGGGGTGCGGTTCTCCTCTAGGAGCGGGTTAGTTGTCTGTTGACAGTCTTCTCAATTACTTTTGCCCTGGAAGGGGAGCAGGGAGATAGGCCAGAAGTTCTTGAGGTCCTTTGGGTCCGCCTTGGTTTTTTTGATCGCTGCATGTTTCCAGCTCTCTGGGAAGGTGGCAGACTCAAAGGAGCTGTTGATGATCTTCTGTAGTTAGGGTACGATGACGGACCTTGCTTTTTTGAGGATGTGGTGAGGGTAGGGGTCATATGGCAAACTGGAGAGGATGGTGTTCATGATTTCAATGGTGTTATTGTCGTTAATGGAGGTCCAGGAGAGCAGGAGGTTGGTCGGAGGTGAATCTGTAGTGTTGGTGGTTGCCAGGGGGGTCTGGGTGCTGAAGCTGTCGTGAATGTCTGCAATCTTGTGGTAGAAGTAGGAGGCTCGGGAGTCGCAGAGGTCATGGGATGGCGGGATGACGTTGGCGTTGGAGAGTTCCTCAACGACATTGAAGAGCTCCTTGTGGCTGTGTGCGTTGTTGTTGATTTGGGCTTTGAAGGCAGTTCTTTTGGCAGCTCAGATGAGTTGGTGGTGTCTGCGGATGGCGTTTTTGAAGGCTGTGCAGTTGTCCAGAGTCTGACCTTGGCGGCACTTTCTTTTGAGTCTTCGGCAGCTTTGTTTAGATTTGTGGAGGTCGGCGGTAAACCAGAAGGCCTTTCTGTTGGTGCGTCTATTGGAGGGATTCTTGATTGGGGTGAGAGTATTGGCACAGGTGTTGACCCATTGCCTGAAGTTGCGGGCAGCTGCATCAGTGTCGGTGGTGTCGATGGGTGGGTTCTGGGAGAGGGCCGCGATAAGTTGGTCTTCGGTGACCTTGTTCCAACTGCGGTGGGGGATCCGTTGTGGGTGGTGGTGTGTTGTGGGTTTCTTGAAGGAGAAGTGGATGCAGCGGTGGTCTGTCCAATGGAGTTCGGTGGTGTGGCTGAAAGAGACGTGATTGCTGGTGGAGATAATAGGGTCGAGTGTGTGTCCTGTTGAGTGGGTTGGCGTTGTGACGAGCTGTTTGAGGCCGAGGTTGGAGAGGTTGTCAAGCAGGGTGGTGGTGTTGTTGTCATTGGTGTTCTCGAGGTGGAAGTTTAAGTCTCCAAGGAGTATGTAGTCAGTGGATGCGAGAGCGTGCGTGCTGATGATGTCGGTAATGGAGTCGCTGAACTGCTGTCGTGGGCCAGGGGGTCTGTAGATGAGGGTCTCTCGGAGGGTGGTGTTTGGGCCAGTGTGGATTTGGAATTGCAGGAGTTTGGCGGTGCTGGGGGTGTCTTCGGTGTTGGTCGTGATCCTGAGGGTGTTCCTGTGGATGATGGCGATACCTCCTCCTGGTTTGTTGGAGAGGTCCCTGTGGGTGATCTTGTAGCTGTCCTGGATGCCTATGGCGATGCTGAGGAGGGGTTCATCCATGTCTTGGTCAGGAAGGCGATGTCTGGCGAGGCTGAGACGAGTAGATTTCATAGCTCTACTGCGTGCTTGTGGATGGAGGGGGTGTTGAGGAGGATACATCTGAGATGGGTGCATCCTGCCTTGGTGGGTGGGTTGTTGGTGTGGAGGCTGGTGAAGATGCAGTTCCGACAGGAGAAGGGTACCCGGGTGTTCTGCGGGGAGGCTTGAAGGCAGGCGGGAGAGCGGCCGGTGTTGAGGGTGCAGAGGGTGGCAGCGTCATAGTCAAGACATGCATGGCGGTGATGGGAGAGGCGGGAGCACGGGGTTCTGGCGCTTTTATCAATTGCAATGACTTTTTTACCAGACAAAAAGGATTTTTTTACAATTCAAAAAGGTTGCTGTCTTTGCAACCCCACATAACTTTTTACACCGGGATGCCTATGGGAGGTGAACCCTTTGAAGTCTTCACAACCTCTCAGCAGGGGATTAGCTTGAGTTGGACGGGGGGACGGGGTGGGATGTTACACCCCCTAATAAATGTATTTTCTGACAAACAGTTGAGCACAGGTGCTTTCAGCTGGGTATGGTGAAGTGTTTCACCAGGAGTTTCAGCTTTCCACCAGGAGTTTTTACATACACACAGACAGAAACACACAAACACTATCCCACTCTGTTTTGAAAGTCCTAGATAATGTTGCTCTTTTTTTTTTTACAAAATATTGGGCAGAATTTTTAAAAAAGTGGCGCTGCATCTAATGCAGCGCCTCTTTTTTTGCACCTTCTAGAGCCGCCCTAACACCATCATGTGTGCCCTGTATTTAACATACGGCGCACCATGGCAGTAGTTAGGGAAATAGCATCAAAATGTTTGCAACTATTTTGGTGCTTTGCAGGATTAGCACCAAAAATGTTATGTTAATGCTGCAAAGCACATTGAGGCTCATTGAAAACAATGGTATATCTCCTTTCAAGGCCTGCCGTGTGCAGGAGTTAAAAATTCCACTAAAATGGCGCAAAGAAATCTTTTAGATTTCATTGTGTCATTTTTTCGGCCCTCCTAATGGGGGAATTCCCCCTTGCATACATTATGCCTGGCACAGGCATAATGTGGCGCACGGGGTTACAAAGTGGCGCAAAGCATGCATTGTGCCACTTTGTAAATATGGTGTGGCATTTTTGGAAGCCTAACACCACATAGCGTCAAAAAATGAAGCTAATGTGGCATTAGGCCTTCGTAAATCTGAGCCATTGTCTTTTCTCTCCTATCAAGCCGTATTCCTCTCCCTTTTCATTGCCCCTCAGGCTCCTCTCAAGCACCCATGCTTGTTGTACAATGTACTTTAACATTATATCACAACGTGAATGTTGGGAAAACACAAAGCTCACATCCCTCCATTCTTACTGACCGAGCTACGACCTTGTCACTCAGTTGCTGGCTAAATGCACTTCTTTCACTGCTTTCATTTCTTGCATTTGCAATAGAGGTAGGCAAACCTTCTGTAACGTACAGGCACAATACAGTTACACTCACCAGTTACATAAAGTCGATAAGGTATCAATTTTGTTGTGTGTTAAAGCATCTTTCACACAGGAAATGCAGAGGTAACAGGATAAATCAGGGAAATGTCTATATTCAGTGATCCATTTAAATGGCTCTCTTTGTCTAGACAATTGTGAACGCTGATTGATTGAATACATTATAAAATAATGAGCACAAGCCATAACCCATAAATAAAGCTCCATAATAATATAATTTTTCAGTTTTCCAGTTGCTCCCTTCCTATGATGAAGCAGAAATGAAGATTTTACATTTATTAGCGCTTAAACGTAGTACTGCAATAATCATGTGTGACTTTAACCGAACTAATAAAGATTGTACGGGGACAAAATGTGCCCTTAGAGTAGTTTGCCAACATTTATAAACGTGCTTTATATAACGTGGTGTATTAGAATTGCACTAATCCGACATAATCATAAATGTATGCTATGATTTGCTTGTTTGAAATGCTTTAGCTTAGCATTACTTTAGTAGAGGCTTTGGCCTAGTTGCCTGGTCTCACGGTTTAGATGCTTGTATTTTTCCAATGTGCTATTAAACGTGTATTTTTGCTTGAAGCTGTACTTTTCCACTGAGATCGTTCACATGCTTATCTTAAGGTTTCGTGCCAGCCTGGCATATTTCTCTCCTTACTCCAAGGTCGATCTGCAGGTGCGGACAATGGAAGCTCTGAAAGTGAGCTAATTGGTATAAAATGTTGCAACTTGCGTACCCATCTCCAAGGATAATGTATGCTTAAGTAAAAGCTTGAGAACTGTCGTTTTTGATTGGACAATTTGAAGCTAACCTATGAACCCTCCAAAGGAAGACCCTACTGGATTCGAACTGTTGTCTATAAAACCCAGGTGCACGAGAAGAAATTAGGCTATTACCAGCTCGATACCCGCCATTTTGTAGACTTCGTAGCTATTATGGCCCACCTTGCTGCGACGCCATTTTGAGAGACTTTGATGCTTTCTCTAATCGAGAGAAAGAGACTTTAAATGATTCTTGCCCTAGAGACTTTAACTTTGATCCCTTTGCATGAAGTAGTAGTTTTACCTTGCCGCCGTGAGGCAATTGCCCCGTCCACCCCTGCCCCTTTGCCCCGTCCCATGCTGATCGAAACGGTACCCATGCTGATCGAGAAACGGTACCTGTGAGACGAAGACTTCCTTGTATGCTGATCGTAATTGGTAAATATGAAAGGAAATTGTACAATTGCATTGTGTTTCTTTTAGGTAACCAACTGCTGATTTTGATAAGATCCCTAGTTAGGAGTTTTTCTAAATTAATGTTGCTAAATTGTTTTCGCATGAAGTCCCACATGCCGATGCTAATTTGAGGTTAGATGAGGATTCCTTCTGTTGCACGATGCAATTTGAGACCTTGTTATGCTGACTAAATGTATGCAATTAGCTCATTACAGATTATAGTATTAGTGATTTGCATTGCTATTATCGAATGTCTTGTGATTCAAATGCTGCATAGATTGCACTTGTTTCGCCGTTATGGACAGCTATTAATGTTCATTTATGTTTATCATTTGGTGTTGAGACACATTTATATTGTGCTAGCTTTGTTAATATAGGGAAATAAATTCACTAACTTTGAATAAACTGGTGTGGTTATTCCTGACTGAAAGGTCAGGGTTCGCCGAAATGTATTCTGGATTAATTGTTAAGTGTTATGTTGATCAGGGCATTGCTTATGTTCGTTATTGATTATTGATTTGATGCAATTGATCGATATAGAGTACGGAGAGTTCCACTTAGCCAAAAGATTCATCGGCCTAAAGAGCGTCCGAATACAGGTAAATTATTAGTACGGACCGCTCTATCAGTAGATGGTAGCAGAGGACGGTTTCGCCTTTTGGGACCCCGTACTCTTAAAGTACATGGTGTTAAATTAACGGTTTCGACTTTTGACACTCCACTCGAGAAGTTGAATTAGATTTTTCTTGGATAAAACTGATTGAGAGAATGATGATGGGCTAAGTCCACCGCGACTTTCCCGGGATCTCGGAGCTTGCGAATGAAGAGAATGGAGGTGTGGAATCGGCGTTGGCGGTACTAGTGATGGTATGAGTGAAGTTAGGGTTTTGCGCTTGCATAGCTTATTGCCGCAGATTGTGTGAAAAGGTTGCAAGGAATTTTTTTTCTTTTTTAGAGGATAGCGGAGGTGCGACTCCGAGTGTAGAAATAGGGAAGTCGTCGAACTTCATAGAAATAGCGGAGGTGCGACTCCGAGTGTGAGAGTAGGGAAGTCGTCGAACTTCATGTGCGTGTGGCGCTTTGTGCATAAAAAGGTCCACGTGGTTGTTGTTGTTGAGACGGGCCCTGCGAGGTCAAGAGACTCCGGAGTATGTTGTTTTATGTTGTGGTCTGGGCGGTTTAGTAGGTTGATCGGGCGTGGTCAACAAGTCGGTACATGTGTTAAGGGAGTGAAAGGAACTTCGACTTCGGGCTTTGACAAAATTCTAAGTGCACTAGAATAGATCATTGACAAGTTGAGAGCAGTCTGCGGGTCAGATTTGCTTGCGAACGTGGGGACCGAGATAGATGGAATAACTGCCGAGGCTAGTGAAAAATCCCTAAGGTCCTGAAGCGATTGTGTTACCCTTCCTGTAGTAAACCGACAGATCTGTTTTATTTTGGTAGCTCGCGATACATGCAAGAAGTTGTTACGAGAGGAGCTGAGTGAAGGAGGACTAGCCGCGAGGCTTTGTCAGCCGCAGTGTGTGTGAGTGTGACGTCACTAGGAGCCGCGCTGGGATAGGTTGGTTGGAGAGAAGGGTCGCGCACGGATTGGATGCAGTCCGTGGGGCTCGATTGGAAGGGGAAAGGCAAGCGAAGAGAATTCCGGGAATTAAAGTCACCTATTGATTACAAATTTTGTGAAATAAAAGACGAGAAAATGAAATTTTTTAAAGCATTAAGGAGTGCGATGAAGGGGGAGTCTTACATTAAAGCGAGCGTAGGAGAGGAGACGCCGCCCGAAGGCACACCAGCTTACATTGTAATGGAGGAAAAAGGGGTAGCTCCGTGCCTTTGGCTAAAGCAATGGCACAAGCTGACAGAGAAACATGGGAGCGTAGCGTTCCCGATTCATGGGACATTCAATATAAGGATCCTAGAGAATTTGAGATTCACGATGTACGACATGAAGGTACCTCCAAGGCCAGCACAGTTTGAGGCTCTAGCAATTTGGGAACTGATGGCTAGACAGCAACAGCAAAATAAGTTCGAGACCAGGATAAGGAAGGTAGAAAAGACACTAGCGGACGCTAGGTGGGATAATGCACAGAAGGTGTGGAGGTCAGATGTACTGCAGGGGATAAAATTGTTTCCCGCAATTACTAAGGAAGAAGAGGAGACAGGTAAGAAAGCTACCTGTAAGACAAACAGAAGGTGTTCCAAAGATAGAGAGGACGAGGAAAAGTTGAAAAGAGAAGAGGAGTTAGAGGATGAGGAGTTAATCATGCAATTGCTGAACGACCGTCCACCACCTTATGCAGAGAGTGGACAAGGTCCAAGTACCAGTTCTGCCCCTCCGGCATCGGTACAGAACAATGAAACTCAGAGTTCAGGGGCTTCATCGGGATCTAAGGACCCGAGTCTACTGTTCACCCCGCAGATACCGCAGGTTAGGAGAATATATCCAGATGTGCCTATGCTGAAACAAGCAGAAAATTATCAGCCGCAGATCCCAGGGTACTACAGCAGTGACAACGGTGCAGGAATGATTTTAGATCCAACTGTAAGGGGAGTACAGAATGGTCACAACCCGACATTGGCACAAGTTGAATCAACTCAGTTTCTGATGCCTCAAAAGCAGATGCAGGGGGGAAATGCACATGCTCAGATGACGGGGAGTCAGATGGGCATGCCGGCAATGATGACCCGTAGTGTGGGAATGAACATGCCTCAGAACATGGGAAATGGACAAAACCCAGATGCGATATCGCTACCCATTACTGTAGGTCCACCGGTACCTCTGTACAGTCAGCCTAATTTAGGTATGAGCGGTCAGGGATCAATGCTGCAGAATGGGACAGAAAGGAGGTGCATAGAAAACACTCCAGGGATAACTCCGATAGCGGCTCAGCCAACTGGATCTGGGACCTTGATGGAGTTTAGTCCCATATGTGCTCAGTCAACACTGGTGAGGTCGAGTCCCCCACTGGTGATACCGCTGTCATCGAATACTAAAAAGTTGCCGCAACCATCAATGGCAGTCGATGTGAATGCTACACTGATGGGGTTGAATGCACAACAGCTGACACAATGGTTCAACAGTCTAAATTCCACACAAAGTTCAGCCAGTGGGAAGGGAGAAGATTATATGAATAGGGTCAGGTTGAACATGGAAGCACAAGAGTTGGTGGAAGGGACTATGGGTGTGAATAGGTTGGAGTCCTACTCGGAAGAAGAGCTGAGGTATCTATGTCCCAGGATTACGAAGGAAGTGAATAAGGTACATAAAAGCTTGCAGGAAATAGCTGACAAAAACGGGGTTGATATAGACAAGACAAAACACTTGAGCAGGAGCTATAGGTTGGATTTCGGGACCACAGATTTTGAACACATGAGGTCAGCAGGTATGAAGGCGCACCTTAGAGAATTGCTGCAGAGTGCACAAGTGTGGAGGTGCTTAGACAAGTGGGAAAGCAGGTGGGTAAAGAGAAAGGAAAAGAGGAGGGACAGTGCTACGGAACTCAATGAGAAAAGACCACAGAGTAGCGAGGCAGTAACCATGTTACCAATGAGGGAGACAGCAGGGGGAAAATTAATACATGTACGATGGCACAGAAGTGACATTCAGTCTTTTACGGATGATTTTCCCAAACTGAGAGAGAAGCCGATTGAATGGTATCAACAGACTGATAGGTTTGTGAAGCTTGCAAAATGTCTTTGGGAAGACCTGAACACTCTCTTTGAGATTGTGGTTCCAGCAGATTTGTGGGAGGATTGCAAAAGAGCTGTAGGTTGGCCGACAAGTGAACCAGAGAGAGACAGGGAGACGGGTGCACCATCACCTATGGTGATGAGCTTGTACTATAAGGTAATTGAGCATTTGAAGACGAAGGTTGCCGCGAAAAATGTGGATTGGCAGAAGATCGATCGAACGGCCCAAGAGGCTAAAGAGTCGATTCATAGTTACTATGAGAGGTTGTTGAAGGCGTTCAAAAACTACAGCGGCACGGAAACAATAGAGGCGAAGGACATGCTTCATTTTGTGTTTAGATTTGTGGAAGGGCTGAGACCAGAAATAAGTCAGATGATAAAGTCGCATTTGATTTGTTGGCAGTCGAAACCTATTGATGAGGTGTTAAATTATGTGAAATACTGTAGCGACGAAATTGAAGTGAAACAGAAAAGGTTGAAAGAGAAGGTGATGATGATGCAACTTAAAGTAGCTCAGACAGGTCTGCAAGGTTTGCAAGGGATGCAAGGGTTCCAACCGCAGGCACCGCAATCGCAGCTGCAGTTGCAGGGAAATATGATGTTTCAGCCACAGGCCAGAGGCAGAGGCAGAGGAGGTTTTGCGAATAATGGTCCGGATTTGAACACTGTTGTGACTGGTGTGCAGGCAATGAAGAAGGTGATGCCGTGTCACGTGTGCGGAATTGTCGGTCATTGGAAACGCGAGTGCCCGATGGTGGTGCAGGAAGGTGCAGGTGCAGGTGCAGGTGCAGGTGTTGGTCAACAAAACAATGATGTCAATGCATTTCAGACAATGAGGGGACCGAAAATGAGAGGTCCAAACCCAAATTTTCAGACCGTAAATCAGTTGCAGGGATTACAACCTATGCAGCCGCAGCAGATGCAGATGCCTCGTATGCAGATGACGCAAATGCAGCCAATGCAACAGCAGTTACCCATGGTACCTAATCAGCAAATGCAAATACCTTTGGCACCAATGGGTCAGCAGCAAGTGATGGTTCCTCCACAGGTCTCGGGTCAGGTAATGAGTACAAATGGCACAGTACAACAGTTCCCACTACACAGTGAGAGTGGAATAAACAATCTATGGGAGAGTGAAAGTTCAGAAGAAGAAGGAGATTGTGTGCTTGCAGCATCCTTGGAAGTTGATCACAAGGGTCCGTACGTAGAGGGAAGAGTAATGGGTCATCGTGTTTCATTCTTGGTTGACACAGGAGCCACACGTTCAACTGTTAAGAGCAGTGAAGTACCAAATTTGCCACTCTCAGGGAGGACAGTTCAAGTGGTGGGAGTAGCAAACAGGCACCTGACGAACCCAATAACTGATCCGGTACCAGTCCGCATCGGTAACTATCAAGGGGTACATCAGTTTGTGGTATGTGACTCAAGCCCGATAGCACTGTTAGGGAGAGACTTGTTGTGCAAATTGGGTTGTTCGATTATGTGCTCGAATGAAGGAATAACAATCCAGACGAGCAGTGATGGGGAAGAAGAGGACAGTGTAGAGGGGGATGAGATGGAAACTGTCGATGAAGAATATCCTCTGATTTGTCTTTTCCCGATGATAACTGAAGAAGATATTCCAGTCGAATTACGGGAAAAAGTCGGAAAGGAAGTGTGGGATATGACAGGGAAAGAGGTGGGATTGATGAAAGGAGTGGAACCAGTGAAAGTGACTGTAAAGCCCAATGCAATCTTTCCCCAGACTCCACAATACCACATGGCACAAGACACCCTCATGAAAGTTGCCCAACTTATTGACGAATTTGTAAAACAGGGGGTACTGAAAGAAGTGTTAAGCAGCCCATGTAATTCACCAATAATGGGACTAATAAAGCCAAGTGGAAAGGTCCGACTTGTGCAGGACTTGAGGAAAATAAATGACATCATAGTCAAGTGTTGCCCTGTCGTACCAAATCCAGCTGTGATAATGTTTCAAGTCCCTTGCGATGCCGAATGGTTCTCAGTCATCGACTTGTCACAAGCATTCTTTTCTGTGCCTCTTCATGAGGACAGCCAATTCCTCTTTTGTTTCAAATTCCTAGACAGAGTATACAGTTGGTGTCGAATTCCTCAAGGGTTTTCTGAGTCACCGTCAATCTTCAATCAGATTTTAAAGAAAGATTTGGAGGCATTAGAATTGCCATTCGAGTCAACCCTAGTACAGTACATTGATGACTTACTGATTGCATCAAAGACAGAAAGTGGCTGCACAGCCGACACCATTGCTCTGTTGAACCATTTGGGAAGAAATGGACACAAGGTGTCCCCTTCCAAATTGCAGTTCTGTCAGAAGAAAGTGAAATACTTGGGTCACCAAATAGAGAAAGGGTCACGGAGAATAATGAAGGAAAGAATAACGAGTGTACTTCAAATGAGTCCACCAAAGACAAGGAGGGAGGTGAGGAAGTTTTTGGGAATGGTGGGCTATTGTCGCCAGTGGATTCCCAACTTCTCAACTCTAGCAAAGCCTTTACTGAAACTGACCCAGAAGGATGCCTTGGATCAAATTGAACTGAAAGGAGATGAGATGGATGCTTTTGTTGAATTGAAAGAATGCATGTGCAGGGCTCCAGCTTTAGGTATGCCTGACTACACAAAGCCTTTCACATTGTTTTGTCATGAACGTGATGCATGTTCTTTGTCTGTCTTGACTCAAGCCCATGGTGGCGTAAACAGACCAGTAGCGTATTTTTCAGCTACTTTGGATCCGGTCGCAGCAGCACTTCCAGGGTGTTTGCGCGCCGTAGCAGCAGTTGGTATCAGCCTCACTCAGAGTGAAGGAATAGTGATGGGACACCCAGTAACAGTCATGGTCCCTCACTCAGTTGAGATACTTTTGACCCGCTCCCGAACGCAACACATGACCGGAGCAAGACTCACAAGGTATGAAACGATAATTCTGGGCTCACCGAATGTGCAGCTGAAAAGGTGCACTACGTTGAATCCAGCAACCTTGCTTCCTGGTGAAAATGCTGAAATTGAGAACGCTGAAGACGTCGAGCATGACTGCCTTCAGGTGACTGAATTTTGCACAAAACCTCGACCTGACATTAAGGATACTAAGCTTGATGAAAATGACCAAATTGTTTTTGTTGATGGTTCATGTCTAAGAGATGGGATGGGAATATTGAAAGCAGGATGTGCTGTATGTACTGTAACAGGTGTCTTGGAAGCGGGCTGGCTTCAAGGAGTCTATTCTGCACAAGTAGCAGAACTTGTAGCCCTTACAAGAGCATGTCAACTGTCTGTATTGATGAAAGCCACCATTTACACTGATAGTCAGTACGGGTTTGGAATTGTGCACGACTTTGGACAACTATGGTCACAGAGAGGTTTCCTGACTTCTTCAGGATCCCCAGTGAAAAACGGGGAGAGAATAAGGGAATTGTTACACGCCATTCAAATGCCAGCTGAAGTTGCAGTGGTAAAGTGCAGTGCTCATACAAAAGGACAGGACTATGTTTCTCTGGGAAATGCATATGCGGATCAAGTCGCAAGATTTTGTGCCTTGAACTGTATATTACTCAGGGATGAATGGAATTCGATAAGTGAGCCAGAACTCGAACAAGCTGAAGCATTTGCCTTAAAGGTCGTAGATACAATAGATGAATTAAAAGCATTACAGAATAACGTCAGGGAGGATGAAAGAGATTCCTGAATTAAATCACAGTGTATAAAGAGACCAGACGAGTTATGGGTTTCAAATGAGGGAAAATTTGTTTTGCCAAACAGTCTCTTATCACAGCTTGCACGGTTCTATCATGGGCAAGCTCACCTAGGGAGAGATGCCATGATAAGATTGTTTAAAACTGATTGGTTTAACCCCAGATTTCGTCAAGCTGCAGAAGCAGTTTGCCATCGATGTGTCACTTGCCAGCAGATGAACCCAGGAAAGGGAACGGTTGTGAACGCGAGCCACATTGGTAGAGCAAGTGGCCCGTTTAGTCGTATGCAGATAGATTTCATTGAGATGCCTGTGCATGGAGGTCTAAAGTATGTGTTGGTGATTGTGTGCATTTTTAATCACTGGATTGAGGCATACCCTACACGTAGAAATGACAGCCTTACAGTTGCAAAGCTATTGTTGAGAGAGTTGATACCACGTTTCGGATTCCCGATCTCTTTAGAATCAGATAGGGGAAGTCACTTCAATAACGAGGTGATAAAGTTACTTTGCGAAGCGCTGAACATTGAGCAAAAACTGCATTGTAGCTATCGCCCTGAAGCATCAGGATTGGTGGAGCAGATGAATGGTACACTGAAATCAAGAATGGCGAAAATATGTGCATCGACAAATTTGAAATGGCCTGACGCATTGCCCTTGGCGCTAATGTCAATGAGAAACACCCCTGATAGAAAGACTGGATTGTCTCCACACGAAATTCTCATGGGCAGGGCTATGAGACTTCCTGCAGTTCCCGCAAACGCGTTTTTGAATATTACAGATGATATGGTGTTAGACTACTGCAAGGGTCTAGCTGACGTGGTTCGCTCTTTCTCTCACCAGGTGGAAGCAACCACCTTGCCACCGATCCAAGGTCCAGGACACGCACTGAAAGCAGGTGACTGGGTCGTGGTAAAGAAGCACGTGAGGAAGTCGTGTCTGGAACCCCGTTGGAAAGGCCCTTTCCAAGTGATCCTGACGACAACTACCGCTGTGAAGTGTGCGGGGGTTCCCAACTGGATTCACGCCAGTCACACAAAGAAAGTGTTGTGTCCCACAGATGAGGAAGTTGAAGCGCTAAAACTGCCAGTGCCTGATAAAACAGTGCTGAGTGCTGAGACAGAGCAAAACCGAACTGAAAGCGAACAGGCAGGAACGGAAGAGAGAGAGATATTCTCTGAGGACGAAGAGACCAACTCACTTGGGGGAGACCAAGGAGAAAGTTCAGACAGCGACGAAGCAGCTGAAGGTGACAAAGAGCCTGAAGCAGCTGAGGGTAGCAAAGAGCCTGAAGCAGCTGAGGGTGACAAAGAACATGAAGCAGCTGAAAGTGATACAGAGCCTGACGAAAGTAAAGGTGACGAAGGGCTCGAAAAAGGTGAAAGAGCAGGAGAGCCTGATCCGAGGAGGGCTTTCCCAGAAGCAGACGATACAGAAAAAGAAAAAGAGAACGTGATTGATTCCCCAGAAGGAGGGGACAAGGCAGAACAGAACGAAACAGTTAAAACTTCTACAGAAAAGGTCGCAGGTCCAACAAATCGACATGGTGCAAAGAGGAGACTAAGTATATCACCAGTAAAACAAAGGACTGAAGAAAGTTTGAACGACGGAGGAAGGCCAAAAGTGAAAGAGAAAAGAAAGGAAGTGTCTGTCGTGGTACCATCCCCGAGTGAAGAAAAAGACTTGACAAAAGTGGAAAGTACCAGCGAAG
The DNA here is from genome assembly GCF_031143425.1 of Pleurodeles waltl. Classification (NCBI taxonomy): domain Eukaryota; kingdom Metazoa; phylum Chordata; class Amphibia; order Caudata; family Salamandridae; genus Pleurodeles; species Pleurodeles waltl. The sequence goes on along the minus strand of NW_027149820.1, from coordinate 194,497 downwards.
CAGAATCGAAAAGAGAAGCAAAATTGAAAAGGAAAAGGATACCGAACAGAAGATATTCCGGTCCTGAATGGGCATATGTAGTTCATGACGATTGGACTGATGAGTTTGTATCTCTTAGCCTCGAGAACGAAGAAGAAGAGATACCAATAGAAAAGAAAAGTTTTATGGACTCTGTCGATTGAAAGGGTAATAAATGACATTGCTCGCTACAATCCAACGTGATACAAACAACCAGCTGAGACATTGCTAAACCGGATAAGACACTTGCTGAACTGATAAAAGACTGGGTTATTGCCGAATTGAGACAAATGCTGCTAACCGATAAGTGACTGGCCTCTTGAAGAAGACTGTGTGAACATTGCGCTCGTTCAGCTTTGTAACTGAATTGCTAAATAGTTTCTTTATAGGTGCTTCTAGCTCTCTGATTCTATACAGATCATGACGCAAAACAGTAGAAAGAAATATTGTAAATATGTGTGTGTAGGCTTGATAATTGCATGTGTACTAATAATAATGGCAATAGTGCTTGCAATGCATGGAAAGGGTGAGAATGAGAAAATCGATGCTTCTACTTTTGCTCCTGTTACTGTCACTGAACTAACCGCATTGAAAAGACTAGAATTAGATGAGAGACACTTGCATGATAAGAAAGAACTTTTGTATAATGTTTTCTATCGCTTGCTAACAGAATATGTTGAGACTATGGATGCGAAAGATTGTTATGTGTGTACACAGATACCGACATCAGTAAAGGAAGGGGTGACTTATCACCACATGCCTCTTACATACGGGATTACATGTAGTATAGTAATGTCTAGATTTTATGGTCAAACTAACATACAGTATTTTTACTCGAATTATGATGTTACCTTTGCATATGTTCCTATAATAGCGCAGCTAAGCCAGATTGCTAAAGATTGGGATGCTAAGATAATGAGGGAATTTTTCGAGCCAATGCTACCTTTTGAAACGGCTCACGCTCATAGGGAAAATCTTACCTGCTCGCTCTCTGCAGTAGAAATAAGCTTTTTACATCGTACAGATGATAGAAGGGCACAAATGAATGTGAAATTAGAAAAAGAGCTACATAAGAGGACTTCAGTAGATAATTATGATTTTGCCGCAATAAAGACACAAGGGAGAATAGCTTTAGATGCTTGGCATGTAGGGAAATTTTGTATATATCGAGGTGAATCTTATTATGATAACATTTTTGTAGGAGCGAGTGAGTGTAAACATACGTTTATCTTTAAGGCCAAATGGACATTCATGATGAACGGACTTGACCCTGTCATTCCAGGTGTATATTACATTTGTGGGCATAATGCCTATTATCGTCTTCCAAAGGGATGGTGGGAGAGATGTTATTTGGGTATAGTGTTCCCAAAGGTTTATCAACTGGATGACCTATCGATGATTCAAAAGACATCTGGATCCCATTGTATCCAGAAAAGAGAGACCGCAGCTGCTGTGGTAGGAGATATATTTGGAGCCATGATTCCTTCATTGAGAGTTGTGTTGAATTCCATCAAAATAAGAAAGTTGTCTACTATAGTGGATAACATGTTGACAAAGTTTTCAGGTGCTATAATCCTGATAGATGCTGAACTTGCAGCGGAAAGAGCTATGACTCTTCAAAATAGGCTTGCTTTAGACATTCTTTTAGCAAAGGATGGCGGCGTTTGCAAAATGCTTGGTGCACGACACTGTTGTACGTATATTCCCGACAATAGTGTGAAGATTAAAACTATGCTTGCTAATCTAACAAAAGAGAGTGCAGATTTGAAGGAATTGAAAGAACCAGGAGTGTGGGAGAAGGTTGGAAAAGGACTTGCTTCAGTGGGAAATTGGATTGGGGGAATTTGGAATGGAATATTACTAAAAATAATACAGGGAATATTAATTGTACTGATTTGCATATTTGGAATTTGGGGAATAAAAAGGGGAATAATAATGATAATGGAAAGAATTAAAAGAAGGAAGGAAGAGAAAATAATGAAAAGAATGGCAGAAGAATACAAAGCGAAAACTAGGGGAATTAAAAAGAAAAGGGAACTGACAGAATTTTAATGGAATAAAATTTGTGGGCATGGTTTGGTGTGATGACAAGTAGTCATCAGAGGAGGGATTGATGAAGCAGAAATGAAGGTTTTACATTTATTAGCGCTTAAACGTAGTACTGCAATAATCATGTGTGACTTTAACCGAACTAATAAAGATTGTACGGGGACAAAATGTGCCCTTAGAGTAGTTTGCCAACATTTATAAACGTGCTTTATATAACGTGGTGTATTAGAATGGCACTAATCCGACATAATCATAAATGTATGCTATGATTTGCTTGTTTGAAATGCTTTAGCTTAGCATTACTTTAGTAGAGGCTTTGGCCTAGTTGCCTGGTCTCACGGTTTAGATGCTTGTATTTTTCCAATGTGCTATTAAACGTGTATTTTTGCTTGAAGCTGTACTTTTCCACTGAGATCGTTCACATGCTTATCTTAAGGTTTCGTGCCAGCCTGGCATATTTCTCTCCTTACTCCAAGGTCGATATGCAGGTGCGGACAATGGAAGCTCTGAAAGTGAGCTAATTGGTATAAAATGTTGCAACTTGCGTACCCATCTCCAAGGATAATGTATGCTTAAGTAAAAGCTTGAGAACTGTCGTTTTTGATTGGACAATTTGAAGCTAACCTATGAACCCTCCAATGGAAGACCCTACTGGATTCAAACTGTTGTCTATAAAACCCAGGTGCACGAGAAGAAATTAGGCTATTACCAGCTCGATACCCGCCATTTTGTAGACTTCGTAGCTATTATGGCCCACCTTGCTGCGACGCCATTTTGAGAGACTTTGATGCTTTCTCTAATCGAGAGAAAGAGACTTTAAATGATTCTTGCCCTAGAGACTTTAACTTTGATCCCTTTGCATGAAGTAGTAGTTTTACCTTGCCGCCGTGAGGCAATTGCCCCGTCCACCCCTGCCCCTTTGCCCCGTCCCATGCTGATCGAAACGGTACCCATGCTGATCGAGAAACGGTACCTGTGAGACGAAGACTTCCTTGTATGCTGATCGTAATTGGTAAATATGAAAGGAAATTGTACAATTGCATTGTGTTTCTTTTAGGTAACCAACTGCTGATTTTGATAAGATCCCTAGTTAGGAGTTTTTCTAAATTAATGTTGCTAAATTGTTTTCGCATGAAGTCCCACATGCCGATGCTAATTTGAGGTTAGATGAGGATTCCTTCTGTTGCACGATGCAATTTGAGACCTTGTTATGCTGACTAAATGTATGCAATTAGCTCATTACAGATTATAGTATTTGTGATTTGCATTGCTATTATCGAATGTCTTGTGATTCAAATGCTGCATAGATTGCACTTGTTTCGCCGTTATGGACAGCTATTAATGTTCATTTATGTTTATCATTTGGTGTTGAGACACATTTATATTGTGCTAGCTTTGTTAATATAGGGAAATAAATTCACTAACTTTGAATAAACTGGTGTGGTTATTCCTGACTGAAAGGTCAGGGTTCGCCGAAATGTATTCTGGATTAATTGTTAAGTGTTATGTTGATCAGGGCATTGCTTATGTTCGTTATTGATTATTGATTTGATGCAATTGATCGATATAGAGTACGGAGAGTTCCACTTAGCCAAAAGATTCATCGGCCTAAAGAGCGTCCGAATACAGGTAAATTATTAGTACGGACCGCTCTATCACCTATAAATAAGTTATGGAATGTTCTACATGTGTGACTAAAGGGACATTCCGCAAACCTGTTACCAGAACACCTCTCAAGTTCATAGGCACTTGTAGTTGTGTCCCGATAAAAGAACGTGAGCTCTGTTATGTTTGGTCATGGGTCCGCCCATGACACTCACTATCGCAGGGAGATGGTGTTAATCTCCCCTGCTGTAGTGTTCATTAATGGTTTGTACCTGTGACGTAACTGGAGTAAATAAAAGGGACCCAGGAATGTTCCCGCTCGTCCAGTAACCAGCGAACTGCGTCTGAGATTCCTTTAATACTTATGAGCAAAAGCTAAAAGCGTCTTGGAGCAGCCTAACTCCAGACGCAAAAAGTTCAAGGTTGTGTACAAAAATGGCAGATTTCCAAAGCGAATACACAGATCTAACATACAATTACACAAGCTGGTGCTAACTCAGATATGTTTTGTTGCTACTGTCCTACAAAGTATACACACTACTACTATCATTCCTACATGGCAAGACAAGAAATCCAAGTTTTAATCAGCCACATATTTCTTCCACCATCATTAGTCTCGAGTTTTAAACTGAATTTTATCACTCCACCTTGTCTCACCTATGCCTTCCCTAACACTTTCATTTTATCATCATCCTCAATCATTGTCACCTGCAGTCTTCTTTATGCCATTTAGCCCCGTCTTCTTTAAATCCTCTCGACCTTTTGAGCTGCTATTTTCTGTGCTGGCACAGGCACTTAATTGTTAACAATGGCAGTTTTACAGTGTGCCAGATGGAGGCGCTGCTTATGTAATTTAGAGCTTAGCATAACAACTGTTGTTTATCAATTCAATATTCATTAAAATGGCTGAACCCTGCTTGTAGGAGTGTGATGGTTAGTAGTTGTGTTAGTAGCGTCATTGGCAGCGCTGGCAGGGGCAGTGGGTGGTGCAGGCTGTAGTGGCCTCCTTACAAGGGCCCTGGCACCTTTTTTTGCAACCTAAGTACTGCTTTCAACCCATTCCTTCCCCTGTTCACTTCCTGCTTGATCTTTTCCCTTTTTAAATTTCCTCTGAAGTCCCTCTTCTGACAACTCCTCTTCCTATTCTTTGCACTGTCTACCCTCCCCACCTCTGCTCCCTCGTTTCATACTCTATCCACTGTCCTTTCCCCTAGTCACACGCACATTCTGGTTATCAGCTATCCAATATGCCAATTACGTTTTAAATGAAGAAAAGTATTGCAAGAACAATAGGTGTGACTTTAATTTCAAGACAAGTAACAAATAAGCAAGTTCATTCTCAATTTGTCCTTGTTTTTCAAAATCATTAATGCATAGTATGAATGTTTGTTGCAGAACTATTTATTCAATTTTCAGTAAAATAAACACAAAGCTTTATATTGTTAGCAAACATCATATCACGGGTGTATATCACAGGAGTGCTCTTATCATAACAAGTTCGTAGAACATCTGACTAATTGGACCGTGATGTCATTCATTGTGTGAGCCTTTATGAAACATCCTGCAACCTCAGATATATAACATCCTCGTGCACATCATTGCAAGTACATAGACGATTCAGGACATGCATATCATGAATGCTAATTCTCAATGTATTTGATCATCCAAGGAGGATTGAACGATGAATGTTTTGGCACAAAAACTAATCCTATTGCCAAGGGAGATTATTTTCTCCTTAGGTATTGCAGGAACTGCAGATCCAAACTGTATATCTAGATATTGGTGCTCTAAGTGGTTAGTCAAGATCAAAAATATTTTCCAATCACATTATGCAACACAAGGGTTTTGCAAAGGTTGAAGGACACAGCATTGTAGAAAAATAAAATAGGCTCATACGGGTCAGTCTGAACTTTATGTGACTACAGTTATAAAGTTTGGGGTTGTAAGAGGTAAGGATACCGCCCTATAAAATGCAAACTGTAAGAAATTGGGTTGTTGACTTGGGTGTGAGCCTTGTCAGGGTGAGGTACAAGCCACCTCTAAAATAATTTGTGTTCAACCCTCTGGTAGCTTGACACAGAGCAGTCAGGTCTAACTTAGAAACAATGTACAAAGTATTTGTGCAACATTTAAAAAAACAATAAAGTGAAAATACCACACAAAAAGGATCCCACACCAAGTTAAAATAAATTGGGTATTTTTTAATAAATAAAATAAGGCTAAGATGGCAAGAATTCAATCAATAGAACCAGGGAAATGCAATTGCAAAGATTTTAGTGAAAATAGAGCTAAAAAAGTACAAAGTGCCAACTGTGGAAAATTGGTCACATCGGACGGGGACAAAGTCATAAACTCAGGCCAACAGCGATGGAGTATGGTCCAGCTATAGGTACCTAGCTGGGTCCGCTGAACAGAGTACGTTAAATCCTGGTTTGTGGAGTTTTGTGAGAATCTACGTTAGAAATGTGTTACGCAACTTCGGTTCCAAGGTGCAGTGAGGCTGTGCTTGGAGTTCCGGCATCTTTTTTGGGGATCCCTTCGATGAGGGCTTGTGATGCAAAAGCCTAATGTCAATGATGCGCTGCACAGGCAGAGCAATGAGTTGGTGCGGAGAAGCAGCGAGGCTGTGATGCAGAGTCCGGCGGGGTCGACCAGACTGCTGCTGATCAGGGATACAAGGGCATGCACCTAGGATGTGTCAATCAGCAACGGTTCCAAAGAGATTGCAGGCCGCAGAAATGATGCACCCGCCGACCAAGAGGGGAAGCCTTAATAGGGCCGGTGGGATGCAGGCCGCACTGGAGGCCGGATGGCAGGATTGAACTGGCGGGTGACAATTTCTTTCTTTATACCATTTCAAGTTACTGATCTTTGTAGATATAATTAATATTCTCAGGGCACTTTGGGTTTTTCTATGATGTATTTGAACAATTGCATCTGGGCTCTGGTGGCATAGACTTAGACATTGCAGAAGCCATTTCAAATATTTGACTTTGCTGAGAATTCTCTGCCTAAAATTCATAAATACAGGGCCTCCCCTTTACTCACGGCCTGCACCCATTCACTCTAGCCTGTCTGCCCCGAGCCCACTGTGGCTGGCCAAAGGCCTTACCAAGTTGTACACAGAGTAGAGAAAGACTTTTAGTGGCCATGGCAATCCCTGACCACAAACAACCTGAGGTAACTGCACATGGTTTTTGGGGATGAGTAGCTTAGTCAGTGGGATTCACAAGTGTGAATCTGAGGTTACTCAACAAGAACTGCATTGTGCCCAACAAAAAAAAGATGTCACAGGCATGCTCTCATATCATCATTACATCTGGCCTGATCCCAGAAAATTCATTATGGGATATCACAGCTAAAGAGGCTGTTCCTGCATCATATATGTAGGGGACACATGCAACACGTTTAGTGCCATTTTCAACATGGCAATAAAATGCAACAAACAATAGAATAACATTAAAACCTTTCATGAATCGTTGTTGAAAATAGAAGGCACAATAGTTTTTGACAGAGCCCAACATAATTTGTTTCCTTCACTGTTTTTCTATGTCCTCTCCAGTGTACAGATTTGAGCCTCTCTATTACTTGTGTCAGTGGTTGTAATCAAGATGTCAACATTTTAAACAAATTGCAGTACATACTCTGTAGCACTCTGGAATGTACTAATATAGACAAGCTCAATGCTGCCTTTATAGAGTTTTGCATCCTGTAACTTTCATGTTCAGTAGTGATCAGTTCCTGCAACTTATTGTGGTTTATCTGCCACAAAGCACCAATCAGGAATCTGCTTTGTAGAACACTTTGGCACATTCTTGAACATCACACAATCATGTTAGGCTTGCTTGTCCTGTCCACATTACATGGGAGCGTAGCCCAGTACTTAATTGGTGTTGCGTTGAGTTCCATAGCTACTTTATGCCCACATAGGGTCTTGTTCATTTTTCCATATTGATTTTTTGTGGTCTTAAGGGCCTTGCTTTGTAATTGTGTACATGTCTACAGGCGAGCACTTTTCACGGTATTTGTTTATGCATTTTGTTCCCAGCAGCTGACTTGAGCCCGGTTCACTACTTCATGCATATTGGCCGTGCCTGCGGCACACCCCTGCACTGTTTAGTTGCCTTGGTAACTGCTTGGGGGTTGGGGTGCATACTTGCCGCATATTAGTATTATGTGGATTAGCGTAATTTACCACAATCACTTTGGAATTTGTTGTCACCCTTGTTTACAATAGACATGGTACTATTACTTGGTTCTTGTTTTATTTCATTTCGTTGGTTGGAAATTGAACTTGCCTCAATTTTCTCAAGCACCATTTACCATGGAGGGCATCAGCATCTGTTGCCACCCTCACCACAGTAGATATGTTATTCACTTCATGTATCATGCTTTATTACAGTACACAATTATTCATCCTGCAGCTATGACATACAGATTAAGAAACTTTCTGATTCATCAACACTACAGCATACAGGCTAAGAGACCTTCTGTTTCATCAGCACTACAGCATGTTATGCACATCAAACATGGACCACTTACAGGCTGACAGTCACATGCTTAGCCTGACTGGCCTGGTTTCCACTGACTCTTGTTTGGATTGCATGTTTTTCAGTCTCATGACTGAACTTAATCGTGGAAAGATTGCTTCATTAGAGGAGGTTTCTACATTTGCTGACTTCACATCACTAGTCTCCCTCTATGGACATGTGCACCATCGATATTTTATCTACAGTTTGTCTGGCATGACATATAGAACATGGGCAGAATATTTACCACAGTACTTGCTCCTAGATCAGCCTCAGCATGCCTTCTTGCACATCTAGTTCTGTGTGCATGTGTCCATACATCTTTCCCTTAAGTGTGTCTTGTATTGGCACTTTGCACAGCATGCCACACTTTTGGATATTCTTCTAGCATTTCTCCCAATAAAAGAATTGTAAGGATCCTTCTCTTCTTTCCCTCCTATTTATCTAGAAAGTGACAAACATTCATCTTGCTTACATATTGATCCAGATCTTTCTGGCTAGATAAGACACATTATTTGTCTTCTTCTATCTCCTACTTCGCCAGATGCCACATGAGTTCAGACTATTCATTGATGTATTTCATCTTATAGGTCGCTACCAGTTCTTTGTCTTGATGAAGACACCTATTGATTTGGCTTAACTGGGGTTGGAACGTCAACACTACTTGGGCCTACCCATAACTTTAATTGAAGAGTTTCTAGACTCAATGCTCATATCGTTGGGTTTGTGATTGCTTTACTCAGATATATAATGGGTACTGGCTGTATGTATTTATTGTAATATACTAATTATTTGTTTGTACTTTTTCTATTTATCTTTGCTCACTGATTTTCACTTACACTGTGCCATCACTTAGGGCACCTATTGTTTTTACAGTATGATCCATCAATCAATCAGATCATTCTTGTATCACGCGGCATGTCACCCAAGCGAGTCTCCAGGCGCTTGCTGCCAGGAATTATTTGAAGATCCATGATTCCTCTGGGTCAGAGTAGATGCAGTGCGCAGGTTGAGCGTCAGGTCATTCCACACCTTGGTGGCAAGGTGGGAGAAGGAACATCCTCCTGTGCGGCATCTATGTATGCAATGTATTTCATCAATGGCAAGGTTTGCAGAGGGGAGGTTTTGGGTGGAATGTGGAGGTTCAGGCGGTGGTTTTGTTAGGTGGGACCTAGGTTGTGGAGGGCTTTGTATGCATGGATTAGGAGCTTGAAAAGACATCTCTTGTAGACAGGGAGCCAGTGGAGGTCCCTCAGTTGCTGTGTAATGTGGGTTCTCTTAGCTGGGTTTGATGATTACAATTGTATAGGTAGGTTGATTATTATGATGACCAGTGTCATTGATTTGCTATTTTGAATATAATGTTGAACATCTTCATTTTTGTGGATTCTTTCTTTCTTCTTAGATATTGACCTATCAAAAAAGCATTTCCGGACAGAACATTTTTTCATTTGCATTTTATTACCCTTGTTCTTGGGAAAACCGGGTGCCCCAATTGTTGATACAACTCTGTAAAAGTGGCATTGTCAGAATTATGACTTAAAAACTGGCTTTACCATTCAAGAGGATTTTAAATTACAATTTGTTTGAGACCAAAAATGATACTTCTATCCATTCACAATCAAAAGTTAGCACTTATTAAATGTAATGATGTAATCCAATGTTTTCTTATGGGACAATTAGCTCTCACAATAGTGACAAATGCATTTAGTTTCACTGCCAGGGCATGCAAAACATAAAACCTTGCATTCCATTGCACCCTTCCCTTTAAGCTTCTTAGGACCTATCCCTATATTTTAAAAAGGGAGGTTTAGGCCTGGCAAAAGATTTATTTTGCCAGGGTGACTTGGCACTTCAGATCTACACACAGGCTGCAATGGCAGGCCTGAAACGTTTTCAAGGGCTACATTAGATGGTGGCACAATAGGTGCTGCAGACCCACCAGTAGCGTTTTACTTACAGTAAGTACAAGTAGCACTGCTTTTCATGGGACTTATAAGGAAATAAATGTGCCATTTGGGTGTAAGCCAATTTTACAAGGTTTAAAGGAACAAGCACAAGCACTTTAGCACTGGTTGGCAGTGATAAAGTACACAGAGTCCTAAAGCCAACAAAGACAAATTTCAGCAAACAGGAGAGAAGCAGGCAACATGTTTGAGGGAAGACCACACCAAAGACTGTCAGATCTAAGAATATCTATCTTGAAAGTAAGTAGGTGTGTAGTTAGGTATTGTAAGTCTAGACTTGACTATGATTTTCTGATATCTCCATCTTCCAAACTCGATATTCTGGACTATAACTATTTAAGTTTAAAAAATGCACATAAGTATGTTTTTAAATATTAAAAAGCTAAAACTGAGTGGATGTATCTCGGATTTGTGTGTGATTTTCTGGTCTACTTCTTTGACATCACTGGCAGCATACACAAATGAAACTTACAGGGCAGCATTAGAGTGTATAAATTACATTGTTGCAACTCTTACACTCTGATGCCAGTTTAGGAGGGAGAAACCCATATTTATGAGTCTCTCAAATTTGAACAGACCCCTATCTTACTCATGTGCTCAATTTTATTGTCCACAAATGATTGTGCATGACTCTTATAATGGGTGTTGTTGGAAGTGTATCCTTGGATTTGATTAGCATGTATTCTTTGAAAGTTGATATACCAAGTGTGATGACCTGAGTGTAGTTCCAGAAGAGGGCTCTAGCTATAAAATTCCAGGTGCATAACCCGGTTGTCTTTTGTTTTACTGACTTATAATGGTCCAGTGTAAAATACAAATTTTCTCGCTTACTTCAACGAAGCCACATGTAGATGCCGCTCGTGGGATTCGTTTTCCTCTCTTTGCTGCATGCCATCTAGCCATTAGTGATCTGAGGTTTATAGTAATGTTTTGTGACTAAGATGACCTTTACCCTGGATGTTGAATGCTTCATAAATTAGTCAAATGGGAATTAGCTGTGTTCTTGTGTGGCCTCGGAGTCCCACATCATAAATTGCTAATTGTCTTCTCATTAGAGCTCTCATCGAATGCAGGAGCACTACAGTACGGCCGTACTTGCCCGTTTCAAGAATCTGTGAGTGACATCTGAAATGGCTCACCATAAAAGAAAAACTAATAGAGCACTGAGGTCACTGGGATCAACGCGGAAATTGTCTTCTGCGTGCTGGCCTATATGATATCACAGTAATACTCGACGAAAGGGACCATTTTTCACAGCCTGAAGTAAAAAAAACATTGTGAACTCTGACCATGTAGTTTTTATATTACAAGCAGTGGTGTCTTGCTTTTTTGTGTTTCTTTTTGGCAAATGCCAACATCGTAGGAATATCAAATGGGAATTAAAATGCAGCAAGTATCCAAGCAGCAGAAGCCTGGCTATGAAAACCCTCACCACATTGTTATTAACTACTATGCAACACAATCCGAGGTTCTGAATAATGCACACAGATTTTCAAAGCAACAATTCTTTTAGAATAACAAACAGGCTGATGAAAAGGGAGGGCAGACAGACAAACAAAACCTCCCAAGATATGCAATGGTCACATCTGTAAGATATGCAATGGTCACAAATGTACTTTGCAAATGAACACAAATTATTTGGACTTCAAACCTTTTTTCAACAATTTAATCTGAATGACCATGGCTGTAACAGAGTGGCTGCAGCCGTGTCTGGTCACCAAAGGCTCCACACTTTTCAGGGTCCTTTATTCTTGCTATGAAACCTATTTATACAAAAAAGAAATCCCTGGCATGTTTATTCGTGACTAGGCAGCAAAAGGGCCAAACCGATGACTTGCGCCAGGAAAAGTTCAACTCTTTCCTCAGAAAAATATAATTATTTGTAGAAAGAGGTGAATCGATGCTCCGTGTATGAAAACTAGAGCGGTTCCTTCATAAAAGTTTGTTACCTGAGTGCCACAAAAACGTGTATTAAGTCTGAAAAAATTGCACCTGCTTTAGGGCGGTGTGACCGGTGCAGCCGTACCTGGCGCTGACATTGTGTGTGGGGGGGGGGGGGGGGGGCGCTGTGTTTAAAAATAACTATTGGTTTAAAAGCATGTGAACTTTCCTGTGAGTCCAGCAATTTTCATGCAACAATAAACATTGCAAGAAACCTCTAGGGATTAATGTTCCTACTGGTGAGGGATCTTATTGTCTAGTGGCAGTTTTGACTCATCATCAAGAGCGCAGTGTTAATGTGCCTGCTGTAATACACGTGCACCATGCAGATCACAGAACTGAGTGTAAATGAACTAGGAGAAGCGCCATAGAAAAATGGAACGTATGTCAGAGAGAGGCTATGGAATGATGAGTTGCTCTTTTGTTGAGTGGTAGTGAGGGAGTTTATGGAGAAGAAGGTCAAGGGATGTCATCTCCTTGGGGTTTTACCATACGCAATTAATGGTCAATCATCTTGTTGATATACTGTTTAGATTTTTGACATTAATCACAGCTGAGAACGCCACTTAATAACTCTTGGGAGTGCATGAGGTGAGCATTAAAGATGAGTTTTAAAACGATAAACAATGTTTTTGCAGTGTATAGAGTTAGCATCAGGAAGTATAAAGCAACTCTGGATGAGGAGAAGGCTGCAAACAAGCTAAGGTGGGCTCAAGTGTGCCCTTCAGAGGATGGAGCTATTATTTCCAGGCTATCAATAAGCGTTCATATGTTGATATTTGACATTTAGTAAGCTTCTAAAATGATGATGTGAAATCTGAACCCTCGAAAAATCTACTTGCAGGAGGCTTGCCCTCTAAGTAGGGACACTGTGCACGAGGGTTCAGGCAACCAAAAGTTAGTTTACAGAGATAAAAACAAGATCACCTAATGCTCTGACGTTTATGGTAGCTTGGTCGACCAGTTAGGGCAACCTTGGAGAAGTGCAAATCATTTGTTGTACTCACAGTATAAATCATGCAACTCACACATTCGAAGGAATAACTCAAGACCAATTTATAAAAATGCTTCAGACTTTTATATACATTTTAAGACCAAGGTTATCAAAATTGGTTAAGTACTTTTGGAGATATGAATTTTTGCAGTTTAAAAAAATAGTCTTTCTGTCTGTAATTACACTCCCTAGCAATCAATGGGAAGTCACCTTTAAAAATACATATAAAATCGTACATTTGAGTTACCAAGCTCTACTTTTGCAGGTTGGTCGAGGTCATCGGTGGGCACACTGTGCCAGCTGGAGAAGTTTGGGCGACTCCTGGTTCTTGCGGGAGCAGCTGGGAAATCTCTCTGGAGCTGGTGCAGGGCAACTTTGGTGGACCACTTGGAAAAGCACTGCACAGTTAGGTATAGAGGTGTTTCAGTGGGGTCCCCTTGGAGAGTCGAGGTCGCAAGGGGTGAGGGACCCTTAGGGCACAACAGGTTCTTCATTGCAGGGCACAGAATGGCCGTGTGCAGAGCAAATTGGTGATCCAGGAGCTTTGTGCAAAGATGCCCTTTCGATCTGGAGATAAGTCTCTTTAAGGGACACTTGTAGGACAACGTGGGTGTGCTGGTGGGAGGTTCACAGTGTTCCTGAAGTTCCTTGACTGGGGTTTCATTCTGGTCCATTTTCAGCTCTGGGCGGGCTGGATTTCCTGTTGTCCAATGTCAGCTGACCAGCACCCAGTGTATTGGTACGGTACGGTCACTGGTGGGTGCAGTGGCACCAAACTTGGCACACTTTCAGGGTTTTTCCTTGTGGTCATCAGTGTATTGTCAAGTCTGGTTGCATATTCTGGTTCAGGAGTTACTAGCCAGTCAGTGAAGTGACCTTCACTGGGTTTCGGTTCTTTGTTTGTTGCAGAGTGGTACCTCCACTCTGGATGGAGTTATTGGGCAGTTGGTGCAGCCTGGAAGTCCTCTGGGATTCTTGAGGTCAGTAGGTTTTCCAGCAGCTCCTCAGCGACGATTTTTGGCTCCTGGGTGCAGCAGGCAGGGTTTGGCACCTTTTCTTTGTGTAGCAGGTCCACAGTTCTCTTGCCTTGGATCTTCTTTGTGCTGGCCTTCTTTGTGTCCTTCACATCTGATTTCTTGGTCTAGGGATGTAATGCCCCTAAAGGACAAATGGTCCTACAGAATCAGATCCAGGAAATTAAAAGCTGTCTTAGGAAAGTCCTAGAAGGAATAGTGAGAAAAAAATGGAAAGGCAGTATATTGGCACATTATGAGTATGGTGAGGAATGTGGGAGCTTACTAGCGTAGAACATTAGGACAGAGTGAGCCAAAAATGTGATTAAGGAAATAGTGACTAATGAGACTAGTGAGCAGTGTGTAGAAGACTTGGACATTGAGATGCCTTTAATTAGCTTCTTTCAGGACTTCTATAGGAATGACACAACTGCTTCTGAGGAGGAAATTGACAAATGGTTGAGGGAGGAGTATCTCCCATGTTAGATCAAGACATGAACCATATCCTCAATCATTAAGATTAAGGTTAATATAGTAGAAGTAGATAAGATAATTGGTGGGTTGAAGAAGGGGAAGGCGCCGGGCCCGAATGGCATATCAGTTGAGATGTATAAGATCCTAAAAGATGAGCTTACCGTTGCAACAACTACTAACTCTCCTCTGTCTATAATGCCTATTGACGCTGCAAAAGCATTTGACAGAGTGAGTTGTCCTTTTGTACACACAATAATTAAGCAGAATTACTTAGGAGACAATTTCCTTAAGGCAATCTACAAATCCCCTACAGTTAGGATTCTCATTAATGGTAACCTTTCACTGCATTTTCAAGTAGGAAGAGGAACATGACAAGGATGTCCACTCTCCTGTTTAATTTGCACATTGAACCACTTGCTAGGAGGATCAGGCAAGACTAGAGGATACTACCTTTTCCGCAACATGGTTGGGTGAAAAAGGGAGCCCTCTACGCAGATGACTCTCTGATTTATATGCAAGATTTTCAAAGGTCTTCTTCAGCAATTTTAGAAATTGTAAATTACTTTGGGAAAGTCTCTAGTTATTTAGTCAATGCTGACAAGTCAGAGTTGATGACTTGGAATGGACCACAGGATAATCCCCTCAAAAAAGAGGAGTTAAGGTGGTGAAGAACTTGGGGGATATGGCCCAGGTAAACTTTTCAAGCCTCATGATAGGAATGAAGAGGCTTCTTCATCAATGGGCACACCTTCGACTTACCATTCTAGGGAAAACCAACGTATTAAAAATGATGATCCTGCCTAAATTTACTTTTATCCTTAATGCTTTGCCCCTATATTTTAAGGCTGAGTGGCTTCAAAAACTCCAGGAGGAAATGTCTAGCTTTATCTGGACACATAAAACTCCAAGAATTGCTTGGAAAAAAAATTGCATAAAAAGAAGCTAGAGTAGGGAATAGTACTTCCAGACTTTCAGTTATATTGCTGGGCCTTCCAAATGAAAAACTTTGGACTATTACTATCCAAGGACTACACATCCCCTCGACTTCCTGGTGGAGGGCTCCTACTTCCCTTATAAATTTGGTCACCCAAAGTACTACAAAAATGTTAAGTTGAAAGTGCTAAATGCAGCCTGCAGGGCATGGTTTCAATTGAGGAGGACTCTCCTGGTACTTTGAAAATGCCTTCAGGATGCACTGGCTATTCCACTAATGGATGTGGGTGTCATACGATGGGGACAATTGGTCAGGGGGGTTGTGTGAGCTCATGGGACTCATTAGTCAGCTAGACCAAAGCCAGAATACCTAGGTTTAAATACTTACAAATTAAAAGCTGGCTCCAAGGAGAATCTGAGGTAGGGCTCAGCAAGGATTGGGAAAATGAAATAATACATACACAGCTACTAAAGAACGGGATGTCAAGATGGTACTGGTCACTAGATCAAGCAGAGGATGCCCCTCTCCCATTACCTGAAGATGTTTGGAAAATGGACTTGCCTACCTTTCATCTCTTGCATCTTTGGCAAGTATCAATGGGCACAATTTGGTCTGTAATGAAGTCTGCACCCCTTAGAAGGAACCACTTGTTTACCGTGTACAGGGCTTACTGGACTGTGAGAAAATTGGCAAAACTAGGAGCCCTGAGGAAGAGTTCCTGCTCAAAGTGCACTTTGAAAGGTGCAGACAATGTACATCTTTGGTGGCAGTGGGTAAGACTATTTCATTCATAATTAAAAGAGGAATAGAGGTAAGCCTATCAATAGTTATTTGGTCTGAGTGAAGGGGCCGGAATGAGTCCAGGTGACGAGGCAGGGAAGCTTCAGGTGCATCTTATTTTCTATTTGGTGTTCATAGAGCGCAGGGAGATCTGCATTAATTGGCTATCTGAGTCTCCCCCTACTTGTGTGGATTGGTTATTTTCGGTTACAAGAATTGCTAACCTAGATTATATTGATGGTTCAGAGAAATGCCTTAGAATGTGGGAACCTTCCTTGTCCTTCTATTCAGCTAGCTCCCCTGTTCTTAGCCTGGGGGATAATTAATCTGCTCAGACAATCAAGCATATGACAGTCCTATGATTAAGAAACAAGGCCCAACAAGGGGGAAGTGAGGGCAAGGGATTGATGTTGCCCTCTTCCTTTTTTTTCTTGGTGGTGCAGGTCATTTATTCAGGGGCTAGTCCCATTGTGGGGTTTAAGCCAGAGCTCGAACACAAGCTTGATACCACCTGCATCATGTTATAAATGAGGACACAAAAAAAATAATGATTACCGGGCACATCCTCTACCTCTAAGGATGTCAGAGACATTTTGGGGCATATTTCTACTCTGTCTGCGCCGAATGTGTGTCAAAAATTTTGACGCACATTCAGCGCAAACGTTGGCCTGTATTTAAACTTTGACGTCCAAGCCCGCGGACGACAAAATTCCGCCGTGTGCGTCATTTTTTGGATGCGTTCATGATATGCAAGGTAGGCGTTCCCGTCCAAAAAATGACTTAAATGGCCGTGCGTCGTATTTATGCTTTCGGGCAAAAATGACGCAAGGCTGGGAGGCAGAGCCAGAAAATGACGCACAGCCCGTTTTGTGTCAAAAATTAATGCCTGGGTCAGGGCAGGCGTTAAAATGCGGCAAACACACCTGTATTTAATAAGAACACACAGAACAAACAGCAGAGAAGCAGAGCAGCAAAAGGGAGACATGGAGGTGATTCTTGTCCAGCATGCATGCAGACGCAGAGCCCAGCAGCTACAGCAGCAGCTACAACAACACCAGCAGGGACCTCAAAGGCAGCGCAGAAGGCAGGAGAGAATATTCTGCCCCAGAACAACCCTTCATGGCCTCAGGGAACAAGACATCATCCAGAGGTAGAGGTTGAACTGGCAGGCCATTCAGCAGCTGCTGCGAAACATTGAACCGCAGTTGGCACCCATTTTGCTGACACCCCGCACCATCCCAACAGAAACCAAGCTGCTTGCCGTACTTCACATGCTGGCAAGTGGCTCTTTTCAAACAACTGGTGCCCTGGTTGCCGGAATTTCACAACCATCATTCTCTGCCTTTTTGCCCAAAGTACTGGATGCCATCATTGGACTTACACCCCGCCACAGCTGCTTCCCTAACACACTGCAGAAGCAGCAGGAAACAAGACAGGGGTTCTACCTCATCCGTGGCTTCCCACATGTCCTTGGTGCAATCGACTGCACACATGTTCGCCTTGTGCCACCTGCTGCAACTGAACATCTATACCGCAACAGGAAGCACACACATTCCATCAATGTGCAGAATACTCGATCACCAGGGATTGATCACCAACATCGTGGCTAAATATCCTGGGAGTGTACATGACTCATTCATCTTCCGTGACTGCACCATCAATGAACACTTCCAGGATGGACGGTATGGCAATGGACTACTTGTTGGTAAGTACAAAAACCTACTTATATGCACACTGCACAGCAACCCTCTAGGACACACAACACATACACCACAACAGCAACATGTCACTAGCCATGTTACTTAGGTCTACAATGAACCTGTCACACATCTGAAATGAGTGTACAGTCTAATGTTAAGAGGTCAATGATCACAATGTGTGGAGTGGGTTGCCTAAATGTCACCTTCCAAAATGTAAGTGTCCCAATGACGTTTACATTAATCCATTGCATCTAAAGGTATGGGATGTCCAGGGTACATTTATATGAACGTGTTAACAACACTGTCAATTTTAACTTGTGTATGGAACTATCATCTCACCCCCAGTGGAGACACGGAGACACCTGTATCACAAGTCACAATGCTAGGGAGGGCAGACTGTACTGCAAATCACAAAAAACATACTGCTGACAAACGGTCAGCAGACAAACACTTGTTCAGCCAAGGAAACAATACAATGCAGATGGTACATCCTACAAGCCTAGGATGCGACATTTTAATACAAAAGAGTCACAGACAACACAAGACAGCTACTGCCATGAAAGGTCATTTCAATAGGGCCAGCTACATCAACATGATCCCATTCATTTTCTCTTGTAGCTGATCAGGGGTATGGCATCCAGCCATGGATAATGACACCTATTGCCAACCCGAGTACTGCAGGAGAGCGTGCCTACAACAACGCACATAGGAGGACACGCAGCATGGTCGAGAGGGCCTTCGGCATCCTCAAGTCAAGGTTCTGGTGCCTCGACATCACTGGTGGTAGCCTCCTATATTCCCCAGAGATGGTCTGTAAGATCATCCTAACATGTGCAATATTGTACAACATTTGCATCAAAAGGAACATTCCCCTCCTGGAACCAGAACCACAAATGCCTGAAGAGGAGGAAGAGGAGGATGCTGGCCTGAAACATGAGGGGGAACTACAGAACAATGCCGCTGGTATACGCAGGCGGCAACATATTGTCAACAATTTCTTTTAAATATAATCACCATCACCACTTTAACCCCTTCCGTGCCGAGGACGTAGTGGTTACGTCCTTCGGCACAGTGCTGCTGTGCCGAGGACGTAACCACTACGTCCTCGGCACACAGCCCAGAGGGAGCGCTCTTGCTCCCTCTGTGTGCTTCCCCCCACCCCCCCAAGTCAGGGATGGAAGGGGAAGCCCTTCCCCTTCCACCCCGACCCCCCCACCCCACCTGTGACGTCAGCGCGGCAGTCCAGCGCGATTGTAAGAGAAATGCTCAGTATTTCTCTTTCAATCACGTGTGGAAGGCCTGGAGAGACTTCAAAGGGAAGGAAATGTATTTCCTTCCCTTTGAAGTCTCTCCCAGGGTTTCAAAAGCCGGATTTCTTGACACCAGGGATTTTTTTTGTTTTGGGAAATGGACATTTCCCTTAGGCAAGGGTCACTCCCCTAGGGGGCAAATTATATTTAGGCCATTTCTGCCCGCCTTGGGGACAGATTGGCCTATTTTTATGAGGCCAATCTGCCCCCAAGGGGCACAGAAACCACTAGACACCAGGGAGTTTTTTTTTTTTATGTGAATTTCACGCAAGGGGAGCGACCCCTTAGGCAAGGGTCGCTCCCTGGGGGGGGGGATTATTTTAGGCCATTTCTGCCCCCTGGGGGGTAGATCAGCCTATTTTGATTAGGCTGATCTGCCCCCAAGGGGGGCAGAAACCACTAGGCACCGGGAATTTTTTTGGCGCCAATGTCACGCAGGTGGAGCGACCCCGTAGGCAAGGGTCGCTCCCGGGAGAGGGGGTGTTGGGGGGGCAAATTTATTTAAGGCCATTTCTGCCCCCCCGGGGGCAGATCGGCCTATTGTTATTAGGCCGATCTGCCCCCGGGGGGGCAGAAAACTCTAGGCGCCAGGGCAAATTTTTTTGGGGTGTTTTTTTTTTGTTTGTTTGTTTTTTCAGAGATGGGGAGCGACCCCGTAGGCAAGGGTCGCTCCCGGGAGAGGGGGTGTTGGGGGGGCAAATTTATTTTAGGGCATTTCTGCCCCCCCGGGGGCAGATCGGCCTATTGTTATTAGGCCGATCTGCCCCCGGGGGGGCAGAAAACTCTAGGTGCCAGGGCAAATTTTTTTGGGGTGTTTTTTTTTTGTTTGTTTGTTTTTTCAGAGATGGGGAGCGACCCATTAGGCAAGGGTTGCTCCCCTGGGGGGCAAATTGTATTTAGACCATTTCTGCCCCCCCTTGGGGGCAGATTGCCCGATTTTAGGTCAGTCTGCCCCCAAGGGGCAGAAAGCACTAGGCACCGGTGATTTTTTTTTTTGGCACCAATGTCACTCAGGGGGAGCAACCCCGTAGGCAAGGGTCACTCCCGGGGGGGTTGAGGGGTTGGGGGGACAAATTAATTTTAGGCCATTTCTGCCCCCCCTGGGAGCAGATCGGCCTGTTGTTATTAGGCCGATCTGCCCCCAGGGGGGCAGAAACCTCTAGGCGCCAGGGCAATTTTTTTTTTGTGTTTTTTTTTTGTTTGTTTGTTTTTATAGAGATGGGGAGCGACCCATTAGACAAGGGTCGCTCCCCTGGGGGCAAATTGTATTTAGACCATTTCTGCCCCCTTTGGGGCAGATCGGCCGATTTTAGGTCAATCTGCCCCCAAGGGGGCAGAAACCACTAGGCACCGGGGATTATTTTTTTGGCGCCAATGTCACGCAGGGGGAGCGACCCCGTAGGCAAGGGTCGCTCCCGGGGGGGGTTGAGGGGCTGGGGTGCAAATTTATTTTATGCCTTTTCAGCCCCCCCTGGGGGCAGATCGGCCTATTGTTATTAGACTGATCTGCCCCCAGGGGGGGCAGAAACCTCTAGGCGCCAGCTCCAAAAAAAACTTTTTTTTTTTTTTTTGTTTGTTTGTTTTTTCAGAGATTGGGAGTTACCCATTAGGCAAGGGGTGGGGGGGAGGGGGACACATTTATTTTAGGCCATTTCTGCCCCTCCTGGGGCCGGCTGAGCTAGAAGCCAAAATCCACAGGTAGGCCCTGTTTTCTATGAAAAAAGGTGATGTGTCCACGTTGTGTTTTGGGCCATTTGGTGTCGCGGGCGCTAGGCCTACCCAAACAAGTGAGGTATCATTTTTATCGGGAGAGTTGGGGGAACGCTGGGTGGAAGGAAATTTGTGGCTCCTCTCAGATTCCAGAACTTTCTGTCACCGAAATGTGAGGAAAATGTGTTCTTTTAGCCAAATTTTGAGGTTTGCAAAGGATTCTGGGTAACAGAACCTGGTCAGAGCCCCACAAGTCACCCCATCTTGAATTCCCCTAGGTCTCTAGTTTTAAAAAATGCACAGGTTTGGTAGGTTTCCCTAGGTGCCGGCCGAGCTGGAGGCCAAAATCTACAGGTAGGCACTTTGCAAAAAACACCTCTGTTTTCTTTAAAAAAATGTGATGTGTCCACGTTGCGTTTTGGGGCATTTCCTGTCGCGGGCGCTAGGCCTACCCACACAAGCGAGGTATCATTTTTATCGGGAGACTTGGCGAAACGCTGGGTGGAAGGAAATTTGTGGCTCCTCTCTGATTCCAGAACTTTCTGTCATCAAAATTTGAGGAAAATGTGATTTTTTAGCCAAAGTTTGAGGTTTGCAAAGGATTCTGGGTAACAGAACCTGGTCAGAGCCCCATAAGTCACCTCATATTAGATTCCCCTAGGTCTCTAGTTTTAAAAAATGCACAGGTTTGGTAGGTTTCCCTAGGTTCCGGCTGAGGTAGAGGCCAAAATCTACAGGTAGGCACTTTGCAAAAAACACCTCTGTTTTCTTTAAAAAAATGTGATGTGTCCACGTTGCGTTTTGGGGCATTTCCTGTCGCGGGCGCTAGGCCTACCCACACAAGTGAGGAATCATTTTTATTGGGAGGCTGGGAGGAACGCTGGGTGGAAGGAAATTTGTTGCTACTCTCTGATTCCAGAACTTTCTGTCACCAAAATGTGAGGAAAACGTGTTTTTTAGCCAAATTTTGAGGTTTGCAAAGGATTCTGGGTAACAGAACCTGGTCAGAGCCCCACAAGTCACCCCATCTTGGACTCCCCTAGGTCTCTAGTTTTCAAAAATGCACAGGTTTGGTAGGTTTCCCTAGGTGCCGGCCGAGCTGGAGGCCAAAATCTACAGGTAGGCACTTTGCAAAAAACACCTCTGTTTTCTTAAAAAAAATGTGATGTGTCCACGTTGCGTTATGGGGCATTTCCTGTTGCGGGAGCTAGGCCTACCCACACAAGTGAGGTATCATTTTTATCGGGAGACTTGGGGAAACGCTGGGTGGAAGGAAATTTGTGGCTCCTCTCTGATTCCAGAACTTTCTGTCACCAAAATGTGAGGAAAACGTGTTTTTTTAGCCAACTTTTGAGGTTTGCAAAGGATTCTGGGTAACAGAACCTGGTCAGAGCCCCACAAGTCACCCCATCTTGGATTCCCCTAGGCCTCTAGTTTTAAAAAATGCACAGGTTTGGTAGGTTTCCCTAGGTGCCGGCTGAGCTAGAGGCCAAATTCTACAGGTAGGCACTTTGCAAAAAACACCTCTGTTTTCTTTCAAAAAATGTGGTGTGTCCACGTTGCGTTTTGGGGCATTTCCTTTCGCGGGCGCTAGGCCTACCCACACAAGTGAGGTATTATTTTTATCGGGAGACTTGGGGAAACGCTGGGTGGAAGGAAATTTGTGGCTCCTCTCTGATTCCAGAACTTTCTGTCACCAAAATGTGAGGAAAACGTGTTTTTTTGCCAAATTTTGAGGTTTGCAAAGGATTCTGGGTAACAGAATCTGGTCAGAGCCCCACAAGTCACCACATCTTGGATTCCCCTTGGTCTCTAGTTTTCAAAAATGCACAGGTTTGGTAGGTTTCCTAGGTGCCGGCTGAGCTGGAGGCCAAAATCTACAGGTAGGCACTTTGCAAAAAAAAAAACCTGTTTTCTGTAGAAAAATTTGATGTGTCCACGTTGCATTTTGGGGCATTCCCTGTCACGGGCGCTAGGCCTACCCACACAAGCGAGGTATCATTTTTATCAGGAGACTTGGGGAAACGCTGGGTGGAAGGAAATTTGTGGCTCCTCTCTGATTCCAGAACTTTCTGTCACCAAAATTTGAGGAAAATGTGTTTTTCTAGCCAAAGTTTGAGGTTTGCAAAGGATTCTGGGTAACAGAACCTGGTCAGAGCCCCACAAGTCAACTCTTCTTGGATTCCCCTAGTTCTCCAGTTTTAAAAAATGCGCAGGTTTGGTAGGTTTCCCTAGGTGCCAGCTGAGCTAGAGGCCAAAATCTACAGGTAGGCACTTTGCAATAAACACCTCTGTTTTCTTTCACAAAATGTGATGTGTCCACGTTGCGTTTTGGGGCATTTCCTGCCGCAGGTGCTAGGCCTACTCACACAAGTGAGGTATCATTTTTATCGGGAGGCTGGAGGGAACGCTGGGTGGAAAGACATTTGTGGCTCCTCTCTGATTCCAGAACTTTCTGTCACCGAAATGTGATGAAAATGTGTTTTTTTGGCCAAATTTTGAGGTTTGCAAAGGATTCTGGGTAACAGAACCAGGTCAGAGCCCCACAAGTAACCCCATCTTGGATTCCCCTAGGTCTCTAGTTTTCAAAAATGCACAGGTTTGGTAGGTTGCCCTAGGTGCCGGCTGAGTTCGAGGTCAAAATCTACAGGCAGGCACTTTGCAAAAAACACCTCTGTTTTGTTTAAAAAAATATGATGTGTCCACGTTGCGTTTTGGGGCATTTCCTGTCGCAGGCGCTAGGCCTACCCACACAAGTGAAGTATCATTTTTATCGGGAGGCTGGGGGGAACGCTGGGTTTAAGGAAATTTGTGGCTCCTCTCAGATTCCAGAACTTTCTGTCACCGAAATGTGAGGAAAATGTGTTTTTTTGGCCAAATTTTGAGGTTTGCAAAGGATTCTGGGTAACAGAACCTGGTCAGAGCCCCACAAGTCACCCCATCTTGGATTCCCCTAGGTCTCTAGTTTTCAAAAATGCACAGGTTTGGTAGGTTTCCCTAGGTGGCAGCTGAGCTGGAGGCCAAAATCTACAGGTAGGCACTTTGCAAAAAACACCTCTGTTTTCTTTCAAAAAATGTGATGTGTCCACGTTGCGTTTTGGGGCATTTCCTGTCGCAGGCGCTAGGCCTGCCCACACAAGTGAGGTATCATTTGTATCGGGAGACTTGGGGAAACGCTGGGTGGAAGGAAATTTGAGGCTCCTCTCTGATTCCAGAACTTTCTGTCACCAAATTTTGAGGAAAACGTGTTTTTCTTGCCACATTTTGAGGTTTGCAAAGGATTCTGGGTAACAGAATCTGGTCAGAGCCCCACAAGTCACCCCATCTTGGATTCCCCTTGGTCTCTAGTTTTCAGAAATGCACAGGTTTGGTAGGTTTCCCTAGGTGCCGGCTGAGCTGGATGCCAAAATCAACAGGTAGGCACTTTGCAAAAAACACCTCTGTTTTCTTTCAAAAAATGTGATGTGTCCGCGTTGCGTTTTAGGGCATTCCCTGTCGCGGGCGCTAGGCCTACCCACACAAGTGAGGTATCATTTTTATCGGGAGACTTGGGGAAATGCTGGGTGGAAGGAAATTTGTCTCTCCTCTCTGATTCCAGAACTTTCTGTCACCAAAATTTGAGGAAAAGGTGTTTTTCTAGCCAAAGTTTGAGGTTTGCAAAGGATTCTGGGTAACAGAACCTGGTCAGAGCCCCACAAGTCACCCCATCTTGGATTCCCCTAGGTCTCTAGTTTTCAAAAATGCACAGGTTTGGTAGGTTTCCCTAGGTGCCGGCTGAGCTAGAAGCCAAAATCTACAGGTAGGCACTTTGCAAAAAACACCTCTGTTTTCTTTCACAAAATGTGATGTGTCCACGTTGCGTTTTGGGGCATTTCCTGTCGCGGGCGCTAGGCCTACCCACACAAGTGAGGTATCATTTTTATCGGGAGGCTGGGGGGAACGCTGGGTGCAAAGACATTTGTGGCTCCTCTCTGATTCCAGAACTTTCTGTCACCGAAATGTGAGGAAAATGTGTTTTTTTAGCCAAATTTTGAGGTTTGCAAAGGATTCTGGGTAACAGAACCAGGTCAGAGCCCCACAAGTCACCCCATCTTGGATACCCCTAGGTCTCTAGTTTTCAAAAATGCACAGGTTTGGTAGGTTGCCCTAGGTGCCGGCTGAGTTAGAGGTCAGAATCTACAAGCAGGCACTTTGCAAAAAACACTTCTGTTTTCTTTAAAAAAATGTGATGTGTCCACGTTGCGTTTTGGGGCATTCCCTGTCGCGGGTGCTAGGCCTACCCACACAAGCGAGGTATCATTTTTATCGGGAGACTTGGGGAAACGCTGGGTGGAAGGACATTTGTGGCTCCTCTCTGATTCCAGAACTTTCTGTCACCAAAATTTGAGGAAAATGTGTTTTTCTAGCCAAAGTTTGAGGTTTGCAAAGGATTCTGGGTAACAGAACCTGGTCAGAGCCCCACAAGTCACCCCATTTTGGATTCCCCTAGATCTCTACTTTTCAAAAATGCACAGGTTTGGTAGGTTTCCCTAGGTGCCGGCTGAGCTAGAAGCCAAAATCTACAGGTAGGCACTTTGCAAAAAACACCTCTGTTTTCTTTCACAAAATGTGATGTGTCCACGTTGCATTTTGGGGCATTTCCTGTCGCGGGCGCTAGGCCTACCCACACAAGCGAGGTATCATTTTTATCGGGAGACTTGGGGAAACGCTGGGTGGAAGGAAATTTGTGGCTCCTCTCTGATTCCAGAACTTTCTGTCATCAAAATTTGAGGAAAATGTGCTTTTTTAGCCAAAGTTTGAGGTTTGCAAAGGATTCTGGGTAACAGAACCTGGTCAGAGCCCCACAAGTCACCTCATATTAGATTCCCCTAGGTCTCTAGTTTTCAAAAATGCACAGGTTTGGTAGGTTTCCCTAGGTGCCGGCTGAGGTAGAGGCCAAAATCTACAGGTAGTCACTTTGCAAAAAACACCTCTGTTTTCTTTAAAAAAATGTGATGTGTCCACGTTGCGTTTTGGGGCATTTCCTGTCGCGGGCGCTAGGCCTACCCACACAAGTGAGGAATCATTTTTATCGGGAGGCTGGGAGGAACGCTGGGTGGAAGGAAATTTGTTGCTACTCTCTGATTCCAGAACTTTCTGTCACCAAAATGTGAGGAAAACGTGTTTTTTAGCCAAATTTTGAGGTTTGCAAAGGATTCTGGGTAACAGAACCTGGTCAGAGCCCCACAAGTCACCCCATCTTGGACTCCCCTAGGTCTCTAGTTTTCAAAAATGCACAGGTTTGGTAGGTTTCCCTAGGTGCCGGCCGAGCTGGAGGCCAAAATCTACAGGTAGGCACTTTGCAAAAAACACCTCTGTTTTCTTAAAGAAAATGTGATGTGTCCACGTTGCGTTTTGGGGCATTTCCTGTTGCGGGAGCTAGGCCTACCCACACAAGTGAGGTATCATTTTTATCGGGAGACTTGGGGAAACGCTGGGTGGAAGGAAATTTGTGGCTCCTCTCTGATTCCAGAACTTTCTGTCACCAAAATGTGAGGAAAACGTGTTTTTTTAGCAAAATGTTGAGGTTTGCAAAGGATTCTGGGTAACAGAACCTGGTCAGAGCCCCACAAGTCACCCCATCTTGGATTCCCCTAGGCCTCTAGTTTTAAAAAATGCACAGGTTTGGTAGGTTTCCCTAGGTGCCGGCTGAGCTAGAGGCCAAATTCTACAGGTAGGCACTTTGCAAAAAACACCTCTGTTTTCTTTCAAAAAATGTGGTGTGTCCACGTTGCATTTTGGGGCATTTCCTTTCGCGGGCGCTAGGCCTACCCACACAAGTGAGGTATTATTTTTATCGGGAGACTTGGGGAAACGCTGGGTGGAAGGAAATTTGTGGCTCCTATCTGATTCCAGAATTTTCTGTCACCAAAATGTGAGGAAAACGTGTTTTTTTGCCAAATTTTGAGGTTTGCAAAGGATTCTGGGTAACAGAATCTGGTCAGAGCCCCACAAATCACCAGATCTTGGATTCCCCTTGGTCTCTAGTTTTCAAAAATGCACAGGTTTGGTAGGTTTCCCTAGGTGCCGGCTGAGCTGGAGGCCAAAATCTACAGGTAGGCACTTTGCAAAAAAAAAAAACTGTTTTCTGTAGAAAAATGTGATGTGTCCACGTTGCATTTTGGGGCATTCCCTGTCACGGGCGCTAGGCCTACCCACACAAGCGAGGTATCATTTTTATCAGGAGACTTGGAGAAACGCTGGGTGGAAGGAAATTTGTGGCTCCTCTCTGATTCCAGAACTTTCTGTCACCAAAATTTGAGGAAAATGTGTTTTTCTAGCCAAAGTTTGAGGTTTGCAAAGGATTCTGGGTAACAGAACCTGGTCAGAGCCCCACAAGTCAACTCTTCTTGGATTCCCCTAGTTCTCCAGTTTTAAAAAATGCGCAGGTTTGGTAGGTTTCCCTAGGTGCCAGCTGAGCTAGAGGCCAAAATCTACAGGTAGGCACTTTGCAATAAACACCTCTGTTTTCTTTCACAAAATGTGATGTGTCCACGTTGCGTTTTGGGGCATTTCCTGCCGCAGGTGCTAGGCCTACTCACACAAGTGAGGTATCATTTTTATCGGGAGGCTGGAGGGAACGCTGGGTGGAAAGACATTTGTGGCTCCTCTCTGATTCCAGAACTTTCTGTCACCGAAATGTGATGAAAATGTGTTTTTTTGGCCAAATTTTGAGGTTTGCAAAGGATTCTGGGTAACAGAACCAGGTCAGAGCCCCACAAGTAACCCCATCTTGGATTCCCCTAGGTCTCTAGTTTTCAAAAATGCACAGGTTTGGTAGGTTGCCCTAGGTGCCGGCTGAGTTCGAGGTCAAAATCTACAGGCAGGCACTTTGCAAAAAACACCTCTGTTTTGTTTAAAAAAATATGATGTGTCCACGTTGCGTTTTGGGGCATTTCCTGTCGCAGGCGCTAGGCCTACCCACACAAGTGAAGTATCATTTTTATCGGGAGGCTGGGGGGAACGCTGGGTTTAAGGAAATTTGTGGCTCCTCTCAGATTCCAGAACTTTCTGTCACCGAAATGTGAGGAAAATGTGTTTTTTTGGCCAAATTTTGAGGTTTGCAAAGGATTCTGGGTAACAGAACCTGGTCAGAGCCCCACAAGTCACCCCATCTTGGATTCCCCTAGGTCTCTAGTTTTCAAAAATGCACAGGTTTGGTAGGTTTCCCTAGGTGGCAGCTGAGCTGGAGGCCAAAATCTACAGGTAGGCACTTTGCAAAAAACACCTCTGTTTTCTTTCAAAAAATGTGATGTGTCCACGTTGCGTTTTGGGGCATTTCCTGTCGCAGGCGCTAGGCCTGCCCACACAAGTGAGGTATCATTTGTATCGGGAGACTTGGGGAAACGCTGGGTGGAAGGAAATTTGAGGCTCCTCTCTGATTCCAGAACTTTCTGTCACCAAATTTTGAGGAAAACGTGTTTTTCTTGCCACATTTTGAGGTTTGCAAAGGATTCTGGGTAACAGAATCTGGTCAGAGCCCCACAAGTCACCCCATCTTGGATTCCCCTTGGTCTCTAGTTTTCAGAAATGCACAGGTTTGGTAGGTTTCCCTAGGTGCCGGCTGAGCTGGATGCCAAAATCAACAGGTAGGCACTTTGCAAAAAACACCTCTGTTTTCTTTCAAAAAATGTGATGTGTCCGCGTTGCGTTTTAGGGCATTCCCTGTCGCGGGCGCTAGGCCTACCCACACAAGTGAGGTATCATTTTTATCGGGAGACTTGGGGAAATGCTGGGTGGAAGGAAATTTGTCTCTCCTCTCTGATTCCAGAACTTTCTGTCACCAAAATTTGAGGAAAAGGTGTTTTTCTAGCCAAAGTTTGAGGTTTGCAAAGGATTCTGGGTAACAGAACCTGGTCAGAGCCCCACAAGTCACCCCATCTTGGATTCCCCTAGGTCTCTAGTTTTCAAAAATGCACAGGTTTGGTAGGTTTCCCTAGGTGCCGGCTGAGCTAGAAGCCAAAATCTACAGGTAGGCACTTTGCAAAAAACACCTCTGTTTTCTTTCACAAAATGTGATGTGTCCACGTTGCGTTTTGGGGCATTTCCTGTCGCGGGCGCTAGGCCTACCCACACAAGTGAGGTATCATTTTTATCGGGAGGCTGGGGGGAACGCTGGGTGCAAAGACATTTGTGGCTCCTCTCTGATTCCAGAACTTTCTGTCACCGAAATGTGAGGAAAATGTGTTTTTTTAGCCAAATTTTGAGGTTTGCAAAGGATTCTGGGTAACAGAACCAGGTCAGAGCCCCACAAGTCACCCCATCTTGGATACCCCTAGGTCTCTAGTTTTCAAAAATGCACAGGTTTGGTAGGTTGCCCTAGGTGCCGGCTGAGTTAGAGGTCAGAATCTACAAGCAGGCACTTTGCAAAAAACACTTCTGTTTTCTTTAAAAAAATGTGATGTGTCCACGTTGCGTTTTGGGGCATTCCCTGTCGCGGGTGCTAGGCCTACCCACACAAGCGAGGTATCATTTTTATCGGGAGACTTGGGGAAACGCTGGGTGGAAGGACATTTGTGGCTCCTCTCTGATTCCAGAACTTTCTGTCACCAAAATTTGAGGAAAATGTGTTTTTCTAGCCAAAGTTTGAGGTTTGCAAAGGATTCTGGGTAACAGAACCTGGTCAGAGCCCCACAAGTCACCCCATTTTGGATTCCCCTAGATCTCTACTTTTCAAAAATGCACAGGTTTGGTAGGTTTCCCTAGGTGCCGGCTGAGCTAGAAGCCAAAATCTACAGGTAGGCACTTTGCAAAAAACACCTCTGTTTTCTTTCACAAAATGTGATGTGTCCACGTTGCATTTTGGGGCATTTCCTGTCGCGGGCGCTAGGCCTACCCACACAAGCGAGGTATCATTTTTATCGGGAGACTTGGGGAAACGCTGGGTGGAAGGAAATTTGTGGCTCCTCTCTGATTCCAGAACTTTCTGTCATCAAAATTTGAGGAAAATGTGCTTTTTTAGCCAAAGTTTGAGGTTTGCAAAGGATTCTGGGTAACAGAACCTGGTCAGAGCCCCACAAGTCACCTCATATTAGATTCCCCTAGGTCTCTAGTTTTCAAAAATGCACAGGTTTGGTAGGTTTCCCTAGGTGCCGGCTGAGGTAGAGGCCAAAATCTACAGGTAGTCACTTTGCAAAAAACACCTCTGTTTTCTTTAAAAAAATGTGATGTGTCCACGTTGCGTTTTGGGGCATTTCCTGTCGCGGGCGCTAGGCCTACCCACACAAGTGAGGAATCATTTTTATCGGGAGGCTGGGAGGAACGCTGGGTGGAAGGAAATTTGTTGCTACTCTCTGATTCCAGAACTTTCTGTCACCAAAATGTGAGGAAAACGTGTTTTTTAGCCAAATTTTGAGGTTTGCAAAGGATTCTGGGTAACAGAACCTGGTCAGAGCCCCACAAGTCACCCCATCTTGGACTCCCCTAGGTCTCTAGTTTTCAAAAATGCACAGGTTTGGTAGGTTTCCCTAGGTGCCGGCCGAGCTGGAGGCCAAAATCTACAGGTAGGCACTTTGCAAAAAACACCTCTGTTTTCTTAAAGAAAATGTGATGTGTCCACGTTGCGTTTTGGGGCATTTCCTGTTGCGGGAGCTAGGCCTACCCACACAAGTGAGGTATCATTTTTATCGGGAGACTTGGGGAAACGCTGGGTGGAAGGAAATTTGTGGCTCCTCTCTGATTCCAGAACTTTCTGTCACCAAAATGTGAGGAAAACGTGTTTTTTTAGCAAAATGTTGAGGTTTGCAAAGGATTCTGGGTAACAGAACCTGGTCAGAGCCCCACAAGTCACCCCATCTTGGATTCCCCTAGGTCTCTAGTTTTAAAAAATGCACAGGTTTGGTAGGTTTCCCTAGGTGCCGGCTGAGCTAGAGGCCAAATTCTACAGGTAGGCACTTTGCAAAAAACACCTCTGTTTTCTTTCAAAAAATGTGGTGTGTCCACGTTGCATTTTGGGGCATTTCCTTTCGCGGGCGCTAGGCCTACCCACACAAGTGAGGTATTATTTTTATCGGGAGACTTGGGGAAACGCTGGGTGGAAGGAAATTTGTGGCTCCTATCTGATTCCAGAATTTTCTGTCACCAAAATGTGAGGAAAACGTGTTTTTTTGCCAAATTTTGAGGTTTGCAAAGGATTCTGGGTAACAGAATCTGGTCAGAGCCCCACAAATCACCAGATCTTGGATTCCCCTTGGTCTCTAGTTTTCAAAAATGCACAGGTTTGGTAGGTTTCCCTAGGTGCCGGCTGAGCTGGAGGCCAAAATCTACAGGTAGGCACTTTGCAAAAAAAAAAAACTGTTTTCTGTAGAAAAATGTGATGTGTCCACGTTGCATTTTGGGGCATTCCCTGTCACGGGCGCTAGGCCTACCCACACAAGCGAGGTATCATTTTTATCAGGAGACTTGGAGAAACGCTGGGTGGAAGGAAATTTGTGGCTCCTCTCTGATTCCAGAACTTTCTGTCACCAAAATTTGAGGAAAATGTGTTTTTCTAGCCAAAGTTTGAGGTTTGCAAAGGATTCTGGGTAACAGAACCTGGTCAGAGCCCCACAAGTCAACTCATCTTGGATTCCCCTAGTTCTCCAGTTTTCAAAAATGCACAGGTTTGGTAGGTTTCCCTAGGTGCCGGCTGAGCTAGAGGCCAAAATCTACAGGTAGGCACTTTGCAATAAACACCTCTGTTTTCTTTCACAAAATGTGATGTGTCCACGTTGCGTTTTGGGGCATTTCCTGTCGCAGGTGCTAGGCCTACTCACACAAGTGAGGTATCATTTTTATCGGGAGGCTGGAGGGAACGCTGGGTGGAAAGACATTTGTGGCTCCTCTCTGATTCCAGGACTTTCTGTCACCGAAATGTGAGGAAAATGTGTTTTTTTGGCCAAATTTTGAGGTTTGCAAAGGATTCTGGGTAACAGAACCAGGTCAGAGCCCCACAAGTAACCCCATCTTGGATTCCCCTAGGTCTCTAGTTTTCAAAAATGCACAGGTTTGGTAGGTTGCCCTAGGTGCCGGCTGAGTTCGAGGTCAAAATCTACAGGCAGGCACTTTGCAAAAAACACCTCTGTTTTGTTTAAAAAAATATGATGTGTCCACGTTGCGTTTTGGGGCATTTCCTGTCGCAGGCGCTAGGCCTACCCACACAAGTGAAGTATCATTTTTATCGGGAGGCTGGGGGGAACGCTGGGTTTAAGGAAATTTGTGGCTCCTCTCAGATTCCAGAACTTTCTGTCACCGAAATGTGAGGAAAATGTGTTTTTTTGGCCAAATTTTGAGGTTTGCAAAGGATTCTGGGTAACAGAACCTGGTCAGAGCCACACAAGTCACCCCATCTTGGATTCCCCTAGGTCTCTAGTTTTCAAAAATGCACAGGTTTGGTAGGTTTCCCTAGGTGCCAGCTGAGCTGGAGGCCAAAATCTACAGGTAGGCACTTTGCAAAAAACACCTCTGTTTTCTTTAAAAAAATGTGATGTGTCCACGTTGCGTTTTGGGGCATTTCCTGTCGCGGGCGCTAGGCCTACCCACACAAGTGAGGAATCATTTTTATCGGGAGGCTGGAAGGAACGCTGGGTGGAAGGAAATTTGTTGCTACTCTCTGATTCCAGAACTTTCTGTCACCAAAATGTGAGGAAAACGTGTTTTTTAGCCAAATTTTGAGGTTTGCAAAGGATTCTGGGTAACAGAACCTGGTCAGAGCCCCACAAGTCACCCCATCTTGGACTCCCCTAGGTCTCTAGTTTTCAAAAATGCACAGGTTTGGTAGGTTTCCCTAGGTGCCGGCCGAGCTGGAGGCCAAAATCTACAGGAAGGCACTTTGCAAAAAACACCTCTGTTTTCTTAAAAAAAATGTGATGTGTCCACGTTGCGTTTTGGGGCATTTCCTGTTGCGGGAGCTAGGCCTACCCACACAAGTGAGGTATCATTTTTATCGGGAGACTTGGGGAAACGCTGGGTGGAAGGAAATTTGTGGCTCCTCTCTGATTCCAGAACTTTCTGTCACCAAAATGTGAGGAAAATGTGTTTTTTTAGCCAAATTTTGAGGTTTGCAAAGGATTCTGGGTAACAGAACCTGGTCAGAGCCCCACAAGTCACCCCATCTTGGATTCCCCTAGGCCTCTAGTTTTAAAAAATGCACAGGTTTGGTAGGTTTCCCTAGGTGCCGGCTGAGCTAGAGGCCAAATTCTACAGGTAGGCACTTTGCAAAAAACACCTCTGTTTTGTTTAAAAAAATATGATGTGTCCACGTTGCGTTTTGGGGCATTTCCTGTCGCAGGCGCTAGGCCTACCCACACAAGTGAAGTATCATTTTTATCGGGAGGCTGGGGGAACGCTGGGTTTAAGGAAATTTGTGGCTCCTCTCAGATTCCAGAACTTTCTGTCACCGAAATGTGAGGAAAATGTGTTTTATTGGCCACATTTTGAGGTTTGCAAAGGATTCTGGGTAACAGAACCTGGTCAGAGCCCCACAAGTCACCCCATCTTGGATTCCCCTAGGTCTCTAGTTTTAAAAAATGCACAGGTTTGGTAGGTTTCCCTAGGTGCCAGCTGAGCTGGAGGCCAAAATCTACAGGTAGGCACTTTGCAAAAAACACCTCTGTTTTCTTTCAAAAAATGTGATGTGTCCACGTTGCGTTTTGGGGCATTTCCTGTCGCAGGCGCTAGGCCTACCCACACAAGTGAGGTGTCATTTGTATCGGGAGACTTGGGGAAACGCTGGGTGGAAGGAAATGTGTGGCTCCTCTCTGATTCCAGAACTTTCTGTCACCAAAATTTGAGGAAAATTTGTTTTTTTAGCCAAAGTTTGAGGTTTGCAAAGGATTCTGGGTAACAGAACCTGGTCAGAGCCCCACAAGACACCCCATCTTGGATTCCCCTAGGTCTCTAGCTTTCAAAAATGAACAGGTTTGGTAGGTTTCCCTAGGTGGCGGCTGAGCTAGAGGCCAAAATCTACAGGTAGGCACTTTGCAAAAAACAACTCTGTTTTCTTTAAAAAAATGTGATGTGTCCACGTTGTGTTTTGGGGCGTTTCCTGTCACAGGCGCTAGGCCTACCCACACAAGTGAGGTATCATTTTTATCGTGAGACTTGGGGGAACGATGGGTGGAAGGAAATTTGTGGCTCCTCTCAGATTCCAGAACTTTCTGTCACCAAAATTTGAGGAAAATGTGTTTTTTTAGCCAAAGTTTGAGGTTTGCAAAGGATTCTGGGTAACAGAACCTGGTCAGAGCCCCACAAGTCACCCCATCTTGGATTCCCCTAGGTCTCTAGTTTTAAAAAATGAACAGGTTTGGTAGATTTCCCTAGGTGCCGGCTGAGCTAGAGGCCAAAATCTACAGGTAGGCACTTTGTAAAAAACACCTCTGTTTTCTTTTAAAAAATGTGATGTGTCCACGTTGTGTTTTGGGGTGTTTCCTGTCACAGGCGCTAGGCCTACCCACACAAGTGAGTTATCATTTTTATCGGGAGACTTGGGGGAACGCTGGGTGGAAGG
This sequence comes from Pleurodeles waltl, assembly GCF_031143425.1. Taxonomy (NCBI): domain Eukaryota; kingdom Metazoa; phylum Chordata; class Amphibia; order Caudata; family Salamandridae; genus Pleurodeles; species Pleurodeles waltl. The sequence continues at coordinate 159,948 of NW_027149820.1, read as the reverse complement.
AAATTTGTGGCTCCTCTCTGATTCCAGGACTTTCTGTCACCAAAATTTGAAGAAAATGTGTTTTTTTAGCCAAAGTTTGATGTTTGCAAATGATTCTGGGTAACAGAACCTGGTCAGAGCCCCACAAGTCACCCCATCTTGGATTCCCCAAGGTCTCTAGTTTTAAAAAATGCACAGGTTTGGTAGGTTACCCTGGGTGCCTGCTGAGCTAGAGGCCAAAATCTACAGGTAAGCACTTTGCAAAAAACACGTCTGTTTTCTTTCAAAAAATGTGATGTGTCCACGTTGCGTTTTGGGGCGTTTCCTGTCCGGGCGCTAGGCCTACCCACACAAGTGAGGTATTATTTTTATCGGGAGACTTGGGGAAACGCTGGGTGGAAGGAAATTTGTGGCCCCTCTCTGATTCCAGGACTTTCTGTCACCAAAATTTGAGGAAAATGTGTTTTTTTAGCCAAAGTTTGAGGTTTGCAAAGGATTCTGGGTAACAGAACCTGGTCAGAGCCCCACAAGTCACCCCATCTTGGATTCCCCTAGGTCTCTAGTTTTAAAAAATGAACAGGTTTGGTAGGTTTCCCTAGGTGCCGGCTGAGCTAGAGGCCAAAATCTACAGGTAGGCACTTTGCAAAAAACACATCTGTTTTCTTTCAAAAAATGTGATGTGTCGACGTTGCGTTTTGGGGCGTTTTCTGTCCGGGCGCTAGGCCTACCCACACAAGTGAGGTATTATTTTTATCGGGAGACTTGGGGAAACGCTGGGTGGAAGGAAATTTGTGGCTCCTCTCTGATTCCAGAACTTTCTGTCACCAAAATGTGAGGAAAACGTGTTTTTTTTTGCCAAATTGTGAGGTTTGCAAAGGATTCGGGGTAACAGAATCTGGTCAGAGCCCCACAAGTCACCCCATCTTGGATTCCCCTTGGTCTTTAGTTTTAAAAAATGCACAGGTTTGGTAGGTTTCCCTAGGTGCCGGCTGAGCTGGAGGCCAAAATCTACAGGTAGGCACTTTGCAAAAAACACCTCTGTTTTCTTTAAAAAAATGTGATGTGTCCACGTTGCGTTTTGGGGCATTTCCTGTCGCAGGCGCTAGGCCTACCCACACAAGTGAGGTGTCATTTGTATCGGGAGACTTGGGGAAACGCTGGGTGGAAGGAAATGTGTGGCTCCTCTCTGATTCCAGAACTTTCTGTCACCAAAATTTGAGGAAAATTTGTTTTTTTAGCCAAAGTTTGAGGTTTGCAAAGGATTCTGGGTAACAGAACCTGGTCAGAGCCCCACAAGACACCCCATCTTGGATTCCCCTAGGTCTCTAGCTTTAAAAAATGAACAGGTTTGGTAGGTTTCCCTAGGTGGCGGCTGAGCTAGAGGCCAAAATCTACAGGTAGGCACTTTGCAAAAAACAACTCTGTTTTCTTTAAAAAAATGTGATGTGTCCACGTTGTGTTTTGGGGCGTTTCCTGTCACAGGCGCTAGGCCTACCCACACAAGTGAGGTATCATTTTTATCGTGAGACTTGGGGGAACGATGGGTGGAAGGAAATTTGTGGCTCCTCTCAGATTCCAGAACTTTCTGTCACCAAAATTTGAGGAAAATGTGTTTTTTTAGCCAAAGTTTGAGGTTTGCAAAGGATTCTGGGTAACAGAACCTGGTCAGAGCCCCACAAGTCACCCCATCTTGGATTCCCCTAGGTCTCTAGTTTTAAAAAATGAACAGGTTTGGTAGGTTTCCCTAGGTGCCGGCTGAGCTAGAGGCCAAAATCTACAGGTAGGCACTTTGTAAAAAACACCTCTGTTTTCTTTAAAAAAATGTGATGTGTCCACGTTGTGTTTTGGGGTGTTTCCTGTCACAGGCGCTAGGCCTACCCACACAAGTGAGTTATCATTTTTATCGGGAGACTTGGGGGAACGCTGGGTGGAAGGAAATTTGTGGCTCCTCTCTGATTCCAGGACTTTCTGTCACCAAAATTTGAGGAAAATGTGTTTTTTTAGCCAAAGTTTGATGTTTGCAAAGGATTCTGGGTAACAGAACCTGGTCAGAGCCCCACAAGTCACCCCATCTTGGATTCCCCAAGGTCTCTAGTTTTAAAAAATGCACAGGTTTGGTAGGTTAACCTGGGTGCCGGCTGAGCTAGAGGCCAAAATCTACAGGTAAGCACTTTGCAAAAAACACGTCTGTTTTCTTTAAAAAAATGTGATGTGTCCACGTTGCGTTTTGGGGCGTTTCCTGTCCGGGCGCTAGGCCTACCCACACAAGTGAGGTATTATTTTTATCGGGAGACTTGGGGAAACGCTGGGTGGAAGGAAATTTGTGGCTCCTCTCTGATTCCAGGACTTTCTGTCACCAAAATTTGAGGAAAATGTGTTTTTTTAGCCAAAGTTTGAGGTTTGCAAAGGATTCTGGGTAACAGAACCTGGTCAGAGCCCCACAAGTCACCCCATCTTGGATTCCCCTAGGTCTCTAGTTTTAAAAAATGAACAGGTTTGGTAGGTTTCCCTAGGTGCCGGCTGAGCTAGAGGCCAAAATCTACAGGTAGGCACTTTGCAAAAAACACATCTGTTTTCTTTCAAAAAATGTGATGTATCGACGTTGCGTTTTGGGGCGTTTCCTGTCCGGGCGCTAGGCCTACCCACACAAGTGAGGTATTATTTTTATCGGGAGACTTGGGGAAACGCTGGGTGGAAGGAAATTTGTGGCTCCTCTCTGATTCCAGAACTTTCTGTCACCAAAATGTGAGGAAAACGTGTTTTTTTTGCCAAATTGTGAGGTTTGCAAAGGATTCGGGGTAACAGAATCTGGTCAGAGCCCCACAAGTCACCCCATCTTGGATTCCCCTTGGTCTTTAGTTTTAAAAAATGCACAGGTTTGGTAGGTTTCCCTAGGTGCCGGCTGAGCTGGAGGCCAAAATCTACAGGTAGGCACTTTGCAAAATACACCTCTGCTGTCTGTCGAAAAATGTGATGTGTCCACGTTGCGTTTTGGGGCATTCCCTGTCGCGGGCGCTAGGCCTACCCACACAAGCGAGGTATCATTTTTATCGGGAGACTTGGGGAAACGCTGGGTGTAAGGAAATTTGTGGCTCCTCTCTGATTCCAGAACTTTCTGTCACCAAAATTTGAGGAAAATGTGTTTTTCTGGCCAAAGTTTGAGGTTTGCAAAGGATTATGGGTAACAGAACATGGTCAGAGCCCCACAAGTCACCCCATCTTGGATTCCCCTAGGTCTCTAGTTTTCAAAAATGCATAGGTTTGGGAGGTTTCCCTAGGTGCCGGGTGAGCTAGAGGCCAAAATCTACAGGTAGGCACTTTGCAAAAAACACCTCTGTTTTCTTTCACAAAATGTGATGTGTCCACGTTGCGTTTTGGGGCATTTCCTGTCGCGGTCGCTAGGCTTACCCACACAAGTGAGGTATCATTTTTGATCGGGAGGCTGGGGGGAACGCTGGGAGGAAAGACATTTGTGGCTCCTCTCTGATTCCAGAACTTTCTGTCACCGAAATGTGAGGAAAATGTGTTTTTTTGGCCAAATTTTGAGGTTTGCAAAGGATTCTGGGTAACAGAACCAGGTCAGAGCCTCACAAGTCACCCCATCTTGGATTCCCCTAGGTCTCTAGCTTTAAAAAATGAACAGGTTTGGTAGGTTGCCCTAGGTGCCGGCTGAGTTAGGGGTCAAAAATCTACAGGTAGGCACTTTGCAAAAAACACCTCTGTTTTCTTTAAATAAATGTGATGTGTCCACGTTGCGTTTTGGGGCCTTTCCTGTCGCAGGCGCTAGGCCTACCCACACAAGTGAGGTATCATTTTTATCAGGAGGCTGGGGGGAACGCTGGGAGGAAAGACATTTGTGGCTCCTCTCTGATTCCAGAACTTTCTGTCACCGAAATTTGAGGAAAATGTATTTATTTGACCACATTTTGAGGTTTGCACAGGATTCTGGGTAACAGAACCTGGTCAGAGCCCCACAAGTCACCCCATTGTGGATTCCCCTTGGTCTCTAGTGTTTAGAAATGCACAGGTTTGGTAGGTTTCCCTAGGTGCCGGCTGAGCTAGAGGCCAATATCTACAGGTAGGCACTTTGCAAAAAACACCTCTGTTTTCTTAAAAAAAATGTGATGTGTCCACGTTGTGTTTTGGGGCGTTTCCTGTCATGGGCGCTAGGCCTACCCACACAAGTGAGGTATAATTTTTATCGGGAGACTTGGGGGAACGATGGGTGGAAGGAAATTTGTGGCTCCTCTCAGATTCCAGAACTTTCTGTCACCAAAATTTGAGGAAAAAGGGTTTTTTTAGCCAAATCTTGAGGTTTGCAAAGGATTGTGGGAAACAGAACCTGGTCAGAGCCCCACAAGTCACCCCATCTTAGCTTCCCCTAGGTCTCTAGTTTTCAAAAATGCACAGGTTTGGTAGGTTTCCCTAGGTGCTGGCTGAGCTAGAGGCCAAAATCTACAGGTAGGCACTTTGCAAAAATCACCTCTGTTTTCTTTCAAAAAATGTGATGTGTCCACGTTGCGTTTTGGGGCATTTCCTGTCGCAGGCGCTAGGTCGACCCAGACAAGTGAGGTATCTTTTGTATCGGGAGACTTGGGGAAACGCTGGGTGGAAGGAAATTTGTGGCTCCTCTCTGATTCCAGAACTTTCTGTCACCAAAATTTGAGGAAAATGTGTTTTTTTAGCTAAAATTTGAGGTTTGCAAAGGATTCTGGGTAACAGAACCTGGTCAGAGCCCCACAAGTCACCCCATCTTGGATTCCTCTAGGTCTCTAGTTTTAAAAAATGAACAGGTTTGGTAGGTTTCCCTAGGTGCCGGCTGAGCTAGAGGCCAAAATCTACAGGTAGGCACTTTGCAAAAAACACCTCTGTTTTCTTTAAAAAAATGTGATGTGTCCACGTTGTGTTTTGGGGTGTTTCCTGTCACAGGCGCTAGGCCTACCCACACAAGTGAGTTATCATTTTTATCGGGAGACTTGGGGGAACGCTGGGTGGAAGGAAATTTGTGGCTCCTCTAAGATTCCAGAACTTTCTGTCACCGAAATTTGAGGAAAATGTATTTATTTGACCACATTTTGAGATTTGCACAGGATTCTGGGTAAGAGAACCTGGTCAGAGCCCCACAAGTCACCCCATCGTGTATTCCCCTTGGTCTCTAGTGTTTAGGAATGCACAGGTTTGGTAGGTTTCCCTAGGTGCCGGCTGAGCTAGAGGCCAATATCTACAGGTAGGCACTTTGCAAAAAACACCTCTGTTTTCTTTTAAAAAATGTGATGTGTCCACGTTGTGTTTTGGGGCGTTTCCTGTCACGGGCGCTAGGCCTACCCACACAAGTGAGGTATCATTTTTATCGGGAGACTTGGGGGAACAATGGGTGGAAGGAAATTTGTGGCTCCTCTCAGATTCCAGAACTTTCTGTCACCAAAATTTGAGGAAAATGTGTTTTTTTAGCCAAATCTTGAGGTTTGCAAAGGATTCTGGGAAACAGAACCTGGTCAGAGCCCCACAAGTCACCCCATCTTAGCTTCCCCTAGGTCTCTAGTTTTCAAAAATGCATAGTTTTGGAAGGTTTCCCTAGGTGCTGGCTGAGCTAGAGGCCAAAATCTACAGGTAGGCACTTTGCAAAAAACATCTCTGTTTTCTTTCAAAAAATGTAATGTGTCCACGTTGCGTTTTGGGGCATTTCCTGTTGCGGGCGCTAGGCCTACCCACACAAGTGAGGTATAATTTTTATCGGGAGACTTGGGGGAACGCTGGGTGGAAGGAAATTTGTGGCTCCTCTCTGATTCCAGGACTTTCTGTCACCAAAATTTGAGGAAAATGTGTTTTTTTAGCTAAAGTTTGAGGTTTGCAAAGGATTCTGGGTAACAGAACCTGGTCAGAGCCCCACAAGTCACCCCATCTTGGATTCCCCTAGGTCTCTACTTTTCAGAAATGCACAGGTTTGGTAGGTTTCTCTAGGTGCCGGCTGAGCTAGAGGCCAAAATCTACAGGTAGGAACTTTGCAAAAAACACCTCTGTTTTCTTTAAAAAAATGTGATGTGTCCGCGTTGCGTTTTGGGGCGTTTCCTGTCACAGGCGCTAGGCCTACCCACACAAGTGAGTTATCATTTTTATCGGGAGACTTGGGGGAACGCTGGGTGGAAGGAAATTTGTGGCTCCTCTCAGATTCCAGAACTTTCTGTCACCGAAATTTGAGGAAAATGTATTTATTTGACCACATTTTGAGGTTTGCACAGGATTCTGGGTAACAGAACCTGGTCAGAGCCCCACAAGTCACCCCATCGTGGATTCCCCTTGGTCTCTAGTGTTTAGAAATGCACAGGTTTGGTAGGTTTCCCTAGGTGCCGGCTGAGCTAGAGGCCAATATCTACAGGTAGGCACTTTGCAAAAAACACCTCTGTTTTCTTTAAAAAAAATTGATGTGTCCACGTTGTGTTTTGGGGCGTTTCCTGTCACGGGCGCTAGGCCTCCCCACACAAGTGAGGTATAATTTTTATCGGGAGACTTGGGGGAACGATGGGTGGAAGGAAATTTGTGGCTCCTCCCAGATTTCAGAACTTTCTGTCACCAAAATTTGAGGAAAATGTGTTTTTTTAGCCAAATCTTGAGGTTTGCAAAGGATTCTGGGAAACAGAACCTGGTCAGAGCCCCACAAGTCACCCCATCTTAGCTTCCCCTAGGTATCTAGTTTTGAAAAATGCACAGGTTTGGTAGGTTTCCCTAGGTGCTGGCTGAGCTAGAGGCCAAAATCTACAGGTAGGAACTTTGCAAAAAACATCTCTGTTTTCTTTCAAAAAATGTAATGTGTCCACGTTGCGTTTTGGGGCATTTCCTGTTGCGGGCGCTAGGCCTACCCACACAAGTGAGGTATAATTTTTATTGGGAGACTTGGGGGAACGCTGGGTGGAAGGAAATTTGTGGCTCCTCTCTGATTCCAGGACTTTCTGTCACCAAAATTTGAGGAAAATGTGTTTTTTTAGCCAAAGTTTGAGGTTTGCAAAGGATTCTGGGTAACAGAACCTGGTCAGAGCCCCACAAGTCACCCCATCTTGGATTCCCCTAGGTCTCTACTTTTCAAAAATGCACAGGTTTGGTAGGTTTCTCTAGGTGCCGGCTGAGCTAGAGGCCAAAATCTACAGGTAGGCACTTTGCAAAAAACACGTCTGTTTTCTTTAAAAAAATGTGATGTGTCCGCATTGCGTTTTGGGGCGTTTCCTGTCCGGGCGCTAGGCCTACCCACACAAGTGAGGTATCATTTTTATCGGGAGACTTGGGGAAACATAGATTAGTAAAACAAGTGTTATTGCCCCTTGTCTTTCTCTACATTTTTTCCTTCCAAATATAAGAGAGTGTGTAAAAAAGACATCTATTTGAGAAATGCCCTGTAATTCACCTGCTAGTATGGTCACCTCGGAATTCAGAGATGTGCAAATAACCACTCGTCCTCAACACCTTATCTTGTGCCCTTTTTGGAAATACAAAGGTTTTCTTGATAGCTATTTTTCACTCTTTATATTTCAGCAAATGAATTGCTGTATACCCGGTATAGAATGAAAACGCACTGCAGGATGCAGCTCATTTATTGACTCTGGGTACCTAGGGTTCTTGATGAACCTACAAGCCCTCTATATCCCCGCAACCAGAGGAGTCCAGCAGACGTAACGGTATATTGCTTTCGAAAATCTGACATTGCAGGAAAAAGTTACAGAGTAAAACGTAGAGAAAAATTGATGGTTTTTTTACCTCAATTTCAATATTTTTCTTTTTCAGTTGTTATTTTCTGTAGGAAACCCTTGTAGGATCTACACAAATTACCCCTTGCTCAATTCAGAATTTTGTCTACTTTTCAGAAATGTTGCGGTTTCTGGGATCCAGCGTTGGTTTCATGCCTATTTCTGTCACTGACTGGAAGGAGGCTGAAAGCCCAAAAAACGTAAAAATGGGTTATGTTCCAGTAAAATGCCAAAATTGTGTTGAAAAATTGGGTTTTCTGATTCAAGTCTGCCTGTTCCTGAAAGCTGGGAAGCTGGTGATTTTAGCACTGCAAACCCTTTGTTGATGCCTTTTTCAGGGAAAAAATCACAAGCCTTCTTCTGCCACCCCATTTTCCAATTTTTTTGAAAGAAACAAAATTTTCACTGTATTTTGGCTAATTTCTTGGCCTCCTACTGGGGAACCCACAAAGTGTGGGTACCGCTAGAATCCCTAGGATGTTGGAAAAAAAGGACGCAAATTTGGCGTGGGTAGCTTATGTGAACAAAATGTTATGAGGGCCTAAGCGCAAACTGCCCCAAATAGCCAAAAAAAGGCTCGGCACAAGAGGGGGAAAAGGCCTGGCAGCGAAGGGGTTAATGAACTAATTTAAATAAACACCTATAATAATCACCATATCATGGTCTGGCTAATCATTTTTGCACACCTTCATCTCTACTTATCAGAATAAGAGTGTTGCCTCATGGAGCATTGCTGATATACTGATTAGGACACTGAACATCCCAGAGCTAACGTGATGCGTAACATACAATGGTCACATACACACACATTGTAAATGACATATATCATGTACATTTCTCCTTTGAAGGCCAATAGCAGAGGACCACACCTATTTCACACATACATGTTGAAATCAAGATCCAACGAGGCATATGGCACACAACTAAGACACCATCACTCAATAAGGGGAAAACAAGCCTCATACATGAGGCAGTCAATGTGCTTTTGCATCAGTAACAGGAATGTCTGACCAGACCCTTGACAGCAGTAAGTCCAACTGCATCCAATATTTGCAAGGACTGTCTGTGACTAGAGTTCCATAGAAGCAGAACATAGACAGCACAAGTGCCACTCATATGAGCAACATTGCACACATGACATTCCATGTACATTGCAGCCCATTTCCTAACTCCTGACACACGCATGCACCTGATCACAACCCACCTGTCTGAAGAGGTCCCTGGAATACTAAGATGTGTACCCTGATATTCCCTCCTCTACACACACAGACTAACAATAGCAATCCAGTGTGCTACACCCTTTCCTATGGTATGCCATTGTCATAGAACATCTGACTGCATGGACGTCAGGTCAATTTATACACTGTCTTCTAGTTTCTAAGCCCTGTTAGTGCCTGTAGATTGCTTCCAGTGTGAAAAAGAATGTTGGCCCTTAGTATGCAAATCTCACCTACAGGACTTGTGAGAAACAGATGCATCCCACACCTGTGATCACCTCCAAGCACACCACCCATTTCAACAAGCACTGCCCCTGTTGATGCCTGGAACAGCATAGGAGTTGCCATTATGTCAAATACACCGTTAAGCATTGATACTAATTAAGCCGTGTAACACAGCCCTTGGGTTCATTTGTCACCTTCAAAAACACAGGACATACACAGTTTGACATGTCAGCTGTCTAGTTCGTCCTCCAAACAGTCTGAGTCAGACCACTGATTATGTAACTTGTCAAATTGCTGGATTCTGAATCACACTGCATTCTGTCAGCCTGATTGGCATCTGTCAGTGCGTCACACTAAAGTATCCCTGTGTCTACATATGTACCACACTTGCGTTAGCAAACCTCTCATTCATCAGGGGGTATTGGGCATGGGCTTCTTCAATGCATACCCAAATACATTGTATAGCATCATCTGCCTTTTAACTGACTGTACCATTTCAGTTAAATCCTCTGTGAAAAGAAAAATTCATGGCCCATCCCTTGTCTGGGTCTCATTTATGCATGAATGACAAAGTGTGACAGTGTCCCAGGGCTGTATGCAGGGATTGGGTACGGGGCCTTCAGCAGAACCAGCAACCTCTGATAATGTCCATGAAAAATCCACACATGTCAGGACCCTGACAGTTCACACACAGAATCACAGTGCTCACAACATATTGATGGGCCGTGTGTGGTTAATAGCTGCAAGAATAATCAGCACAGAGGGTATGATGTTCCCAGATGCAGTGGGAATTGCAGAGACTAACCTGTGTACAAATATTGTAATGACACCTGCCGGAACATGACACCTGAGACATTATCTCACTCAGCACACCAAGGTTGCCCTGTTGACTGTCTCATTACACGTCTTTAGTGACAGGGTGGGACCATCCCCACTGTGTAGATTTATCTGACTACATAATATCAGGACAGTTGTATTGACAAGCTACGTAATTTGACAGTAGGCACATTTCAGTTATCTACTGCACAATTGATATGTCACATTACATGGAGACAGATTTGTTGTGTAAGTGCTATTTATTGAAAAGTGCTGTAGTGCTATCTGTACATTGACCATGATTGTGAGTCCATTATAGTGACATCTTACATTGTGATCGTACACAAGGGGTTACGGAAATGCTTTTGACATGCTGGGGTTGATGTTTCAGACAGTGCAGAGGGACAGGATTTGCCAATGAGTATGAGAGAGACAATCACTGGGCAGGCTGACAAGATATACAGTGTTAAGCAGAACAGTCATTAAGTAGAGTTGTTGCAAGACTGGCATGCTACAAAGCGCAGGACCTTGGTAATAGTTGGCCATGTGGCATGGACTAGTGCTTCCGGGTACTTTTCCTTGTGAATGTGATCTGTTCCATGTCTTCTTCTTCAGATGTGTGTGTTGCCTCCTCTGCCCTTGGTGGTGGTGGTTGTGAAGGGGCAACACATACCTCAGTGTTAGAAGACGTGAAGTCAGACATCCCGGTCGCTGCTACCCGTGAAGGTCTTAAGGGCAGTACTGCAGCAAGGAGGATCTGCTGGTTTTTGAGAATGGCAGCCACATCACGATGGTAGGCAGCCAGGTCGGCCCTGAGGGGTTCAATGTTGTATTCGTGCACGTGTTGACAGGATTGCTGTTGTAGGTGTTGGATCAACTGTATTACAGCTGTGCTGATTTCCTTCTGTTTTTTTTGCTGTTCCTGCAAGATAGATGTTAGGGCTTGCATAGCTGCTGCCTGATCTGCAGATGACATCATGCACGAACACACCCCCTCAAGGCTGGCTGCCATAGTTTGCATCCCCACCCGCACCTCCTTGGCCAGCTCCCGCTCTACTCCAACTACAGTTCTCTCAAAGCTGGTGCCAGTGTCGTCTGAGTCCTCAGCTGTATTGGAGCTGGCAGGTCTTACAATTGGGGTGGTGGGTGGATCCTCTGCGATGGCTGCTTGTTCTGTGCTTCTCCTTGTCACTGAAGGTGGGGTCTGGAGGGTTTCAAGGACCTTTTGGATAGTCTCCTGGGGAATGTTTATCGGCTGTTCATCCATGTCATCAGGGTAATCTGGGACAGGCATATCCGCAGGAGATCCATCTTCCTCTGCAATGAAACAGGGTACAATAAGTGTGTCTGTGTTGTGGCATGAGTGATGTGACATGCCTGCCTTGTGATGAATTCACATTGTGATCTTGTTTCGTGTTCATTGCTCCAGTCCTTCAGATGGGCATTCTCCCAGGCCTGTGGCCCACCTGCATGTCACATGTATGTTATTGAGTTATTAGACTTGTCGGCATCATCGCTTCTAGGTGTTGGTTTTGGCCAAATAGAGAATTGCCACCTTCTTGTCCTACTCAAGCCTCCGTCTACATCCATTCTGATGGTGAGGCCTTTCACTGGCTGTGGGTGCTCTGATGGCACTGGCAGCACACTTGACAATCTGGACCTGCCCCAGTCTCTGATCTTTCACATCCACTTAAATGTATTTGACATGTGGCATATCCTATGTATAGCAATGTTATGACACAATATGGATGTTGGCATTGGTAATGTGTACTGCTGCTGTTGGGGAATGTGTGGTACATTGGATTGACCTGATTGTTGTATCAGTGTCCTATTTCCTCCTCTGGCTGTGCAGGTGTATTGCAGTGTCCAGTTACATGTGCCCCCCCCTCAATGCTGTTGTCTGAGCAGTATGACATTTGGGATGTTACATTGTGACCCAGGCATAGGATGGACCCTGACATATGCAGCATGGGTATGTCCTTAGTGCTCTGTAGCTCCTATTGTTGTTGAAATTGTCTGATGTTTGCAACAACTATGGGCATTGCCATTTGACAGTACTGGGGCCTTTGTCTTGTTTCAGGGGATTGTTGAAGTTGTCATCCTCACCCCCTAATTTAGGTGTGTATGATCCATGGGGAGGTTACTGCCATTGGCTACTTGAGCTGCACACAGAGAGGAAGTGGTAGTTGCAACTGTTGTCGCAGTTACATTCCAGTTGTCGGTATGGCTAGAGGTTGTAAATAGGGCCCTAGTTACTGTAGGGGGTATGGTGGCTGACGTGTGCCGGGATGTCAGATTGACGTTGTGGCCTTCCCTCCTGGGGTGGATTTCCCTTTGCTTCATCGTTGGCATGGCAGCATGCCCCCATGGGACTGTTGTTGGTGTAGTGTAATGGTGTGCCCCAGCTTATGTCTGTGCAGCCATGCCCCCATGCCATCCCCCTTTACCCATACCACTCCATGTATATGATGAATTCCATGCATTTTGTGGTCGGTATCCCCCCCCGCTTACGGTTAACATTAGTGCATTTTGATTCCCCATGCGACTTACCCTTACCCATGTGCGTTGTCTCCTGGTAGTCTGCGCTGTCCTGTCCTTGAATCCCTGTGACGATCTCCTCAGGGATGATGGCTGCGACCATCTCCTCCATGTGGTCCAGGGCCTCGTGGTGTGCTGGACTCCCACCTCCAGTCTGCAGTGCTGCCTTCCTGTTCCTGCCCATCTTTTCCTTGGTCCTGCGCTTGCAGTCATGCCAGCATTTCTTGCACTTGATGACTGTTCTGCGTACTTCTGCCACACTGTTGATCTTGTCAACAATTTTTTGCCATATAGCCTCTCTCCTACTGATTGGCAACTTTGAGGTGACAAACAGTTGGTGCTGGTGTTCCGTCACCTCTTTCACCAGAATTTCCAGCTCCTCTGCACTGAAGCAACACTTTCTTTTCTTCTTATAAGTGTCCTGGTTCTTGTGTGGGTCCTCCTGGCTGGTTCCTGGTCTGTTGTCATCTTCCTGGGGTCCGTAGTGGCATCTGGGATCCATTTTGGCTCTCCTCTGGTGAAATGGCAGTGTTCGCGTTTTTTTTTTACGCTATTGTGTCAAAAAACGGCGCATATCCGGTTAGCGGGGTCGTAAATCGACCCACAGTCATTTACGCCACGTTAACGTCGTTTTGCTTTACGACTTGACGCCGCGGTGTGCGTCAAAAATAATGACTCCCACCTGTGGTTTGCGCCGCCATGCGTCAAAGTATAAATTTGACGCCCGCACGGCGCACCAAAATGGCGTTAGCCGGCGGTAATATTTTTGACGCAAAACTGCGCTGCGCAGTTTTGCGTCAAAAAGTATAAATATGGCCCTTCATGTAACAAAATACCTATCTGTAGGCTTTAGCACAGTACCTTTAACTTATGCTTTTCATAGAAAGCAAGCAAGGCCTACTTGTTTGTCATAATTATTCATTAAACAACCCACACATAAACAATATATCATAACCTTTCCCAGGGAACAGATAAGCCATAGAGCCTTTATCATTGACTTTACACTACACTTATCACATGTCAACTAAAGTGTGCATAAACTGGCAACACACAATAATAAAATTACAAATATGTACAACATTACAGTTGGCAAAACAATGTACAACCGGTCTCAAAAGAGAAACAAGAATAATCATAGTGCCAACACCAAAACTCTTGCCTTCTATCATAGTCTGTGAAATTTCATGTGACCAAATAGCAGTTTACAGCCTATAACATAATGTGATACACAACTGTTGGGGGGCTTGGCATTAACCCCTTCTGTGCCGCGGACGTAGTGGTTACGTCCCGCGGCACAGTGCTGCTGTGCCGAGGACGTAACCACTACGTCCTCGGCACACAGCCCAGAGGGAGCGCTCTCGCTCCCTCTGTGTGCTTCCCTCCCACCCCCCAAAGTCGGGGATGGAAGGGGAAGCCCTTCCCCTTCCACCCCCGACCCCCCCACCCCCTCATAATGACGTCAGCGCGCGATCGCGCGCTGACTTCATTATGGGGTTCTCGCCGCACAGGAAGCAATTTGCTTCCTGTGCGGCGAGAAAGGAAGAGGTAAGAATCTCTTCCCGGTGGGTGGGGGGCTTTGTAGAAAGAGGTGTCTTTGCATTGCGATCGGGCAGCAGGAATGCCCACTAGACACCAGGGATTGGTTTTTTTTGTATATATTTGCCAATTTCGGCTTGCAGGGAGCGGCCCCTTGGGCAAGGGTCGCTCCCCTTTAGGGGGCAATTTCTTAGGCCATTTCTGCCCCCCTTGGGGGCAGATTGGCTACTTTTCAGCCAGATCTGCCCCCAAGGAGGGCAGAAAACACTAGATCACCAGGGATTTATAATTTTTTTTGCATTTATGTGTTGGGGGGTGCCCCCTTGGGCAAGGGGCGCCCCCCCCAAGGTGGCAGAGAACTGTTGGCCTTTTCTGCCCCCCTTGGGGGCAGATCGGCCTATTTTTTTTAGGTCCATCTGCCACCAAGGGGGGCAGAAGCCACTTAGGCACCAGGGATTGTGTGTGTAGTGGATGAGGGGGGCGCCCCCTTGGGCAAGGGTCGCTCCCCTTTGGGGGGCATGTATTTTAGGGCCATTTCTGCCCCCCTTGAGGGCAGATTGGCTACTTTTTAGCCAGATCTGCCCCCAAGGGGGGCAGAAAACACTAGATCACCAGGTTTTTTATTTTTATGTGTATTTATGTGGGGGGGGTGCCCCCTTGGGCAAGGGGCGCCCCCTCCAAGGGGGCAGAGAACTGTTGGCCTTTCCTGCCCCCCTTGGGGGCAAATCGGCCTATTTTTTTTAGGTCCATCTGCCCCCAAGGGGGGCAGAAGCCACTTAGGCACCAGGGATTGTGTGTTTAGTGGATGAGGGGGGCGCCCCCTTGGGCAAGGGTCGCTCCCTTTTGGGGGGCATGTCTTTTAGGGCCATTTCTGCCCCCCTTGAGGGCAGATCAGCCTATTATTTTTAGGCTGATCTGCCCCAAGGGGGCAGAAACCACTAGAACGCCAGGGATTTCTTTTTATTTGTTTATTTTTGTGGGGGGGCGTCCCCTTGGTCACGGGGCACCCCCCCAAGGGGGCCATTGACCTGTTGGCCATTTCTACACCCCCTGGGGGCAGATGGGCCCATTTTTTTAGACCCACCTGCCCCCAAGGGGGGCAGAAGCCATGTAGACACCAGGGATAGTGTGTGTGTGTGTGTGTGTTAGTGGATGGGGGGGGGCCTTGGGCAAGGGTCGCCCCCCCACTTTGGGGGCACATGTACCCAGGCCATTTCTGCACACCTTGGAGACAGATCAGCCTATTATTTTTAGGCTGGTCTGCCCCCTAGGGGGGCAGAAACCACTAGAACGCCAGGGATTTTTTTTTATTTGTTTATTTTTGTGGGGGGGCGTCCCCTTGGTCACGGGGCACCCCCCCAAGGGGGCCATTGACCTGTTGGCCATTTCTACACCCCCTGGGGGCAGATGGGCCTATTTTGTTAGACCCACCTGCCCCCAAGGGGGGCAGAAGCCATGTAGACACCAGGGATAGTGTGTGTGTGTGTGTGTTAGTGGATGGGGGGGGCCTTGGGCAAGGGTCGCCCCCCCACTTTGGGGGCACATGTACCCAGGCCATTTCTGCACCCCTTGGAGACAGATCAGCCTATTATTTTTAGGCTGGTCTGCCCCCAAGGGGGGCACAAACCACTAGAACGCCAGGGATTTTTTTTTATTTGTTTATTTTTGTGGGGGGGGCGTCCCCTTGGTCACGGGGCGCCCCCCCAAGGGGGGCATTGACCTGTTGGCCATTTCTACACCCCCTGGGGGAAGAAGGGCCTATTTTTTTAGACCCACCTGCCCCCAAGGGGGGCAGAAGCCATGTAGACACCAGGGATAGTGTGTGTGTGTGTGTGTTAGTGGATGGGGGGGTGCCTTGGGCAAGGGTCGCCCCCCCACTTTGGGGGCACATGTACCCAGGCCATTTCTGCATCCCTTGGAGACAGATCAGCCTATTATTTTTAGGCTGGTCTGCCCCCAAGGGGGGCAGAAACCACTAGAACGCCAGGGATTTTTTTTTATTTGTTTATTTTTGTGGGGGGGCGTCCCCTTGGTCACGGGGCGCCCCCCCAAGGGGGCCATTGACCTGTTGGCCATTTCTACACCCCCTGGGGGCAGATGGGCCTATTTTTTTAGACCCACCTGCCCCCAAGGGGGGCAGAAGCCATGTAAACACCAGGGATAGTGTGTGTGTGTGTGTGTTAGTGGATGGGGGGGGGCCTTGGGCAAGGGTCGCCCCCCCACTTTGGGGGCACATGTACCCAGGCCATTTCTGCACCCCTTGGAGACAGATCAGACTATTATTTTTAGGCTGGTCTGCCCCCAAGGGGGGCAGAAACCACTAGAACACCAGGGATTTTTTTGTATTTGTTTATTTTTGTGGGGGGGCGTCCCCTTGGTCACGGGGCGCCCCCCCAAGGGGGGCATTGACCTGTTGGCCATTTCTACACCCCCTGGGGGCAGATGGGCCTATTTTTTTAGACCCACCTGCCCCCAAGGGGGACAGAAGCCATGTAGACACCAGGGATAGTGTGTGTGTGTGTGTGTGTTAGTGGATGGGGGGGGCCTTGGGCAAGGGTCGCCCCCCCACTTTGGGGGCACATGTACCCAGGCCATTTCTGCACCCCTTGGAGACAGATCAGCCTATTATTTTTAGGCTGGTCTGCCCCCAAGGGGGAAAGAAACCACTATAACGCCAGGGATTTTTTTTTATTTGTTTATTTTTGTGGGGGGGCGTCCCCTTGGTCACGGGGCGCCCCCCTAAGGGGGGCATTGACCTGTTGGCCATTTCTACACCCCCTGGGGGCAGATGGGCCTATTTTTTTAGACCCACCTGCCCCCAAGGGGGGCAGAAGCCATGTAGACACCAGGGATAGTGTGTGTGTGTTAGTGGATGGGGGGGGGGCCTTGGGCAAGGGTCGCCCCCCCACTTTGGGGGCACATGTACCCAGGCCATTTCTGCACCCCTTGGAGACAGATCAGCCTATTCTTTTTAGGCTGGTCTGCCCCCAAGGGGGGCAGAAACCACTAGAACGCCAGGGATTTTTTAAAATTTGTTTATTTTTGTGGGGGGGCGTCCCCTTGGTCACGGGGTGCCCCCCCCAAGGGGGCCATTGACCTGTTGGCCATTTCTACACTCCCTGGGGGCAGATGGGCCTATTTTTTTAGACCCACCTGCCCCCAAGGGGGGCAGAAGCCATGTAGACACCAGGGATAGTGTGTGTGTGTGTGTGTGTGTTAGTGGATGGGGGGGGCCTTGGGCAAGGGTCGCCCCCCCACTTTGGGGGCACATGTACCCAGGCCATTTCTGCACCCCTTGGAGACAGATCAGCCTATTATTTTTAGGCTGGTCTGCCCCCAAGGGGGGCAGAAAACACTAGATCACCAGGGATTTATATTGGTATGTGCATTTATGTGTGGGGGCAGAGAACTGTTGGCCTTTTCTGCCCCCCTTGGGGGCAGATCAGCCTATTTTTGTTAGGTCCATCTGCCCCCAAGGGGGGCAGAAGCCACTTAGGCACCAGGGATTGTGTGTGTAGTGGATGGGGGGGCGCCCCCTTGGGCAAGGGTCGCTCCCCTTTGGGGGGCATGTCTGTTAGGGCCATTTCTGCCCCCCTTGAGGGCAGATCAGCCTATTATTTTTAGGCTGATCTGTCCCAAGGGGGGCAGAAACCACTAGAACGCCAGGGATTTTTTTTAATGTGTTTATTTTTGTGGGGGGGCGTCCCCTTGGTCACGGGGCGCCCCCCCCAAGGGGGGCATTGACCTGTTGGCCATTTCTACACCCCCTGGGGGCAGATGGGCCTATTATGTTAGGCCCACCTGCCCCCAAGGGGGGCAGAAGCCACTTAGACACCAGGGATAGTGTGTGTGTGTGTTAGTGGATGGGGGGGGCCTTGGGCAAGGGTCGCCCCCTACTTTGGGGGCACATGTACCCAGGCCATTTCTGCACCCCTTGGAGACAGATCAGCCTATTATTTTTAGGCTGGTCTGCCCCCAAGGGGGGCAGAAACCACTAGAACGCCAGGGATTTTTTATTTTTTTTTATTTTTGTGGGGGGGTGTCCCCTTGGTCACGGGGCGCCCCCCCCAAGGGGGGCATTGACCTGTTGCCCATTTCTACACCCCCTGGGGGCAGATGGGCCTATTTTGTTAGGCCCACCTGCCCCCAAGGTGGGTAGAAGCCACTTAGGCACCAGGGATAGTGTTGTGTGTGTTTTTTTTTTTTTTTTTGAGGGCTGTCCCCTTTGGCAAGGGTCGCTCTCCATGGGGACACACCGCTAAAGGTATTTTCTGGCTTCCTTGGGGTAGACAGGCCTATTTTATTAGTAGGCCCATCTGCCCCTATGGCAGAATCCACTTAGGCACCAATTTCTAAATGTTTGATGGTGGGGTGTTTGTCAACTGAAGAAGTCTTTGCATTTGTGATAAAAAATGTTTTCCTCCTTTTTGTTCTAGTTCAAAGCTTGTGCTTTATTTGCTGTGGCTCCTTGCGGTTTTGGCGGTGGTTGACCTGCAGTTTGCACAGTTGCATGTTTTAGGTAAGTAAAAACTATTTTCTCCAAAGGAGTATTGTTGCCATGCATGAATGACATGTTTGTAGGGGGTGTACTAAATGCAGGATTGTGTGTGAAATTGTCCTTAGGTTTGTGCACAATGATATTTGTTTTGTCTTATTTCTAATTTGCCTTTCTTTCTTTATTTTTAGTGGGATATCATTGGTGATTGCTGTGTAGTAGCTGGTGAATCAAGCTTTTTCAGGCAAGTGAGCGGTATAGTTTTTGAGTTTATAACTCTTACTAACAAAGCTACACTTTGTTACTTGTCTTACACAGTGCTGGTTGTTGGTGGTGAATTTGTCCAGTTAATTTTAGCAGGAGAGATCATGGCTAGCCGCAGGATGACCGCTCAGCAGGTGGTTGGTATGCTTTTTGAGTCACAGTCTGTTCATGACTATGAGACGGACTCTGCATCTGAGGCAGAGGAGGAAGTCAGAGATTCTGGCAGTGATGTTTCTCTTGGAGGGGAATCTTCTGATGATGAAGGCACACTCAGTGCAGATGAAGGGCCTGTTTTAGAGGAGGACATTGATGTGCCAATAGTGCAGCAACCTGGGGCTGAAAGGTTTCCCGTTATAAGACCTGATGTCTGGGTTGCCCCAAACATGGAGCAGCCAGAGTTGCCTGCCTTTACTGGTCTCCCGGGGTGTAACGCCAATACAGAGAACTTTATGCCTATCAATTTCTTTGAGTTATTCATGGATGATGTGTTTTTGGAAGAGATTGTTGAGCAGACTAATTTGTATGCGGAGCAGCATTTGAGGGACAACGCTGCTAGACTTAGGCCACACTCTAGAGCTGCCCAGTGGATTCCCACAAATTTGGAGGAGTTAAAAATGTTTTTGGGTTTGACTTTTTTGATGGGGTTGATAAGGAAGCCGTCACTGGCTTCTTATTGGTCTAATAGTCCCTTGATGGCAACAGCTATATTTCCAGCGACCATGAGTCGTAATCGGTATTTGCTTCTTCTTAGGATGCTGCATTTTGTTGACAATGCTTTAGCCTTGCCACGAGATCACCCAGATTCTGACCGTCTTTTTAAGATTAAGCCTGTCCTTGATCATTTTGTAGATTGGTTTTCGGAGGTCTATGTTCCAGGCAAAGAGTTAAGTATGGACGAGTCTTTGGTCCTCTTCAAGGGTCGTTTGGTTTTTAGGCAGTACATTCCTAGCAAAAGGGCACGATATGGAATTAAATTGTATATGCTGTCTGAAAGTAGGACAGGATATGTGTATAGTTTCCGTGTGTACACTGGTAGGGATTCCAATATTGACCCCCCTGGTTGTCCTCCCACTTTTGGAGTTACTGAGAAAATTGTGTGGGATCTTGGTAGACGACTGTTCAACAAAGGTCACCATTTGTATGTAGATAACTTCTACACTGGTGTGCAATTGTTCAAGGAATTGTTTAGAGTGGACACAGTTGCTTGTGGCACAATCCGTTCTAACCGGAAAGGCTATCCAAGGGAGCTTGTCTGTAAAAAACTTGAGAGAGGACAGTGCTCTGCCTTGCGGAACGAGGAGCTGCTAGCTTTGAAATTTTCAGACAAGAGGGATGTCTACATGCTAAGTACCATCCATGATGAGAGTACTTCCCCTGTGACTGTTTGGGGCCAGGTTGCTGAAGTGCGCAAACCTGTGTGCATTTAAGATTATAATAAGCACATGGGAGGTGTAGATAGAGTTGACCAGAGGTTGGAACCTTATACTGCTATTCGTAAGTCTTACGTTTGGTATAAGAAGTTAGCACTTCACCTCTTCCACTTAGCAACCTTCAATGCTTTTATTGTGTTTAGGGATAGGTCTCCAGAGTCAAAGATGACATTTGTGAAATTTCAGGAGTCAGTGATAGAGAGCCTTATTGTGGTGGAACAGGCCAGAGTTCCTAGAGGAGCAGTGGTGGAGGATGTGGCTAGATTGAAAGATCGCCACTTTGCTGAGCACATTCCTCCCACACCCAAAAAAGACTTTCCAGCTAAGAAATGTAGAGTGTGTTTTCGAAGAGGTATCCGGAGGGAGACTCGAATGTACTGCCCAGATTGTCCTTCAAAGCCTGGGCTGTATGTCGGTGCTTGTTTTAAGAATTACCACACCCAGAAGAATTTCTGGGAACAACCATGAGTGTAAACTCATGTCTGTTTTGTATTTTCATGTGTTTAGTTTCATGGTTAGCATTTCTGTCATGTTCTTAGTTAGAGCTTTTGTGTTTTAGTTTTGTCATTCTTTCTACTTAGTTAGGGGTTCCTCTGTTAAAAAAAAAATAAAAAAATGATGCCATTGTGGGTGGAGTGGGGCTTGGCTGAGAGTGTACATATTGACTTGCTGTTGGCTACTGCAACACACTGCCAGCCAAACACCAGTCCACACACTCCCATCAGCTGGTGTGATTGTTGTATCAGGCATGTGGGCGTATGTAAGTGATGGGCCCTTGAGTGGCGCTGTCTGTCGATGTGAGTGTTGTAATGTGCTGGGCCCGTGGCTGGCGGTGTGAATGGCCTTGTGTGTGTCATGTATGAAAGTTGTGTGAATGGACTGTAAAGCGGTTGGTGCCTTGTCGCGGCTTTACAGCTCACGAGCGGTGAGTCATTGGTTCAGTTTTTTGCCTTTCAGTTACTAACAGTGCATTTCATTTTTGTGAAAGCTCTTGTTAGTAAAATTTGATCCACTGAACCATCACTCACCCTCGTGCCAAATCCAACCAGTATGTGTGGTAAAAATGACAAAACCTGCTCCGCTGTAATCAGACGTCGCAGCACACCTGTGACACGCTAGGTGCCTCAGGTGGGACCCCAATGATGAAGCATGCCACCAACTTGGTTGGTGGGTGAGGGGTCTTTTTCACATAACCTAACTGTGTTTCTTTTCAAAATTTTAGTGTTTGGCACATCACGGACGTATGTGGGCACATCAAAACGATATATTACAAAACTACCTGTGTTTGGGGGGGAGAGGGCACCTATGTTTTTGGTCCTGTGTGCGGCCTTCATCTAGGGAAACCTACCAAACCCAGACATTTTATAAAACTAGACACCCCAAGGAGTCCAGGGAGGTGTGGCTTGCGTGGATCCCCCAACATTTTCTTACCCAGACTCCTATGTAAACCTCAAAATGTGCTTAAAAAAGCATATTTTCCTTACTTTTCTTCGTAGGATCACCACTCCAGCACAAAATTCCTACTCCCCAGTGTTCCCCTCAGCCTCCCAAATAAAATGACACCTCACTTATGTGGGTCCCCAAAGCAGAGTCAGTCTAAAGATGTATAAAAGAATATGTCCTTATAAACTTGCTGTGCTATTCCCTCTATCTCTACAAGTTTTGGGCCTTATTCTGTTGCAGGCACCTGGCCCACCCACACAAGTGAGGTATCATTTTTATCGGGAGACTTGGGGGAACGCTGGGTGGAAGGAAATTTGTGGCTCCACTCAGATTCAAGAACTTTCTGTCACCGAAATGTGTGGAAAATGTGTTTTTTTAGACAGAATTTGAGGTTTGCAAAGGATTCTGGGTAACAGAACCTGGTCCGAGCCACACAAGTCACCCCATCTTGGATTCCCCTAGGTCTCTAGTTTTCAGAAATGCACAGGTTTGGTAGGTTTCCCTAGGTGGCGGCTGAGCTACAGGCCAAAATCTACAGGTAGGCACTGTTTTCAATGAAAAAATGTGATGTGTCCACGTTGCGTTTTGGGGCATATCCTGTCACGGGCGCTAGGCCTACCCACACAAGTGAGGTATCATTTTTATCGGGAGACGTGGGGGAACGCTGGGTGGAAGGAAATTTGTGGCTCCTCTCAGATTCCAAAACTTTCTGCCACAGAAATGTGAGGAACATGTGTTTTTTTAGCCAAATTTTGAGGTTTGCAAAGGATTCTGGGTAACAGAACCTGGTCCGAGCCACACAAGTCACCCCATCTTGGATTCCCCTAGGTCTCTAGTTTTCAGAAATGCACAGGTTTGGTAGGTTTCCCTAGGTGGCGCCTGAGCTACAGGCCAAAATCTGCAGGTAGGCACTTTGCTAAAAACAGGTCTGTTTTCTGTGATGTGTCCACGTTGCGCTTTGGGGCATTTCCTGTCACGGGCGCTAGGCCTACCCACACAAGTGAGGTACCATTTTTATCGGGAGACGTGGGGGAACGCTGAGTGGAAGGAAATTCGTGGCTCCTCTCAGATTCCAGAACTTTCTGCCACAGAAATGTGAGGAACATGTGTTTTTTTTAGCCAAATTTTGAGGTTTGCAAAGGATTCTGGGTAACAGAACCTGGTCCGAGCCACACAAGTCACCCCATCTTGGATTCCCCTAGGTCTCTAGTTTTCAGAAATGCACAGGTTTGGTAGGTTTCCTTAGGTGGCGACTGAGCTACAGGCCAAAATCTGCAGGTAGGCACTTTGCTAAAAACAGGTCTGTTTTCTGTGATGTGTCCATGTTGTGCTTTGGGGCATTTCCTGTCACGGGCGCTAGGCCTACCCACACAAGTGAGGTATCATTTTTATCAGGAGACGTGGGGGAACGCTGGGTGGAAGGAAATTCATGGCTCCTCTCAGATTCCAGAACTTTCTGCCACAGAAATGTGAGGAACATGTGTTTTTTTAGCCAAATTTTGAGGTTTGCAAAGGATTCTGGGTAACAGAACCTGGTCCGAGCCACACAAGTCACCCCATCATGGATTCCCCTAGGTCTCTAGTTTTCAGAAATGCACAGGTTTGGTAGGTTTCCCTAGGTGGCGGCTGAGCTACAGGCCAAAATCTACAGGTAGGCACTTTGCAAAAAACACCTCTGTTTTCCTTCACCAATTTGGCTGTGTCCACGTTGCGCTTTGGGGCGTTTCCTGTCACGGGTGCTAGGCCTACCCACACAAGTGAGGTATCATGTTTATCGGGAGACGTGGGGAAACGCTGGGTGGAAGGAAATTCGTGGCTCCTCTCAGATTCCAGAACTTTCTGCCACAGAAATGTGAGGAACATGTGTTTTTTTAGCCAAATTCTGAGGTTTGCAAAGGATTCTGGGTAACAGAACCTGGTCCGAGCCACACAAGTCACCCCATCATGGATTCCCCTAGGTCTCTAGTTTTCAGAAATGCACAGGTTTGGTAGGTTTCCCTAGGTGGCGTCTGAGCTACAGGCCAAAATCTACAGGTAGGCACTTTGCAAAAAACACCTCTGTTTTCCTTCACCAATTTGGCTGTGTCCACGTTGCGCTTTGGGGCGTTTCCTGTCGCGGGCGCTAGGCCTACCCACACAAGTGAGGTATCATTTTTATCGGGAGAAGTGGGGGAACGCTGGGTGGAAGGAAATTCGTGGCTCCTCTCAGATTCCAGAACTTTCTGCCACAGAAATGTTAGGAACATGTGTTTTTTTAGCCAAATTTTGAGGTTTGCACAGGATTCTGGGTAACAGAACCTGGTCCGAGCCACACAAGTCACCCCATCTTGGATTCCCCTAGGTCTCTAGTTTTCAGAAATGCACAGGTTTGGTAGGTTTCCCTAGGTGGAGGCTGAGCTACAGGCCAAAATCTGCAGGTAGGCACTTTGCTAAAAACAGGTCTGTTTTCTGTGATGTGTCCACGTTGCGCTTTGGGGCATTTCCTGTCACGGGCGCTAGGCCTACCCACACAAGTGAGGTATCATTTTTATCCGGAGACGTGGGGGAACGCTGGGTGGAAGGAAATTCGTGGCTCCTCTCAGATTCCAGAACTTTCTGCAACAGAAATGTGAGGAACATGTGTTTTTTTAGCCAAATTTTGAGGTTTGCAAAGGATTCTGGGTAACAGAACCTGGTCCGAGCCACACAAGTCACCCCATCTTGGATTCCCCTAGGTCTCTAGTTTTCAGAAATGCACAGGTTTGGTAGGATTCCCTATGTGGCGGCTGAGCTATAGGCCAAAATCGGCAGGTAGGCACTTTGCTAAAAACAGGTCTGTTTTCTGTGATGTGTCCACGTTGCGCTTTGGGGCATTTCCTGTCACGGGCGCTAGGCCTACCCACACAAGTGAGGTATCATTTTTATCGGGAGACGTGGGGGAACGCTGGGTGGAAGGAAATTTGTGGCTCCTCTCAGATTCCAGAACTTTCTGCCACAGAAATGTGAGGAACATGTGTTTTTTTAGCCAAATTTTGAGGTTTGCAAAGGATTCTGGGTAACAGAACCTGGTCCGAGCCACACAAGTCACCTCCTCTTCGATTCCCCTAGGTCTCTAGTTTTCAGAAATGCACAGGTTTGGTAGGTTTCCCTATGTGGCGGCTGAGCTACAGGCCAAAATCTGCAGGTAGGCACTTTGC
The DNA here is from genome assembly GCF_031143425.1 of Pleurodeles waltl. Classification (NCBI taxonomy): domain Eukaryota; kingdom Metazoa; phylum Chordata; class Amphibia; order Caudata; family Salamandridae; genus Pleurodeles; species Pleurodeles waltl. Next base: position 135,093 of record NW_027149820.1, on the reverse strand, counting down.
TAAAAACAGGTCTTTTTTCTGTGATGTATCCACGTTGCGCTTTGGGGCATTTCCTGTCACGGGCGCTAGGCCTACCCACACAAGTGAGGTATCATTTTTATCAGGAGACGTGGGGGAACGCTGGGTGGAAGAAAATTCGTGGCTCCTCTCAGATTCCAGTACTTTCTGCCACAGAAATGTGAGGAACATGTGTTTTTTTAACCAAATTTTGAGGTTTGCAAAGGATTCTGGGTAACAGAACCTGGTCCGAGCCACACAAGTCACCCCATCTTGGATTCCCCTAGGTCTCTAGTTTTCAGAAATGCACAGGTTTGGTAGGTTTCCCTATGTGGCGGCTGAGCTACAGGCCAAAATCTCCAGGTAGGCACTTTGCAAAAAACACCTCTGTTTTCCTCCACCAATTTGGCTGTGTCCACGTTGCTCTTGGGGGCGTTTCCTGTCACGGGCGCTAGGCCTACCCTCACAAGTGAGGTATCATTTTTATCGGGAGACGTGGGGGAACGCTGGGTGGAAGGAAATTCGTGGCTCCCCTCAGATTCCAGAACTTTCTGCCACAGAAATGTTAGGAACATGTGTTTTTTAGCCAAATTTTGAGGTTTGCAAAGGATTCTGGGTAACAGAACCTGGTCCGAGCCACACAAGTCACCCCATCTTGGATTCCCCTAGGTCTCTAGTTTTCAGAAATGCACAGGATTGGTAGGTTTCCCTATGTGGCGGCTGAGCTATAGGCCAAAATCTGCAGGTAGGCACTTTGCTAAAAACAGGTCTATTTTCTGTGATGTGTCCACGTTGCGCTTTGGGGCATTTCCTGTCACAGGCGCTAGGCCTACCCACACAAGTGAGGTATCATTTTTATCGGGAGACGTGGGGGAACGCTGGGTGGAAGGAAATTTGTGGCTCCTCTCAGATTCCAGAACTTTCTGCCACAGAAATGTGAGGAACATGTGTATTTTTAGCCAAATTTTGAGGTTTGCAAAGGATTCTGGGTAACAGAACCTGGTCCGAGCCACACAAGTCACCCCATCTTGGATTCCCCTAGGTCTCTAGTTTTCAGAAATGCACAGGTTTGGTAGGTTTCCCTATGTGGCGGCTGAGCTACAGGCCAAAATCTGCAGGTAGGCACTTTGCTAAAAACAGGTCTGTTTTCTGTGATGTATCCACGTTGCGCTTTGGGGCATTTCCTGTCACGGGCGCTACCCACACAAGTGAGGTATCATTTTTATCAGGAGACGTGGGGGAACGCTGGGTGGAAGGGAATTCGTGGCTCCTCTCAGATTCCAGAACTTTCTGCCACAGAAATGTGAGGAACATGTTTTTTTTTAGCCAAATTTTGAGGTTTGCAAAGGATTCTGGGTAACAGAACCTGGTCCGAGCCACACAAGTCACCCCATCTTGGATTTCCCTAGGTCTCTAGTTTTCAGAAATGCACAGGTTTGGTAGGTTTCCCTATGTGGCGGCTGAGCTACAGGCCAAAATCTACAGGTAGGCACTTTGCAAAAAACACCTCTGTTTTCCTCCACCAATTTGGCTGTGTCCACGTTGCGCTTTGGGGCGTTTCCTGTCGCGGGCGCTAGGCCTACCCACACAAGTGAGGTATCATTTTTATCGGGAGACGTGGGGGAACGCTGGCTGGAAGGAAATTCGTGGCTCCTCTCAGATTCCAGAACTTTCTGCCACAGAAATGTTAGGAACATGTGTTTTTTTAGCCAAATTTTGAGGTTTGCAAAGGATTCTGGGTAACAGAACCTGGTCCGAGCCACACAAGTCACCCCATCTTGGATTCCCCTAGGTCTCTAGTTTTCAGAAATGCACAGGTTTGGTATGTTTCCCTAGGTGGCGGCTGAGCTACAGGCCAAAATCTGCAGGTAGGCACTTTGCTAAAAACAGGTCTGTTTTCTGTGATGTGTCCACGTTGCGCTTTGGGGCATTTCCTGTCACGGGCGCTAGGCCTTCCCACACAAGTGAGGTATCATTTTTATCGGGAGACGTGGGGGAACGCTGGGTGGAAGGAAATTCGTGGCTCCTCTCAGATTCCAGAACTTTCTGCCACAGAAATGTGAGGAACATGTGTTTTTTTAGCCAAATTTTGAGGTTTGCAAAGGATTCTGGGTTACAGAACCTGGTCCGAGCCACACAAGTCACCCCATCTTGGATTCCCCTAGGTCTCTAGTTTTCAGAAATGCACAGGTTTGGTAGGTTTCCCTATGTGGCGGCTGAGCTACAGGCCCAAATCTGCAGGTAGGCACTTTGCTAAAAAAGGTCTGTTTTCTGTGATGTGTCCACGTTGCGCTTTGGGGCATTTCCTGTCACGGGCGCTAGGCCTACCCACACAAGTGAGGTATCATTTTTATCAGGAGACGTGGGGGAACGCTGGGTGGAAGGAAATTCATGGCTCCTCTCAGATTCCAGAACTTTCTGCCACAGAAATGTGAGGAACATGTGTTTTTTTAGCCAAATTTTGAGGTTTGCAAAGGATTCTGGGTAACAGAACATGGTCCGAGCCACACAACTCACCCCATCTTAGATTCCCCTAGGTCTCTAGTTTTCAGAAATGCACAGGTTTGGTAGGTTTCCCTAGGTGGCGGCTGAGCTACAGGCCAAAATCTACAGGTAGGCACTTTGCAAAAAACACCTCTGTTTTCCTCCACCAATTTGGCTGTGTCCACGTTGCGCTTTGGGGCGTTTCCTGTCGCGGGCGCTAGGCCTACCCACACAAGTGAGGTATCATTTTTATCGGGAGACGTGGGGGAACGCTGGCTGGAAGGAAATTCGTGGCTCCTCTCAGATTCCAGAACTTTCTGCCACAGAAATGTTAGGAACATGTGTTTTTTTAGCCAAATTTTGAGGTTTGCAAAGGATTCTGGGTAACAGAACCTGGTCCGAGCCACACAAGTCACCCCATCTTGGATTCCCCTAGGTCTCTAGTTTTCAGAAATGCACAGGTTTGGTATGTTTCCCTAGGTGGCGGCTGAGCTACAGGCCAAAATCTGCAGGTAGACACTTTGCTAAAAACAGGTCTGTTTTCTGTGATGTATCCACGTTGCGCTTTGGGGCATTTCCTGTCACGGGCGCTAGGCCTTCCCACACAAGTGAGGTATCATTTTTATCGGGAGACGTGGGGGAACGCTGGGTGGAAGGAAATTCGTGGCTCCTCTCAGATTCCAGAACTTTCTGCCACAGAAATGTGAGGAACATGTGTTTTTTTAGCCAAATTTTGAGGTTTGCAAAGGATTCTGGGTAACAGAACCTGGTCCGAGCCACACAAGTCACCCCATCTTGGATTCCCCTAGGTCTCTAGTTTTCAGAAATGCACAGGTTTGGTAGGTTTCCCTATGTGGCGGCTGAGCTACAGGCCAAAATCTGCAGGTAGGCACTTTGCTAAAAAAGGTCTGTTTTCTGTGATGTGTCCACGTTGCGCTTTGGGGCATTTCCTGTCACGGGCGCTAGGCCTACCCACACAAGTGAGGTATCATTTTTATCAGGAGACGTGGGGGAACGCTGGGTGGAAGGAAATTCATGGCTCCTCTCAGATTCCAGAACTTTCTGCCACAGAAATGTGAGGAACATGTGTTTTTTTAGCCAAATTTTGAGGTTTGCAAAGGATTCTGGGTAACAGAACCTGGTCCGAGCCACACAACTCACCCCATCTTGGATTCCCCTAGGTCTCTAGTTTTCAGAAATGCACAGGTTTGGTAGGTTTCCCTAGGTGGCGGCTGAGCTACAGGCCAAAATCTACAGGTAGGCACTGTTTTCAATGAAAAAATGTGATGTGTCCACGTTGCGTTTAGGGGCATATCCTGTCACGGGCGCTAGGCCTACCCACACAAGTGAGGTATCATTTTTATCGGGAGACGTGGGGGAACGCTGGGTGGAAGGAAATTTGTTGCTCCTCTCAGATTCCAGAACTTTCTGCCACAGAAATGTGAGGAACATGTGTTTTTTTAGCCAAATTTTGAGGTTTGCAAAGGATTCTGGGTAACAGAACCTGGTCCAAGCCACACAAGTCACCCCATCTTGGATTCCCCTAGGTCTCTAGTTTTCAGAAATGCACAGGTTTGGTAGGTTTCCCTATGTGGCGGCTGAGCTACAGGCCAAAATCTGCAGGTAGGCACTTTGCTAAAAACAGGTCTGTTTTCTGTGATGTGTCCACGTTGCGCTTTGGGGCATTTCCTGTCACGGGCGCTAGGCCTACCCACACAAGTGAGGTATCATTTTTATCAGGAGACGTGGGGGAACGCTGGGTGGAAGGAAATTCATGGCTCCTCTCAGATTCCAGAACTTTCTGCCACAGAAATGTGAGGAACATGTGTTTTGTTAGCCAAATTTTGAGGTTTGCAAAGGATTCTGGGTAACAGAACCTGGTCCGAGCCACACAACTCACCCCATCTTGGATTCCCCTAGGTCTCTAGTTTTCAGAAATGCACAGGTTTGGTAGGTTTCCCTAGGTGGCGGCTGAGCTACAGGCCAAAATCTACAGGTAGGCACTGTTTTCAATGAAAAAATGTGATGTGTCCACGTTGCGTTTTGGGGCATATCCTGTCACGGGCGCTAGGCCTACCCACACAAGTGAGGTATCATTTTTATCGGGAGACGTGGGGGAACGCTGGGTAGAAGGAAATTTGTTGCTCCTCTCAGATTCCAGAACTTTCTGCCACAGAAATGTGAGGAACATGTGTTTTTTTAGCCAAATTTTGAGGTTTGCAAAGGATTCTGGGTAACAGAACCTGGTCCGAGCCACACAAGTCACCCCATCTTGGATTCCCCTAGGTCTCTAGTTTTCAGAAATGCACAGGTTTGGTAGGTTTCCCTAGGTGGCGGCTGAGCTACTGGCCAAAATCTGCAGGTAGGCACTTTGCTAAAAACAGGTCTGTTTTCTGTGATGTGTCCATGTTGCGCTTTGGGGCATTTCCTGTCACGGGCGCTAGGCCTACCCACACAAGTGAGGTATAATTTTTATCAGGAGACGTGGGGGAACGCTGGGTGGAAGGAAATTCATGGCTCCTCTCAGATTCCAGAACTTTCTGCCACAGAAATGTGAGGAACATGTGTTTTTTTAGCCAAATTTTGAGGTTTGCAAAGGATTCTGGGTAACAGAACCTGGTCCGAGCCACACAAGTCACCCCATCTTGGATTCCTCTAGGTCTCTAGTTTTCAGAAATGCACAGGTTTGGTAGGTTTCCCTATGTGCCGGCTGAGCTACAGGCCAAAATCTACAGGTAGGCACTTTGCAAAAAACACCTCTGTTTTCCTTCACCAATTTGGCTGTGTCCACGTTGCGCTTTGGGGCGTTTCCTGTCACGGGCGCTAGGCCTACCCACACAAGTGAGGTATCATTTTTATCGGGAGACGTGGGGGAACGCCGGGTGGAAGGAAATTCGTGGCTCCTCTCAGATTCCAGAACTTTCTGCCACAGAAATGTGAGGAACATGTGTTTTTTTAACCAAATTTTGAGGTTTGCAAAGGATTCTGGGTAACAGAACCTGGTCCGAGCCACACAAGTCACCCCATCTTGGATTCCCCTAGGTCTCTAGTTTTCAGAAATGCACATGTGTGGTAGGTTTCCCTAGGTGGCGGCTGAGCTACAAGCCAAAATCTACAGGTAGGCACTTTGCAAAAAACACCTCTGTTTTCCTTCACAAATTTGGATGTGTCCACGTTGCGGTTTGGGGCGTTTCCTGTCGCGGGCGCTAGGCCTACCCACACAAGTGAGGTATCATTTTTATCGGGAGACGTGGGGGAACGCTGGGTGGAAGGAAATTCGTGGCTCCTCTCAGATTCCAGAACTTTCTGCCACAGAAATGTTAGGAACATGTGTTTTTTTAGCCAAATTTTGAGGTTTGCAAAGGATTCTGGGTAACAGAACCTGGTCCGAGCCACACAAGTCACCCCATCTTGGATTCCCCTAGGTCTCTAGTTTTCAGAAATGCACAGCTTTGGTAGGTTTCCCTATGTGGCGGCTGAGCTACAGGCCAAAATCTGCAGGTAGGCACTTTGCTAAAAACAGGTCTGTTTTCTGTGATGTATCCACGTTGCGCTTTGGGGCATTTCCTGTCACGGGCGCTAGGCCTACCCACACAAGTGAGGTATAATTTTTATCAGGGGACGTGGGGGAACGCTGGGTGGAAGGGAATTCGTGGCTCCTCTCAGATTCCAGAACTTTCTGCCACAGAAATGTGAGGAACATGTGTTTTTTTAGCCAAATTTTGAGGTTTGCAAAGGATTCTGGGTAACAGAACCTGGTCCGAGCCACACAAGTCACCCCATCTTGGATTTCCCTAGGTCTCTAGTTTTCAGAAATGCACAGGTTTGGTAGGTTTCCCTATGTGGCGGCTGAGCTACAGGCCAAAATCTACAGGTAGGCACTTTGCAAAAAACACCTCTGTTTTCCTCCACCAATTTGGCTGTGTCCACGTTGCGCTTTGGGGCGTTTCCTGTCGCGGGCGCTAGGCCTACCCACACAAGTGAGGTATCATTTTTATCGGGAGACGTGGGGGAACGCTGGGTGGAAGGAAATTCGTGGCTCCTCTCAGATTCCAGAACTTTCTGCCACAGAAATGTTAGGAACATGTGTTTTTTTAGCCAAATTTTGAGGTTTGCAAAGGATTCTGGGTAACAGAACCTGGTCCGAGCCACACAAGTCACCCCATCTTGGATTCCCCTAGGTCTCAAGTTTTCAGAAAGGCACAGGTTTGGTAGGTTTCCCTAGGTGGCGGCTGAGCTACAGGCCAAAATCTGCAAGTAGGCACTTTGCTAAAAACAGGTCTGTTTTCTGTGATGTGTCCACGTTGCACTTTGGGCCATTTCCTGTCACGGGCGCTAGGCCTTCCCACACAAGTGAGGTATCATTTTTATCGGGAGACATGGGGGAACGCTGGGTGGAAGGAAATTCGTGGCTCCTCTCAGATTCCAGAACTTTCTGCCACAGAAATGTGAGGAACATGTGTTTTTTTAGCCAAATTTTGAGGTTTGCAAAGGATTCTGGGTAACAGAACCTGGTCCGAGCCACACAAGTCACCCCATCTTGGATTCCCCTAGGTCTCTAGTTTTCAGAAATGCACGGGTTTGGTAGGTTTCCCTAGGTGGCGGCTGAGCTACAGGCCAAAATCTGCAGGTAGGCACTTTGCTAAAAACAGGTCTGTTTTCTGTGATGTGTCCATGTTGCGCTTTGGGGCATTTCCTGTCACGGGCGCTAGGCCTACCCACACAAGTGAGGTATAATTTTTATCAGGAGACGTGGGGGAACGCTGGGTGGAAGGAAATTCATGGCTCCTCTCAGATTCCAGAACTTTCTGCCACAGAAATGTGAGGAACATGTGTTTTTTTAGCCAAATTTTGAGGTTTGAAAAGGATTCTGGGTAACAGAACCTGGTCCGAGCCACACAAGTCACCCCATCTTGGATTCCTCTAGGTCTCTAGTTTTCAGAAATGCACAGGTTTGGTAGGTTTCCCTATGTGCCGGCTGAGCTACAGGCCAAAATCTACAGGTAGGCACTTTGCAAAAAACACCTCTGTTTTCCTTCACCAATTTGGCTGTGTCCACGTTGCGCTTTGGGGCGTTTCCTGTCACGGGCGCTAGGCCTACCCACACAAGTGAGGTATCATTTTTATCGGGAGACGTGGGGGAACGCCGGGTGGAAGGAAATTCGTGGCTCCTCTCAGATTCCAGAACTTTCTGCCACAGAAATGTGAGGAACATGTGTTTTTTTAGCCAAATTTTGAGGTTTGCAAAGGATTCTGGGTAACAGAACCTGGTCCGAGCCACACAAGTCACCCCATCTTGGATTCCCCTAGGTCTCTAGTTTTAAGAAATGCACAGGTGTGGTAGGTTTCCCTAGGTGGCGGCTGAGCTACAAGCCAAAATCTACAGGTAGGCACTTTGCAAAAAACACCTCTGTTTTCCTTCACAAATTTGGATGTGTCCACGTTGCGGTTTGGGGCGTTTCCTGTCGCGGGCGCTAGGCCTACCCACACAAGTGAGGTATCATTTTTATCGGGAGACGTGGGGGAACGCTGGGTGGAAGGAAATTCGTGGCTCCTCTCAGATTCCAGAACTTTCTGCCACAGAAATGTTAGGAACATGTGTTTTTTTAGCCAAATGTTGAGGTTTGCAAAGGATTCTGGGTAAAAGAACCTGGTCCGAGCCACACAAGTCACCCCATCTTGGATTCCCCTAGGTCTCTAGTTTTCAGAAATGCACAGCTTTGGTAGGTTTCCCTATGTGGCGGCTGAGCTACAGGCCAAAATCTGCAGGTAGGCACTTTGCTAAAAACAGGTCTGTTTTCTGTGATGTGTCCACGTTGCGCTTTGGGGCATTTCCTGTCACGGGCGCTAGGCCTACCCACACAAGTGAGGTATCATTTTTATCAGGAGACATGGGGGAACGCTGGGTGGAAGGAAATTCATGGCTCCTCTCAGATTCCAGAACTTTCTGCCACAGAAATGTGAGGAACATGTGTTTTTTTTAGCCAAATTTTGAGGTTTGCAAAGGATTCTGGGTAACAGAACCTGGTCCGAGCCACACAACTCACCCCATCTTGGATTCCCCTAGGTCTCTAGTTTTCAGAAATGGACAGGTTTGGTAGGTTTCCCTAGGTGGCGGCTGAGCTACAGGCCAAAATCTGCAGGTAGGCACTTTGCTAAAAACAGGTCTGTTTTCTGTGATGTGTCCACGTTGCGCTTTGGGGCATTTCCTGTCACGGGCGCTAGGCCTTCCCACACAAGTGAGGTATCATTTTTATCGGGAGACGTGGGGGAACGCTGGGTGGAAGGAAATTCGTGGCTCCTCTCAGATTCCAGAACTTTCTGCCACAGAAATGTGAGGAACATGTGTTTTTTTAGCCAAATTTTCAGGTTTGCAAAGGATTCTGGGTAACAGAACCTGGTCCGAGCCACACAAGTCACCCCATCTTGGATTCCCCTAGGTCTCTAGTTTTCAGAAATGCACAGGTTTGGTAGGTTTCCCTATGTGGCGGCTGAGCTACAGGCCAAAATCTGCAGGTAGGCACTTTGCTAAAAACAGGTCTGTTTTCTGTGATGTGTCCACGTTGCGCTTTGGGGCATTTCCTGTCATGGGCGCTAGGCCTACCCACACAAGTGAGGTATCATTTTTATCAGGAGACGTGGGGGAACGCTGGGTGGAAGGAAATTCATGGCTCCTCTCAGATTCCAGAACTTTCTGCCACAGAAATGTGAGGAACATGTGTTTTGTTAGCCAAATTTTGAGGTTTGCAAAGGATTCTGGGTAACAGAACCTGGTCCGAGCCACACAACTCACCCCATCTTGGATTCCCCTAGGTCTCTAGTTTTCAGAAATGCACAGGTTTGGTAGGTTTCCCTAGGTGGCGGCTGAGCTACAGGCCAAAATCTGCAGGTAGGCACTTTGCTAAAAACAGGTCTGTTTTCTGGGATGTGTCCACGTTGCGCTTTGGGGCATTTCCTGTCACGGGCGCTAGGCCTTCCCACACAAGTGAGGTATCATTTTTATCGGGAGACGTGGGGGAACGCTGGGTGGAAGGAAATTCGTGGCTCCTCTCAGATTCCAGAACTTTCTGCCACAGAAATATTAGGAACATGTGTTTTTTTAGCCAAATGTTGAGGTTTGCAAAGGATTCTGGGTAACAGAACCTGGTCCGAGCCACACAAGTCACCCCATCTTGGATTCCCCTAGGTCTCTAGTTTTCAGAAATGCACAGGTTTGGTAGGTTTCCCTATGTGGCGGCTAAGCTACAGGCCAAAATCTGCAGGTAGGCACTTTGCTAAAAACAGGTCTGTTTTCTGTGATGTATCCACGTTGCGCTTTGGGGCATTTCCTGTCACGGGCGCTAGGCCTACCCACACAAGTGAGGTATCATTTTTATCGGGAGACGTGGGGGAACGCTGGGTGGAAGGAAATTCATGGCTCCTCTCAGATTCCAGAACTTTCTGCCACAGAAATGTGAGGAACATGTGTTTTTTTAGCCAAATTTTGAGGTTTGCAAAGGATTCTGGGTAACAGAACCTGATCCGAGCCACACAAGTCACCCCATCTTGGATTCCCCTAGGTCTCTAGTTTTCAGAAATGCACAGGTTTGGTAGGTTTCCCTAGGTGGCGGCTGAGCTACAGGCCAAAATCTGCAGGTAGGCACTTTGCTAAAAACAGGTCTGTTTTCTGTGATGTGTCCATGTTGCGCTTTGGGGCATTTCCTGTCACGGGCGCTAGGCCTACCCACACAAGTGAGGTATCATTTTTATCAGGAGACGTGGGGGAACGCTGGGTGGAAGGAAATTCATGGCTCCTCTCAGATTCCAGAACTTTCTGCCACAGAAATGTGAGGAACATGTGTTTTTTTAGCCAAATTTTGAGGTTTGCAAAGGATTCTGGGTAACAGAACCTGGTCCGAGCCACACAAGTCACCCCATCTTGGATTCCCCTAGGTCTCTAGTTTTCAGAAATGCACAGGTTTGTTAGGTTTCCCTATGTGGTGGCTGAGCTACAGGCCAAAATCTACAGGTAGGCACTTTGCAAAAAACACCTCTGTTTTCCTTCACCAATTTGGCTGTGTCCACGTTGCGCTTTGGGGCGTTTCCTGTCACGGGCGCTAGGCCTACCCACACAAGTGAGGTATCATTTTTATCGGGAGACGTGGGGGAACGCTGGGTGGAAGGAAATTCGTGGCTCCTCTCAGATTCCAGAACTTTCTGCCACAGAAATGTGAGGAACATGTGTTTTTTTAGCCAAATTTTGAGGTTTGCAAAGGATTCTGGGTAACAGAACCTGGTCCGAGCCACACAGGTCACCCCATCTTGGATTCCCCTAGGTCTCTAGTTTTCAGAAATGCACAGGTTTGGTAGGTTTCCCTAGGTGGCGGCTGAGCTACAAGCCAAAATCTACAGGTAGGCACTTTGCAAAAAACACCTCTGTTTTCCTTCACAAATTTGGATGTGTCCACGTTGCGGTTTGGGGCGTTTCCTGTCGCGGGCGCTAGGCCTACCCACACAAGTGAGGTATCATTTTTATCGGGAGACGTGGGGGAACGCTGGGTGGAAGGAAATTCATAGCTCCTCTCAGATTCCAGAACTTTCTGCCACAGAAATGTTAGGAACATTTGTTTTTTTAGCCAAATTTTGAGGTTTGCAAAGGATTCTGGGTAACAGAACCTGGTCCGAGCCACACAAGTCACCCCATCTTGGATTCCCCTAGGTCTCTAGTTTTCAGAAATGCAGAGGTTTGGTAGGTTTCCCTATGTGGCGGCTGAGCTACAGGCCAAAATCTGCAGGTGGGCACTTTGCTAAAAACAGGTCTGTTTTCTGTGATGTGTCCACGTTGCGCTTTGGGGCATTTCCTGTCACGGGCGCTAGGCCTACCCACACAATTGAGGTATCATTTTTATCGGGAGACGTGGGGGAACGCTGGGTGGAAGGAATTTCGTGGCTCCTCTCAGATTCCAGAACTTTCTGCCACAGAAATGTGAGGAACATGTGTTTTTTTAGCCAAATTTTGAGGTTTGCAAAGGATTCTGGGTAACAGAACCTGGTCCGAGCCACACAAGTCACCCCATCTTGGATTCCCCTAGGTCTCTAGTTTTCAGAAATGCACAGGTTTGGTAGGTTTCCCTAGGTGGCGGCTGAGCTACAGGCCAAAATCTGCAGGTAGGCACTTTGCTAAAAACAGGTCTGTTTTCTGTGATGAGTCCACTTTGCGCTTTGGGGCATTTCCTGTCACGGGCGCTAGGCCTTCCCACACAAGTGAGGTATCATTTTTATCGGGAGACGTGGGGGAATGCTGGGTGGAAGGAAATTCGTGGCTCCTCTCAGATTCCAGAACTTTCTGCCACAGAAATGTGAGGAACATGTGTTTTTTTAGCCAAATTTTGAGGTTTGCAAAGGATTCTGGGTAACAGAACCTGGTCCGAGCCACACAAGTCACCCCATCTTGGATTCCCCTAGGTCTCTAGTTTTCAGAAATGCACAGGTTTGGTAGGTTTCCCTATGTGGCGGCTGAGCTACAGGCCAAAATCTACAGGTAGGCACTTTGCAAAAAACACCTCTGTTTTCCTCCACCAATTTGGCAGTGTCCACGTTGCGCTTTGGGGCGTTTCCTGTCGCGGGCGCTAGGCCTACCCACACAACTGAGGTACCATTTTTATCGGGAGACGTGGGGGAACGCTGGGTGGAAGGAAATTCGTGGCTCCTCTCAGATTCCAGAACTTTCTGCCACAGAAATGTTAGGAACATGTGTTTTTTTAGCCAAATTTTGAGGTTTGCAAAGGATTCTGGGTAACAGAACCTGGTCCGAGCCACACAAGTCACCCCATCTTGGATTCCCCTAGGTCTCTAGTTTTCAGAAATGCACAGGTTTGGTAGGTTTCCCTAGGTGGCGGCTGAGCTACAGGCCAAAATCTGCAGGTAGGCACTTTGCTAAAAACAGGTCTGTTTTCTGTGATGTGTCCACGTTGTGCTTTGGGGCATTTCCTGTCACGGGCGCTAGGCCTACCCACACAATTGAGGTATCATTTTTATCGGGAGACGTGGGGGAACGCTGGGTGGAAGGAAATTCGTGGCTCCTCTCAGATTCCAGAACTTTCTGCCACAGAAATGTGAGGAACATGTGTTTTTTTAGCCAAATTTTGAGGTTTGCAAAGGATTCTGGGTAACAGAACCTGGTCCGAGCCACACAAGTCACCCCATCTTGGATTCCCCTAGGTCTCTAGTTTTCAGAAATGCACAGGTTTGGTAGGTTTCCCTATGTGGCGGCTGAGCTCCAGGCCAAAATCTGCAGGTAGGCACTTTGCTAAAAACAGGTCTGTTTTCTGTGATGTATCCACGTTGCGCTTTGGGGCATTTCTTGTCACGGGCGCTAGGCCTACCCACACATGTGAGGTATCATTTTTATCAGGAGACGTGGGGGAACGCTGGGTGGAAGGAAATTCGTGGCTCCTCTCAGATTCCAGAACTTTCTGCCACAGAAATGTGAGGAACATGTGTTTTTTTAGCCAAATTTTGAGGTTTGCAAAGGATTCTGGGTAACAGAACCTGGTCCGAGCCACACAAGTCACCCCATCTTGGATTCCCCTAGGTCTCTAGTTTTCAGAAATGCACAGGTTTGGTAGGTTTCCCTATGTGACGGCTGAGCTACAGGCCAAAATCTACAGGTAGGCACTTTGCAAAAAACACCTCTGTTTTCCTCCACCAATTTGGCTGTGTCCACGTTGCGCTTTGGGGTGTTTCCTGTCGCGGGCGCTAGGCCTACCCACACAAGTGAGGTACCATTTTTATCGGGAGACGTGGGGGAACGCTGGGTGGAAGGAAATTCGTGGCTCCTCTCAGATTCCAGAACTTTCTGCCACAGAAATGTGAGGAACATGTGTTTTTTTAGTCAAATTTTGAGGTTTGCAAAGGATTCTGGGTAACAGAACCTGGTCCGAGCCACACAAGTCACCCCATCTTGGATTCCCCTAGGTCTCTAGTTTTCAGAAATGCACAGGTTTGGTAGGTTTCCCTATGTGGCGGCTGAGCTACAGGCCAAAATCTGCAGGTAGGCACTTTGCTAAAAACAGGTCTGTTTTCTGTGATGTGTCCACGTTGCGCTTTGGGGGCATTTCCTGTCACGGGCGCTAGGCCTACCCACACAAGTGAGGTATCATTTTTATCGGGAGACATGGGGGAACGCTGGGTGGAAGGAAATTTGTGGCTCCTCTCAGATTCCAGAACTTTCTGCCACAGAAATGTGAGGAACATGTGTTTTTTTTAGCCAAATTTTGAGGTTTGCAAAGGATTCTGGGTAACAGAACCTGGTCCGAGCCACACAAGTCACCCCATCTTGGATTCCCCTAGGTCTCTAGTTTTCAGAAATGCACAGGTTTGGTAGGTTTCCCTAGGTGGCGGCTGAGCTCCAGGCCAAAATCTGCAGGTAGGCACTTTGCTAAAAACAGGTCTGTTTTCTGTGATGTGTCCACGTTGCGCTTTGGGGTATTTCCTGTCACGGGCGCTAGGCCTACCCACACAAGTGAGGTATCATTTTTATCGGGAGACATGGGGGAACGCTGGGTGGAAGGAACTTCGTGGCTCCTCTCAGATTCCAGAAGTTTCTGCCACAGAAATGTGAGGAACATGTGTTTTTTTAGCCAAATTTTGAGGTTTGCAAAGGATTCTGGGTAACAGAACCTGGTCCGAGCCACACAAGTCACCCCATCTTGGATTCCCCTAGGTCTCTAATTTTCAGAAATGCACAGGTTTGGTAGGTTTCCCTATGTGGTGGCTGAGCTATAGGCCAAAATCTGCAGGTAGGCACTTTGCTAAAAACAGGTCTGTTTTCTGTGATGTGTCCACGTTGCGCTTTGGGGCATTTACTGTCACGGGCGCTAGGCCTACCCACACAAGTGAGGTATCATTTTTATCGGGAGACGTGGGGGAACGCTGGGTGGAAGGAAATCTGTGGCTCCTCTCAGATTCCAGAACTTTCTGCCACAGAAATGTGAGGAACATGTGTTTTTTTAGCCAAATTTTGAGGTTTGCAAAGGATTCTGGGTAACAGAACCTGGTCCGAGCCACACAAGTCACCCCATCTTGGATTCCCCTAGGTCTCTAGTTTTCAGAAATGCACAGGTTTGGTAGTTTTCCCTATGTGGCGGCTGAGCTACAGGCCAAAATCTGCAGGTAGGCACTTTGCTAAAAACAGGTCTGTTTTCTGTGATGTATCCACGTTGCGCTTTGGGGCATTTCCTGTCACGGGCGCTAGGCCTACCCACACAAGTGAGGTATCATTTTTATCAGGAGACGTGGGGGAACGCTGGGTGGAAGGAAATTCGTGGCTCCTCTCAGATTCCAGAACTTTCTGCCACAGAAATGTGAGGAACATGTGTTTTTTTAGCCAAATTTTGAGGTTTGCAAAGGATTCTGGGTAACAGAACCTGGTCCGAGCCACACAAGTCACCCCATCTTGAATTCCCCTAGGTCTCTAGTTTTCAGAAATGCACAGGTTTGGTAGGTTTCCCTATGTGGCGGCTGAGCTACAGGCCAAAATCTACAGGTAGGCACTTTGCAAAAAACACCTCTGTTTTCCTCCACCAATTTGGCTGTGTCCACGTTGCGCTTTGGGGTGTTTCCTGTCGCGGGCGCTAGGCCTACCCACACAAGTGAGGTATCATTTTTATCGGGAGACATGGGGGAACGCTGGGTGGAAGGAAATTCGTGGCTCCTCTCAGATTCCAGAACTTTCTGCCACAGAAATGTTAGGAACATGTGTTTTTTAAGCCAAATTTTGAGGTTTGCAAAGGATTCTGGGTAACAGAACCTGGTCCGAGCCACACAAGTCACCCCATCTTGAATTCCCCTAGGTCTCTAGTTTTCAGAAATGCACAGGTTTGGTAGGTTTCCCTAGGTGGCGGCTGAGCTACAGGCCAAAATCTGCAGGTAGGCACTTTGCTAAAAAACAGGTCTGTTTTCTGTGATGTGTCCACGTTGCGCTTTGGGGCATTTCCTGTCACGAGCGCTAGGCCTACCCACACAAGTGAGGTATCATTTTTATCAGGAGACGTGGGGGAACGCTGGGTGGAAGGAAATTCGTGGCTCCTCTCAGATTCCAGAACTTTCTGCCACAGAAATGTGAGGAACATGTGTTTTTTTAGCCAAATTTTGAGGTTTGCAAAGGATTCTGGGTAACAGAACCTGGTCCGAGCCACACAAGTCACCCCATCTTGGATTCCCCCAGGTCTCTAGTTTTCAGAAATGCACAGGTTTGGTAGGTTTCCCTATGTGGCGGCTGAGCTACAGGCCAAAATCTACAGGTAGGCACTTTGCAAAAAACACCTCTGTTTTCCTCCACCAATTTGGCTGTGTCCACGTTGCGCTTTGGGGTGTTTCCTGTCGCGGGCGCTAGGCCTACCCACACAAGTGAGGAATCATTTTTATCGGGAGACGTGGGGGAACGCTGGGTGGAAGGAAATTCGTGGCTCCTCTCAGATTCCAGAACTTTCTGCCACAGAAATGTTAGGAACATGTGTTTTTTTAGCCAAATTTTGAGGTTTGCAAAGGATTCTGGGTAACAGAACCTGGTCCGAGCCACACAAGTCACCCCATCTTGGATTCCCCTAGGTCTCTAGTTTTCAGAAATGCACAGGTTTGGTAGGTTTCCCTATGTGGCGGCTGAGCTACAGGCCAAAATCTGCAGGTAGGCACTTTGCTAAAAACAGGTCTGTTTTCTGTGATGTGTCCACGTTGCGCTTTGGGGCATTTCCTGTCACGGGCGCTAGGCCTACCCACACAAGTGAGGTATCATTTTTATCAGGAGACGTGGGGGAACGCTGGGTGGAAGGAAATTCATGGCTCCTCTCAGATTCCAGAACTTTCTGCCACAGAAATGTGAGGAACATGTGTTTTTTTAGCCAAATTTTGAGGTTTGCAAAGGATTCTGGGTAACAGAACCTGGTCCGAGCCACACAAGTCACCCCATCTTGGATTCCTCTAGGTCTCTAGTTTTCAGAAATGCACAGGTTTGGTAGGTTTCCCTATGTGCCGGCTGAGCTACAGGCCAAAATCTACAGGTAGGCACTTTGCAAAAAACACCTCTGTTTTCCTTCACCAATTTGGCTGTGTCCACGTTGCGCTTTGGGGCGTTTCCTGTCACGGGCGCTAGGCCTACCCACACAAGTGAGGTATCATTTTTATCGGGAGACGTGGGGGAACGCCGGGTGGAAGGAAATTCGTGGCTCCTCTCAGATTCCAGAACTTTCTGCCACAGAAATGTGAGGAACATGTGTTTTTTTAGCCAAATTTTGAGGTTTGCAAAGGATTCTGGGTAACAGAACCTGGTCCGAGCCACACAAGTCACCCCATCTTGGATTCCCCTAGGTCTCTAGTTTTCAGAAATGCACAGGTTTGGTAGGTTTCCCTAGGTGGCGGCTGAGTTACAGGCCAAAATCTACAGGTAGGCACTGTTTTCAATGAAAAAATGTGATGTGTCCACGTTGCGTTTTGGGGCATATCCTGTCACAGGCGCTAGGCCTACCCACACAAGTGAGGTATCATTTTTATCGGGAGACATGGGGGAACGCTGGGTGGAAGGAAATTTGTTGCTCCTCTCAGATTCCAGAACTTTCTGCCACAGAAATGTGAGGAACATGTGTTTTTTTAGCCAAATTTTGAGGTTTGCAAAGGATTCTGGGTAACAGAACCTGGTCCGAGCCACACAAGTCACCCCATCTTGGATTCCCCTAGGTCTCTAGTTTTCAGAAATGCACAGGTTTGGTAGGTTTCCGTATGTGGCGGCTGAGCTACAGGCCAAAATCTACAGGTAGGCACTTTGCAAAAAACACCTCTGTTTTCCTCCACCAATTTGGCTGTGTCCACGTTGCGCTTTGGGGCGTTTCCTGTCGCGGGCGCTAGGCCTACCCACACAAGTGAGGTACCATTTTTATCGGGAGACGTGGGGGAACGCTGGGTGGAAGGAAATTTGTGGCTCCACTCAGATTCCAGAACTTTCTGCCACAGAAATGTTAGGAACATGTGTTTTTTTAGCCAAATTTTGAGGTTTGCAAAGGATTCTGGGTAACAGAACCTGGTCCGAGCCACACAAGTCACCCCATCTTGGATTCCCCTAGGTCTCTAGTTTTCAGAAATGCACAGGTTTGGTAGGTTTCCCTAGGTGGCGGCTGAGCTACAGGCCAAAATCTGCAGGTAGGCACTTTGCTAAAAACAGGTCTGTTTTCTGTGATGTGTCCACGTTGCGCTTTGGGGCATTTCCTGTCACGGGCGCTAGGCCTTCCCACACAAGTGAGGTATAATTTTTATCGGGAGACATGTGGGAACGCTGGGTGGAAGGAAATTCGTGGCTCCTCTCAGATTCCAGAACTTTCTGCCACAGAAATGTGAGGAACATGTGTTTTTTTATCCAAATTTTGAGGTTTGCAAAGGATTCTGGGTAACAGAACCTGGTCCGAGCCACACAACTCACCCCATCTTTGATTCCCCTAGGTCTCTAGTTTTCAGAAATGCACAGGTTTGGTAGGTTTCCCTAGGTGGCGGCTGAGTTACAGGCCAAAATCTACAGGTAGGCACTGTTTTCAATGAAAAAATGTGATGTGTCCACGTTGCGTTTTGGGGCATATCCTGTCACGGGCGCTAGGCCTACCCACACAAGTGAGGTATCATTTTTATCGGGAGACATGGGGGAACGCTGGGTGGAAGGAAATTTGTTGCTCCTCTCAGATTCCAGAACTTTCTGCCACAGAAATGTGAGGAACATGTGTTTTTTTAGCCAAATTTTGAGGTTTGCAAAGGATTCTGGGTAACAGAACCTGGTCCGAGCCACACAAGTCACCCCATCTTGGATTCCCCTAGGTCTCTAGTTTTCAGAAATGCACAGGTTTGGTAGGTTTCCCTATGTGGCGGCTGAGCTATAGGCCAAAATCTGCAGGTAGGCACTTTGCTAAAAACAGGTCTGTTTTCTGTGATGTGTCCACGTTGCGCTTTGGGGCATTTCCTGTCACGGGCGCTAGGCCTACCCACACAAGTGAGGTACCATTTTTATCAGGAGACGTGGGGGAACGCTGGGTGGAGGGAAATTCGTGGCTCCTCTCAGATTCCAGAACTTTCTGCCACAGAAATGTGAGGAACATGTGTTTTTTTAGCCAAATTTTGAGGTTTGCAAAGGATTCTGGGTAACAGAACCTGGTCCGAGCCACACAAGTCACCCCATCTTGGATTCCCCTAGGTCTCTAGTTTTCAGAAATGCACAGGTTTGGTAGGTTTCCCTATGTGGCGGCTGAGCTACAGGCCAAAATCTACAGGTAGGCACTTTGCAAAAAACACCTCTGTTTTCCTCCACCAATTTGGCTGTGTCCACGTTGCGCTTTGGGGCGTTTCCTGTCGCGGGCGCTAGGCCTACCCACACAAGTGAGATACCATTTTTATCGGGAGACGTGGGGGAACGCTGGGAGGAAGGAAATTCGTGGCTCCTCTCAGATTCCAGAACTTTCTGCCACAGAAATGTTAGGAACATGTATTTTTTTAGCCAAATTTTGAGGTTTGCAAAGGATTCTGGGTAACAGAACCTGGTCCGAGCCACACAAGTCACCCCATCATGGATTCCCCTAGGTCTCTAGTTTTCAGAAATGCACAGGTTTGGTAGGTTTCCCTAGGTGGCGGCTGAGCTACAGGCCAAAATCTGCAGGTAGGCACTTTGCTAAAAACAGGTCTGTTTTCTGTGATGTGTCCACGTTGCGCTTTGGGGCATTTCCTGTCACGGGCGCTAGGCCTTCCCACACAAGTGAGGTATCATTTTTATCGGGAGACGTGGGGGAACGCTGGGTGGAAGGAAATTCGTGGCTCCTCTCAGATTCCAGAACTTTCTGCCACAGAAATGTGAGGAACATGTGTTTTTTTAGCCAAATTTTGAGGTTTGCAAAGGATTCTGGGTAACAGAACCTGGTCCGAGCCACACAAGTCACCCCATCTTGGATTCCCCTAGGTCTCTAGTTTTCAGAAATGCACAGGTTTGGTAGGTTTCCCTATGTGGCGGCTGAGCTACAGGCCAAAATCTGCAGGTAGGCACTTTGCTAAAAACAGGTCTGTTTTCTGTGATGTGTCCATGTTGCGCTTTGGGGCATTTCCTGTCACGGGCGCTAGGCCTACCCACAAAAGTGAGGTATCATTTTTATCGGGAGACATGGGGGAATACTGGGTGGAAGGAAATTTGAAGCTCCTCTCAGATTCCAGAACTTTCTGCCACAGAAATGTGAGGAACATGTGTTTTTTTAGCCAAATTTTGAGGTTTGCAAAGGATTCTGGGTAACAGAACCTGGTCCGAGCCACACAAGTCACCCCATCTTGGATTCCCCTAGGTCTCTAGTTTTCAGAAATGCACAGGTTTGGTAGGTTTCCCTATGTGGCGGCTGAGCTACAGGCCAAAATCTGCAGGTAGGCACTTTGCTAAAAACAGGTCTGTTTTCTGTGATGTGTCCACGTTGCGCTTTGGGGCATTTCCTGTCACGGGCGCTAGGCCTACCCACAAAAGTGAGGTATCATTTTTATCGGGAGACATGGGGGAATACTGGGTGGAAGGAAATTTGAAGCTCCTCTCAGATTCCAGAACTTTCTGCCACAGAAATGTGAGGAACATGTGTTTTTTTAGCCAAATTTTGAGGTTTGCAAAGGATTCTGGGTAACAGAACCTGGTCCGAGCCACACAAGTCACCCCATCTTGGATTCCCCTAGGTCTCTAGTTTTCAGAAATGCACAGGTTTGGTAGGTTTCCCTAGGTGGCGGCTGAGCTACAGGCCAAAATCTGCAGGTAGGCACTTTGCTAAAAACAGGTCTGTTTTCTGTGATGTGTCCACGTTGCGCTTTGGGGTATTTCCTGTCACGGGCGCTAGGCCTACCCACACAAGTGAGGTATCATTTTTATCGGGAGACGTGGGGGAACGCTGGGTGGAAGGAACTTCGTGGCTCCTCTCAGATTCCAGAACTTTCTGCCACAGAAATGTGAGGAACATGTGTTTTTTTAGCCAAATTTTGAGGTTTGCAAAGGATTCTGGGTAACAGAACCTGGTCCGAGCCACACAAGTCACCCCATCTTGGATTCCCCTAGGTCTCTAGTTTTCAGAAATGCACAGGTTTGGTAGGTTTCCGTATGTGGCGGCTGAGCTACAGGCCAAAATCTACAGGTAGGCACTTTGCAAAAAACACCTCTGTTTTCCTCCACCAATTTGGCTGTGTCCACGTTGCGCTTTGGGGCGTTTCCTGTCGCGGGCGCTAGGCCTACCCACACAAGTGAGGTACCATTTTTATCGGGAGACGTGGGGGAACGCTGGGTGGAAGGAAATTTGTGGCTCCTCTCAGATTCCAGAACTTTCTGCCACAGAAATGTTAGGAACATGTGTTTTTTTAGCCAAATTTTGAGGTTTGCAAAGGATTCTGGGTAACAGAACCTGGTCCGAGCCACACAAGTCACCCCATCTTGGATTCCCCTAGGTCTCTAGTTTTCAGAAATGCACAGGTTTGGTAGGTTTCCCTAGGTGGCGGCTGAGCTACAGGCCAAAATCTGCAGGTAGGCACTTTGCTAAAAACAGGTCTGTTTTCTGTGATGTGTCCACGTTGCGCTTTGGGGCATTTCCTGTCACGGGCGCTAGGCCTTCCCACACAAGTGAGGTATCATTTTTATCGGGAGACATGTGGGAACGCTGGGTGGAAGGAAATTCGTGGCTCCTCTCAGATTCCAGAACTTTCTGCCACAGAAATGTGAGGAACATGTGTTTTTTTAGCCAAATTTTGAGGTTTGCAAAGGATTCTGGGTAACAGAACCTGGTCCGAGCCACACAACTCACCCCATCTTTGATTCCCCTAGGTCTCTAGTTTTCAGAAATGCACAGGTTTGGTAGGTTTCCCTAGGTGGCGGCTGAGTTACAGGCCAAAATCTACAGGTAGGCACTGTTTTCAATGAAAAAATGTGATGTGTCCACGTTGCGTTTTGGGGCATATCCTGTCACGGGCGCTAGGCCTACCCACACAAGTGAGGTATCATTTTTATCGGGAGACATGGGGGAACGCTGGGTGGAAGGAAATTTGTTGCTCCTCTCAGATTCCAGAACTTTCTGCCACAGAAATGTGAGGAACATGTGTTTTTTTAGCCAAATTTTGAGGTTTGCAAAGGATTCTGGGTAACAGAACCTGGTCCGAGCCACACAAGTCACCCCATCTTGGATTCCCCTAGGTCTCTAGTTTTCAGAAATGCACAGGTTTGGTAGGTTTCCCTATGTGGCGGCTGAGCTATAGGCCAAAATCTGCAGGTAGGCACTTTGCTAAAAACAGGTCTGTTTTCTGTGATGTGTCCACGTTGCGCTTTGGGGCATTTCCTGTCACGGGCGCTAGGCCTACCCACACAAGTGAGGTACCATTTTTATCAGGAGACGTGGGGGAACGCTGGGTGGAAGGAAATTCGTGGCTCCTCTCAGATTCCAGAACTTTCTGCCACAGAAATGTGAGGAACATGTGTTTTTTTAGCCAAATTTTGAGGTTTGCAAAGGATTCTGGGTAACAGAACCTGGTCCGAGCCACACAAGTCACCCCATCTTGGATTCCCCTAGGTCTCTAGTTTTCAGAAATGCACAGGTTTGGTAGGTTTCCCTATGTGGCGGCTGAGCTACAGGCCAAAATCTACAGGTAGGCACTTTGCAAAAAACACCTCTGTTTTCCTCCACCAATTTGGCTGTGTCCACGTTGCGCTTTGGGGCGTTTCCTGTCGCGGGCGCTAGGCCTACCCACACAAGTGAGATACCATTTTTATCGGGAGACGTGGGGGAACGCTGGGTGGAAGGAAATTCGTGGCTCCTCTCAGATTCCAGAACTTTCTGCCACAGAAATGTTAGGAACATGTATTTTTTTAGCCAAATTTTGAGGTTTGCAAAGGATTCTGGGTAACAGAACCTGGTCCGAGCCACACAAGTCACCCCATCATGGATTCCCCTAGGTCTCTAGTTTTCAGAAATGCACAGGTTTGGTAGGTTTCCCTAGGTGGCGGCTGAGCTACAGGCCAAAATCTGCAGGTAGGCACTTTGCTAAAAACAGGTCTGTTTTCTGTGATGTGTCCACGTTGCGCTTTGGGGCATTTCCTGTCACGGGCGCTAGGCCTTCCCACACAAGTGAGGTATCATTTTTATCGGGAGACGTGGGGGAACGCTGGGTGGAAGGAAATTCGTGGCTCCTCTCAGATTCCAGAACTTTCTGCCACAGAAATGTGAGGAACATGTGTTTTTTTAGCCAAATTTTGAGGTTTGCAAAGGATTCTGGGTAACAGAACCTGGTCCGAGCCACACAAGTCACCCCATCTTGGATTCCCCTAGGTCTCTAGTTTTCAGAAATGCACAGGTTTGGTAGGTTTCCCTATGTGGCGGCTGAGCTACAGGCCAAAATCTGCAGGTAGGCACTTTGCTAAAAACAGGTCTGTTTTCTGTGATGTGTCCACGTTGCGCTTTGGGGCATTTCCTGTCACGGGCGCTAGGCCTACCCACAAAAGTGAGGTATCATTTTTATCGGGAGACATGGGGGAATACTGGGTGGAAGGAAATTTGAAGCTCCTCTCAGATTCCAGAACTTTCTGCCACAGAAATGTGAGGAACATGTGTTTTTTTAGCCAAATTTTGAGGTTTGCAAAGGATTCTGGGTAACAGAACCTGGTCCGAGCCACACAAGTCACCCCATCTTGGATTCCCCTAGGTCTCTAGTTTTCAGAAATGCACAGGTTTGGTAGGTTTCCCTAGGTGGCGGCTGAGCTACAGGCCAAAATCTGCAGGTAGGCACTTTGCTAAAAACAGGTCTGTTTTCTGTGATGTGTCCACGTTGCGCTTTGGGGTATTTCCTGTCACGGGCGCTAGGCCTACCCACACAAGTGAGGTATCATTTTTATCGGGAGACGTGGGGGAACGCTGGGTGGAAGGAACTTCGTGGCTCCTCTCAGATTCCAGAACTTTCTGCCACAGAAATGTGAGGAACATGTGTTTTTTTAGCCAAATTTTGAGGTTTGCAAAGGATTCTGGGTAACAGAACCTGGTCCGAGCCACACAAGTCACCCCATCTTGGATTCCCCTAGGTCTCTAGTTTTCAGAAATGCACAGGTTTGGTAAGTTTCCCTATGTGGTGGTTGAGCAATAGGCCAAAATCTGCAGGTAGGCACTTTGCTAAAAACAGGTCTGTTTTCTGTGATGTGTCCACGTTGTGCTTTGGGGCATTTCCTGTCACGGGCGCTAGGCCTACCCACACAAGTGAGGTATCATTTTTATCAGGAGACGTGGGGGAACGCTGGGTGGAAAGAAATTTGTGGCTCCTCTCAGATTCCAGAACTTTCTGCCACAGAAATGTGAGGAACATGTATTTTTTTAGCCAAATTTTGAGGTTTGCAAAGGATTCTGGGTAACAGAACCTGGTCCGAGCCACACAAGTCACCCCATCTTGGATTCCCCTAGGTCTCTAGTTTTCAGAAATGCACAGGTTTGGTAGGTTTCCCTATGTGGCGGCTGAGCTACAGGCCAAAATCTGCAGGTAGGCACTTTGCTAAAAACAGGTCTGTTTTCTGTGATGTATCCACGTTGCGCTTTGGGGCATTTCCTGTCACGGGCGCCAGGCCTACCCACACAAGTGAGGTATCATTTTTATCAGGAGACGTGGGGGAACGCTGGGTGGAAGGAAATTCGTGGCTCCTCTCAGATTCCAGAACTTTCTGCCACAGAAATGTGAGGAACATGTGTTTTTTTAGCCAAATTTTGAGGTTTGCAAAGGATTCTGGGTAACAGAACCTGGTCCGAGCCACACAAGTCACCCCATCTTGGATTCCCCCAGGTCTCTAGTTTTCAGAAATGCACAGGTTTGGTAGGTTTCCCTATGTGGCGGCTGAGCTACAGGCCAAAATCTACAGGTAGGCACTTTGCAAAAAACACCTCTGTTTTCCTCCACCAATTTGGCTGTGTCCACGTTGCGCTTTGGGGTGTTTCCTGTCGCGGGCGCTAGGCCTACCCACACAAGTGAGGTATCATTTTTATCGGGAGACGTGGGGGAACGCTGGGTGGAAGGAAATTCGTGGCTCCTCTCAGATTCCAGAACTTTCTGCCACAGAAATGTTAGGAACATGTGTTTTTTTAGCCAAATTTTGAGGTTTGCAAAGGATTCTGGGTAACAGAACCTGGTCCGAGCCACACAAGTCACCCCATCTTGGATTCCCCTAGGTCTCTAGTTTTCAGAAATGCACAGGTTTGGTAGGTTTCCCTAGGTGGCGGCTGAGCTACAGGCCAAAATCTGCAGGTAGGCACTTTGCTAAAAACAGGTCTGTTTTCTGTGATGTGTCCACGTTGCGCTTTGGGGCATTTCCTGTCACGGGCGCTAGGCCTTCCCACACAAGTGAGGTATCATTTTTATCGGGAGACATGTGGGAACG
Organism: Pleurodeles waltl; assembly: GCF_031143425.1. Classification (NCBI taxonomy): domain Eukaryota; kingdom Metazoa; phylum Chordata; class Amphibia; order Caudata; family Salamandridae; genus Pleurodeles; species Pleurodeles waltl. Next base: position 110,195 of record NW_027149820.1, on the reverse strand, counting down.
CTGGGTGGAAGGAAATTCGTGGCTCCTCTCAGATTCCAGAACTTTCTGCCACAGAAATTGAGGAACATGTGTTTTTTTAGCCAAATTTTGAGGTTTGCAAAGGATTCTGGGTAACAGAACCTGGTCCGAGCCACACAAGTCACCCCATCTTGGATTCCCCTAGGTCTCTAGTTTTCAGAAATGCACAGGTTTGGTAAGTTTCCCTATGTGGCGGCTGAGCTACAGGCCAAAATCTGCAGGTAGGCACTTTGCTAAAAACAGGTCTGTTTTCTGTGATGTGTCCACGTTGCGCTTTGGGGCATTTCCTGTCACGGGCGCTAGGCCTACCCACACAAGTGAGGTATCATTTTTATCAGGAGACGTGGGGGAACGCTGGGTGGAAGGAAATTCATGGCTCCTCTCAGATTCCAGAACTTTCTGCCACAGAAATGTGAGGAACATGTGTTTTTTTAGCCAAATTTTGAGGTTTGCAAAGGATTCTGGGTAACAGAACCTGGTCCGAGCCACACAACTCACCCCATCTTTGATTCCCCTAGGTCTCTAGTTTTCAGAAATGCACAGGTTTGGTAGGTTTCCCTAGGTGGCGGCTGAGCTACAGGCCAAAATCTACAGGTAGGCACTGTTTTCAATGAAAAAATGTGATGTGTCCACGTTGCGTTTTGGGGCATATCCTGTCACGGGCGCTAGGCCTACCCACACAAGTGAGGTATCATTTTTATCGGGAGACATGGGGGAACGCTGGGTGGAAGGAAATTTGTTGCTCCTCTCAGATTCCAGAACTTTCTGCCACAGAAATGTGAGGAACATGTGTTTTTTTAGCCAAATTTTGAGGTTTGCAAAGGATTCTGGGTAACAGAACCTGGTCCGAGCCACACAAGTCACCCCATCTTGGATTCCCCTAGGTCTCTAGTTTTCAGAAATGCACAGGTTTGGTAGGTTTCCCTATGTGGCGGCTGAGCTATAGGCCAAAATCTGCAGTTAGGCACTTTGCTAAAAACAGGTCTGTTTTCTGTGATGTGTCCACGTTGCGCTTTGGGGCATTTCCTGTCACGGGCGCTAGGCCTACCCACACAAGTGAGGTACCATTTTTATCAGGAGACGTGGGGGAACGCTGGGTGGAAGGAAATTCGTGGCTCCTCTCAGATTCCAGAACTTTCTGCCACAGAAATGTGAGGAACATGTGTTTTTTTAGCCAAATTTTGAGGTCTGCAAAGGATTCTGGGTAACAGAACCTGGTCCGAGCCACACAAGTCACCTCATCTTGGATTCCCCTAGGTCTCTAGTTTTCAGAAATGCACAGGTTTGGTAGGTTTCCCTATGTGGCGGCTGAGCTACAGGCCAAAATCTACAGGTAGGCACTTTGCAAAAAACACCTCTGTTTTCCTCCACCAATTTGGCTGTGTCCACGTTGCGCTTTGGGGCGTATCCTGTCGCGGGCGCTAGGCCTACCCACACAAGTGAGGTACCATTTTTATCGGGAGACGTGGGGGAACGCTGGGTGGAAGGAAATTCGTGGCTCCTCTCAGATTCCAGAACTTTCTGCCACAGAAATGTTAGGAACATGTGTTTTTTTAGCCAAATTTTGAGGTTTGCAAAGGATTCTGGGTAACAGAACCTGGTCCGAGCCACACAAGTCACCCCATCATGGATTCCCCTAGGTCTCTAGTTTTCAGAAATGCACAGGTTTGGTAGGTTTCCCTAGGTGGCGGCTGAGCTACAGGCCAAAATCTGCAGGTAGGCACTTTGCTAAAAACAGGTCTGTTTTCTGTGATGTGTCCACGTTGCGCTTTGGGGCATTTCCTGTCACGGGCGCTAGGCCTTCCCACACAAGTGAGGTATCATTTTTATCGGGAGACGTGGGGGAACGCTGGGTGGAAGGAAATTCGTGGCTCCTCTCAGATTCCAGAACTTTCTGCCACAGAAATGTGAGGAACATGTGTTTTTTTAGCCAAATTTTGAGGTTTGCAAAGGATTCTGGGTAACAGAACCTGGTCCGAGCCACACAAGTCACCCCATCTTGGATTCCCCTAGGTCTCTAGTTTTCAGAAATGCACAGGTTTGGTAGGTTTCCCTATGTGGCGGCTGAGCTACAGGCCAAAATCTGCAGGTAGGCACTTTGCTAAAAACAGGTCTGTTTTCTGTGATGTGTCCACGTTGCGCTTTGGGGCATTTCCTGTCACGGGCGCTAGGCCTACCCACAAAAGTGAGGTATCATTTTTATCGGGAGACATGGGGGAACACTGGGTGGAAGGAAATTTGAAGCTCCTCTCAGATTCCAGAACTTTCTGCCACAGAAATGTGAGGAACATGTGTTTTTTTAGCCAAATTTTGAGGTTTGCAAAGGATTCTGGGTAACAGAACCTGGTCCGAGCCACACAAGTCACCCCATCTTGGATTCCCCTAGGTCTCTAGTTTTCAGAAATGCACAGGTTTGGTAGGTTTCCCTAGGTGGCGGCTTAGCTACAGGCCAAAATCTGCAGGTAGGCACTTTGCTAAAAACAGGTCTGTTTTCTGTGATGTGTCCACGTTGCGCTTTGGGGTATTTCCTGTCACGGGCGCTAGGCCTACCCACACAAGTGAGGTATCATTTTTATCGGGAGACGTGGGGGAACGCTGGGTGGAAGGAACTTCGTGGCTCCTCTCAGATTCCAGAACTTTCTGCCACAGAAATGTGAGGAACATGTGTTTTTTTAGCCAAATTTTGAGGTTTGCAAAGGATTCTGGGTAACAGAACCTGGTCCGAGCCACACAAGTCACCCCATCTTGGATTCCCCTAGGTCTCTAGTTTTCAGAAATGCACAGGTTTGGTAGGTTTCCCTATGTGGTGGTTGAGCAATAGGCCAAAATCTGCAGGTAGGCACTTTGCTAAAAACAGGTCTGTTTTCTGTGATGTGTCCACGTTGTGCTTTGGGGCATTTCCTGTCACGGGCGCTAGGCCTACCCACACAAGTGAGGTATCATTTTTATCAGGAGACGTGGGGGAACGCTGGGTGGAAAGAAATTTGTGGCTCCTCTCAGATTCCAGAACTTTCTGCCACAGAAATGTGAGGAACATGTATTTTTTTAGCCAAATTTTGAGGTTTGCAAAGGATTCTGGGTAACAGAACCTGGTCCGAGCCACACAAGTCACCCCATCTTGGATTCCCCTAGGTCTCTAGTTTTCAGAAATGCACAGGTTTGGTAGGTTTCCCTATGTGGCGGCTGAGCTACAGGCCAAAATCTGCAGGTAGGCACTTTGCTAAAAACAGGTCTGTTTTCTGTGATGTATCCACGTTGCGCTTTGGGGCATTTCCTGTCACGGGCGCTAGGCCTACCCACACAAGTGAGGTATCATTTTTATCAGGAGACGTGGGGGAACGCTGGGTGGAAGGAAATTCGTGGCTCCTCTCAGATTCCAGAACTTTCTGCCACAGAAATGTGAGGAACATGTGTTTTTTTAGCCAAATTTTGAGGTTTGCAAAGGATTCTGGGTAACAGAACCTGGTCCGAGCCACACAAGTCACCCCATCTTGGATTCCCCCAGGTCTCTAGTTTTCAGAAATGCACAGGTTTGGTAGGTTTCCCTATGTGGCGGCTGAGCTACAGGCCAAAATCTACAGGTAGGCACTTTGCAAAAAACACCTCTGTTTTCCTCCACCAATTTGGCTGTGTCCACGTTGCGCTTTGGGGTGTTTCCTGTCGCGGGCGCTAGGCCTACCCACACAAGTGAGGTATCATTTTTATCGGGAGACGTGGGGGAACGCTGGGTGGAAGGAAATTCGTGGCTCCTCTCAGATTCCAGAACTTTCTGCCACAGAAATGTTAGGAACATGTGTTTTTTTAGCCAAATTTTGAGGTTTGCAAAGGATTCTGGGTAACAGAACCTGGTCCGAGCCACACAAGTCACCCCATCTTGGATTCCCCTAGGTCTCTAGTTTTCAGAAATGCACAGGTTTGGTAGGTTTCCCTAGGTGGCGGCTGAGCTACAGGCCAAAATCTGCAGGTAGGCACTTTGCTAAAAACAGGTCTGTTTTCTGTGATGTGTCCACGTTGCGCTTTGGGGCATTTCCTGTCACGGGCGCTAGGCCTTCCCACACAAGTGAGGTATCATTTTTATCGGGAGACATGTGGGAACGCTGGGTGGAAGGAAATTCGTGGCTCCTCTCAGATTCCAGAACTTTCTGCCACAGAAATTGAGGAACATGTGTTTTTTTAGCCAAATTTTGAGGTTTGCAAAGGATTCTGGGTAACAGAACCTGGTCCGAGCCACACAAGTCACCCCATCTTGGATTCCCCTAGGTCTCTAGTTTTCAGAAATGCACAGGTTTGGTAAATTTCCCTATGTGGCGGCTGAGCTACAGGCCAAAATCTGCAGGTAGGCACTTTGCTAAAAACAGGTCTGTTTTCTGTGATGTGTCCACGTTGCGCTTTGGGGCATTTCCTGTCACGGGCGCTAGGCCTACCCACACAAGTGAGGTATCATTTTTATCAGGAGACGTGGGGGAACGCTGGGTGGAAGGAAATTCATGGCTCCTCTCAGATTCCAGAACTTTCTGCCACAGAAATGTGAGGAACATGTGTTTTTTTAGCCACATTTTGAGGTTTGCAAAGGATTCTGGGTAACAGAACCTGGTCCGAGCCACACAACTCACCCCATCTTTGATTCCCCTAGGTCTCTAGTTTTCAGAAATGCACAGGTTTGGTAGGTTTCCCTAGGTGGCGGCTGAGCTACAGGCCAAAATCTACAGGTAGGCACTGTTTTCAATGAAAAAATGTGATGTGTCCACGTTGCGTTTTGGGGCATATCCTGTCACGGGCGCTAGGCCTACCCACACAAGTGAGGTATCATTTTTATCGGGAGACATGGGGGAACGCTGGGTGGAAGGAAATTTGTTGCTCCTCTCAGATTCCAGAACTTTCTGCCACAGAAATGTGAGGAACATGTGTTTTTTTAGCCAAATTTTGAGGTTTGCAAAGGATTCTGGGTAACAGAACCTGGTCCGAGCCACACAAGTCACCCCATCTTGGATTCCCCTAGGTCTCTAGTTTTCAGAAATGCACAGGTTTAGGAGGTTTCCCTATGTGGCGGCTGAGCTATAGGCCAAAATCTGCAGGTAGGCACTTTGCTAAAAACAGGTCTGTTTTCTGTGATGTGTCCACGTTGCGCTTTGGGGCATTTCCTGTCACGGGCGCTAGGCCTACCCACACAAGTGAGGTATCATTTTTATCGGGAGACGTGGGGGAACGCTGGGTGGAAGGAAATTTGTGGCTCCTCTCAGATTCCAGAACTTTCTGCCACAGAAATGTGAGGAACATGTGTTTTTGTAGCCAAATTTTGAGGTTTGCAAAGGATTCTGGGTAACAGAACCTGGTCCGAGCCACACAAGTCACCCCATCTTGGATTCCCCTAGGTCTCTAGTTTTCAGAAATGCACAGGTTTGGTAGGTTTCCCTATGTGGCGGCTGAGCTACAGGCCAAAATCTACAGGTAGGCACTTTGCAAAAAACACCTCTGTTTTCCTCCACCAATTTGGCTGTGTCCACGTTGCGCTTTGGGGCGTTTCCTGTCGCGGGCGCTAGGCCTACCCACACAAGTGAGGTACCATTTTTATCGGGAGACGTGGGGGAACGCTGGGTGGAAGGAAATTCGTGGCTCCTCTCAGATTCCAGAACTTTCTGCCACAGAAATGTTAGGAACATGTGTTTTTTTAGCCAAATTTTGAGGTTTGCAAAGGATTCTGGGTAACAGAACCTGGTCCGAGCCACACAAGTCACCCCATCTTGGATTCCCCTAGGTCTCTAGTTTTCAGAAATGCACAGGTTTGGTAGGTTTCCCTAGGTGGCGGCTGAGCTACAGGCCAAAATCTGCAGGTAGGCACTTTGCTAAAAACAGGTCTGTTTTCTGTGATGTGTCCACGTTGCGCTTTGGGGCATTTCCTGTCACGGGCGCTAGGCCTACCCACACAATTGAGGTATCATTTTTATCGGGAGACGTGGGGGAACGCTGGGTGGAAGGAAATTCGTGGCTCCTCTCAGATTCCAGAACTTTCTGCCACAGAAATGTGAGGAACATGTGTTTTTTTAGCCAAATTTTGAGGTTTGCAAAGGATTCTGGGTAACAGAACCTGGTGCGAGCCACACAAGTCACCCCATCTTGGATTCCCCTAGGTCTCTAGTTTTCAGAAATGCACAGGTTTGGTAGGTTTCCCTATGTGGCGGCTGAGCTACAGGCCAAAATCTGCAGGTAGGCACTTTGCTAAAAACAGGTCTGTTTTCTGTGATGTATCCACGTTGCGCTTTGGGGCATTTCCTGTCACGGGCGCTAGGCCTAGCCACACAAGTGAGGTATCATTTTTATCGGGAGATGTGGGGGAACGCTGGGTGGAAGGAAATTTGTGGCTCCTCTCAGATTCCAGAACTTTCTGCCACAGAAATGTGAGGAACATGTGTTTTTGTAGCCAAATTTTGAGGTTTGCAAAGGATTCTGGGTAACAGAACCTGGTCCGAGCCACACAAGTCACCCCATCTTGGATTCCCCTACGTCTCTAGTTTTCAGAAATGCACAGGTTTGGTAGGTTTCCCTATGTGGCGGCTGAGCTACAGGCCAAAATCTGCAGGTAGGCACTTTGCTAAAAACAGGTCTGTTTTCTGTGATGTGTCCACGTTGCGCTTTGGGGCATTTCCTGTCACGGGCGCTAGGCCTACCCACACAAGTGAGGTATCATTTTTATCAGGAGACGTGGGGGAACGCTGGGTGGAAGGAAATTCATGGCTCCTCTCAGATTCCAGATCTTTCTGCCACAGAAATGTGAGGAACATGTGTTTTTTTAGCCAAATTTTGAGGTTTGCAAAGGATTCTGGGTAACAGAACGTGGTCCGAGCCACACAACTCACCCCATCTTGGATTCCCCTAGGTCTCTAGTTTTCAGAAATGCACAGGATTGGTAGGTTTCCCTAGGTGGCGGCTGAGCTACAGGCCAAAATCTACAGGTAGGCACTGTTTTCAATGAAAAAATGTGATGTGTCCACGTTGCGTTTTGGGGCATATCCTGTCACGGGCGCTAGGCCTACCCACACAAGTGAGGTATCATTTTTATCGGGAGACGTGGGGGAACGCTGGGTGGAAGGAAATTTGTTGCTCCTCTCAGATTCCAGAACTTTCTGCCACAGAAATGTGAGGAACATGTGTTTTTTTAGCCAAATTTTGAGGTTTGCAAAGGATTCTGGGTAACAGAACCTGGTCCGAGCCACACAAGTCACCCCATCTTGGATTCCCCTAGGTCTCTAGTTTTCAGAAATGCACAGGTTTGGTAGGTTTCCCTAGGTGGCGGCTGAGCTACAGGCCAAAATCTGCAGGTAGGCACTTTGCTAAAAACAGGTCTGTTTTCTGTGATGTGTCCACGTTGCGCTTTGGGGCATTTCCTGTCACGGGCGCTAGGCCTACCCACACAAGTGAGGTATCATTTTTATCGGGAGACGTGGGGGAACGCTGAGTGGAAGGAAATTCGTGGCTCCTCTCAGATTCCAGAACTTTCTGCCACAGAAATGTGAGGAACATGTGTTTTTTTTAGCCAAATTTTGAGGTTTGCAAAGGATTCTGGGTAACAGAACCTGGTCCGAGCCACACAAGTCAACCCATCTTGGATTCCCCTAGGTCTCTAGTTTTCAGAAATGCACAGGTTTGGTAGGTTTCCCTAGGTGGCGGCTGAGCTACAGGCCAAAATCTGCAGGTAGGCACTTTGCTAAAAACAGGTCTGTTTTCTGTGATGTGTCCATGTTGCGCTTTGGGGCATTTCCTGTCACGGGCGCTAGGCCTACCCACACAAGTGAGGTGTCATTTTTATCAGGAGACGTGGGGGAACGCTGGGTGGAAGGAAATTCATGGCTCCTCTCAGATTCCAGAACTTTCTGCCACAGAAATGTGAGGAACATGTGTTTTTTTAGCCAAATTTTGAGGTTTGCAAAGGATTCTGGGTAACAGAACCTGGTCCGAGCCACACAAGTCACCCCATCTTGGATTCCTCTGGGTCTCTAGTTTTCAGAAATGCACAGGTTTGGTAGGTTTCCCTAGGTGGCGGCTGAGCTACGGGCCAAAATCTACAGGTAGGAACTTTGCAAAAAACACCTCTGTTTTCCTTCACCAATTTGGCTGAGTCCACGTTGCGCTTTGGGGCGTTTCCTGTCACGGGCGCTAGGCCTACCCACACAAGTGAGGTATCATTTTTATCGGGAGACGTGGGGGAACGCTGGGTGGAAGGAAATTCGTGGCTCCTATCAGATTCCAGAACTTTCTGCCACAGAAATGTGAGGAACATGTGTTTTTTTAGCCAAATTTTGAGGATTGCAAAGGATTCTGGGTAACAGAACCTGGTCCGAGCCACACAAGTCACCCCATCTTGGATTCCCCTAGGTCTCTAGTTTTCAGAAATGCACAGGTTTGGTAGGTTTCCCTAGGTGGCGGCTGAGCTACAAGCCAAAATCTACAGGTAGGCACTTTGCAAAAAACACCTCTGTTTTCCTTCACAAATTTGGATGTGTCCACGTTGCGGTTTGGGGCGTTTCCTGTCACGGGAGCTAGGCCTACCCACACAAGTGAGGTATCATTTTTATCGGGAGACGTGGGGGAACGCTGGGTGGAAGGAAATTCGTGGCTCCTCTCAGATTCCAGAACTTTCTGCCACAGAAATGTTAGGAACATGTGTTTTTTTAGCCAAATTTTGAGGTTTGCAAAGGATTCTGGGTAACAGAACCTGGTCCGAGCCACACAAGTCACCCCATCTTGGATTCCCCTAGGTCTCTAGTTTTCAGAAATGCACAGGTTTGGTAGGTTTCCCTATGTGGCGGCTGAGCTACAGGCCAAAATCTGCAGGTAGGCACTTTGCTAAAAACAGGTCTGTTTTCTGTGATGTATCCACGTTGCGCTTTGGGGCATTTCCTGTCACGGGCGCTAGGCCTACCCACACAAGTGAAGTATCATTTTTATCAGGACACGTGGGGGAACGCTGGGTGGAAGGAAATTCGTGGCTCCTCTCAGATTCCAGAACTTTCTGCCACAGAAATGTGAGGAACATGTGTTTTTGTAGCCAAATTTTGAGGTTTGCAAAGGATTCTGGGTAACAGAACCTGGTCCGAGCCACACAAGTCACCCCATCTTGGATTCCCCTAGCTCTCTAGTTTTCAGAAATGCACAGGTTTGGTAGGTTTCCCTATGTGGCGGCTGAGCTACAGGCCAAAATCTACAGGTAGGCACTTTGCAAAAAACACCTCTGTTTTCCTCCACCAATTTGGCTGTGTCCACGTTGCGCTTTGGGGCGTTTCCTGTCGCGGGCGCTAGGCCTACCCACACAAGTGCGGTATCATTTTTATCGGGAGACGTGGGGGAACGCTGGGTGGAAGGAAATTCGTGGCTCCTCTCAGATTCCAGAACTTTCTGCCACAGAAATGTTAGGAACATGTGTTTTTTTAGCCAAATTTTGAGGTTTGCAAAGGATTCTGGGTAACAGAACCTGGTCCGAGCCACAAAAGTCACCACATCTTGGATTCCCCTAGGTCTCTAGTTTTCAGAAATGCACAGGTTTGGTAGGTTTCCCTATGTGGCGGCTGAGCTATAGGCCAAAATCTGCAGGTAGGCACTTTGCTAAAAACAGGTCTGTTTTCTGTGATGTGTCCACGTTGCGCTTTGGGGGCATTTCCTGTCACGGGCGCTAGGCCTACCCACACAAGTGAGGTATCATTTTTATCGGGAGACATGGGGGAACGCTGGGTGGAAGGAAATTTGTGGCTCCTCTCAGATTCCAGAACTTTCTGCCACAGAAATGTGAGGAACATGTGTTTTTTTAGCCAAATTTTGAGGTTTGCAAAGGATTCTGGGTAACAGAACCTGGTCCGAGCCACACAAGTCACCCCATCTTGGATTCCCCTAGGTCTCTAGTTTTCAGAAATGCACAGGTTTGGTAGGTTTCCCTATGTGGCGGCTGAGCTACAGGCCAAAATCTGCAGGTAGGCACTTTGCTAAAAACAGGTCTGTTTTCTGTGATGTGTCCACGTTGCGCTTTGGGGCATTTCCTGTCACGGGCGCTAGGCCTACCCACACAAGTGAGGTATCATTTTTATCAGGAGACGTGGGGGAACGCTGGGTGGAAGGAAATTCATGGCTCCTCTCAGATTCCAGAACTTTCTGCCACAGAAATGTGAGGAACATGTGTTTTTTTAGCCAAATTTTGAGGTTTGCAAAGGATTCTGGGTAACAGAACCTGGTCCGAGCCACACAAGTCAACCCATCTTGGATTCCCCGAGGTCTCTAGTTTTCAGAAATGCACAGGTTTGGTAGGTTTCCCTAGGTGGCGGCTGAGCTACAGGCCAAAATCTACAGGTAGGCACTGTTTTCAATGAAAAAATGTGATGTGTCCACGTTGCGTTTTGGGGCATATCCTGTCACGGGCGCTAGGCCTACCCACACAAGTGAGGTATCATTTTTATCGGGAGACGTGGGGGAACGCTGGGTGGAAGGAAATTTGTTGCTCCTCTCAGATTCCAGAACTTTCTGCCACAGAAATGTGAGGAACATGTGTTTTTTTAGCCAAATTTTGAGGTTTGCAAAGGATTCTGGGTAACAGAACCTGGTCCGAGCCACACAAGTCACCCCATCTTGGATTCCCCTAGGTCTCTAGTTTTCAGAAATGCACAGGTTTGGTAGGTTTCCCTAGGTGGCGGCTGAGCTACAGGCCAAAATCTGCAGGTAGGCACTTTGCTAAAAACAGGTCTGTTTTCTGTGATGTGTCCACGTTGCGCTTTGGGGCATTTCCTGTCACGGGCGCTAGGCCTACCCACACAATTGAGGTATCTTTTTTATGTGAGACGTGGGGGAACGCTGGGTGGAAGGAAATTCGTGGCTCCTCTCAGATTCCAGAACTTTCTGCCACAGAAATGTGAGGAACATGTGTTTTTTTAGCCAAATTTTGAGGTTTGCAAAGGATTCTGGGTAACAGAACCTGGTCCGAGCCACACAAGTCACCCCATCTTGGATTCCCCTAGGTCTCTAGTTTTCAGAAATGCACAGGTTTGGTAGGTTTCCCTATGTGGCGGCTGAGCTACAGGCCAAAATCTGCAGGTAGGCACTTTGCTAAAAACAGGTCTGTTTTCTGTGATGTGTCCACGTTGCGCTTTGGGGCATTTCCTGTCACGGGCGCTAGGCCTACCCACACAATTGAGGTATCTTTTTTATGTGAGACGTGGGGGAACGCTGGGTGGAAGGAAATTCGTGGCTCCTCTCAGATTCCAGAACTTTCTGCCACAGAAATGTGAGGAACATGTGTTTTTTTAGCCAAATTTTGAGGTTTGCAAAGGATTCTGGGTAACAGAACCTGGTCCGAGCCACACAAGTCACCCCATCTTGGATTCCCCTAGGTCTCTAGTTTTCAGAAATGCACAGGTTTGGTAGGTTTCCCTATGTGGCGGCTGAGCTACAGGCCAAAATCTGCAGGTAGGCACTTTGCTAAAAACAGGTCTGTTTTCTGTGATGTGTCCACGTTGCGCTTTGGGGCATTTCCTGTCACGGGCGCTAGGCCTACCCACACATGTGAGGTATCATTTTTATCAGGAGACGAGGGGGAATGCTGGGTGGAAGGAAATTCGTGGCTCCTCTCAGATTCCAGAACTTTCTGCCACAGAAATGTGAGGAACATGTGTTTTTTTAGCCAAATTTTGAGGTTTGCAAAGGATTCTGGGTAACAGAACCTGGTCCGAGCCACACAAGTCACCCCATCTTGGATTTCCCTAGGTCTCTAGTTTTCAGAAATGCACAGGTTTGGTAGGTTTCCCTATGTGGCGGCTGAGCTACAGGCCAAAATCTACAGGTAGGCACTTTGCAAAAAACACCTCTGTTTTCCTCCACCAATTTGGCTGTGTCCACGTTGCGCTTTGGGGCGTTTCCTGTCGCGGGCGCTAGGCCTACCCACACAAGTGAGGTACCATTTTTATGGGGAGACGTGGGGGAACGCTGGGTGGAAGGAAATTCGTGGCTCCTCTCAGATTCCAGAACTTTCTGCCACAGAAATGTTAGGAACATGTGTTTTTTTAGCCAAATTTTGAGGTTTGCAAAGGATTCTGGGTAACAGAACCTGGTCCGAGCCACACAAGTCACCCCATCTTGGATTCCCCTAGGTCTCTAGTTTTCAGAAATGCACAGGTTTGGTAGGTTTCCCTAGGTGGCGGCTGAGCTACAGGCCAAAATCTGCAAGTAGGCACTTTGCTAAAAACAGGTCTGTTTTCTGTGATGTGTCCACGTTGCGCTTTGGGGCATTTCCTGTCACGGGCGCTAGGCCTTCCCACACAAGTGAGGTATCATTTTTATCGGGAGACGTGGGGGAACGCTGGGTGGAAGGAAATTCGTGGCTCCTCTCAGATTCCAGAACTTTCTGCCACAGAAATGTGAGGAACATGTGTTTTTTTAGCCAAATTTTGAGGTTTGCAAAGGATTCTGGGTAACAGAACCTGGTCCGAGCCACACAAGTCACCCCATCTTGGATTCCCCTAGGTCTCTAGTTTTCAGAAATGCACAGGTTTGGTAGGTTTCCCTATGTGGCGGATGAGCTACAGGCCAAAATCTGAAGGTAGGCACTTTGCTAAAAACAGGTCTGTTTTCTGTGATGTGTCCACGTTGCGCTTTGGGGCATTTCCTGTCACGGGCGCTAGGCCTACCCACACAAGTGAGGTATCATTCTTATCGGGAGACATGGGGGAACGCTGGGTGGAAGGAAATTTGTGGCTCCTCTCAGATTCCAGAACTTTCTGCCACAGAAATGTGAGGAACATGTGTTTTTTTAGCCAAATTTTGAGGTTTGCAAAGGATTCTGGGTAACAGAACCTGGTCCGAGCCACACAAGTCACCCCATCTTGGATTCCCCTAGGTCTCTAGTTTTCAGAAATGCACAGGTTTGGTAGGTTTCCCTAGGTGGCGGCTGAGCTACAGGCCAAAATCTGCAGGTAGGAAATTTGCTAAAAACAGGTCTGTTTTCTGTGATGTGTCCACGTTGCGCTTTGGGGTATTTCCTGTCACGGGCGCTAGGCCTACCCACACAAGTGAGGTATCATTTTTATCGGGAGACATGGGGGAACGCTGGGTGGAAGGAACTTCGTGGCTCCTCTCAGATTCCAGAACTTTCTGCCACAGAAATGTGAGAAACATGTGTTTTTTTAGCCAAATTTTGAGGTTTGCAAAGGATTCTGGGTAACAGAACCTGGTCCGAGCCACACAAGTCACCCCATCTTGGATTCCCCTAGGTCTCTAGTTTTCAGAAATGCACAGGTTTGGTAGGTTTCCCTATGTGGCGGCTGAGCTACAGGCCAAAATCTGCAGGTAGGCACTTTGCTAAAAACAGGTCTGTTTTCTGTGATGTATCCACGTTGCGCTTTGGGGCATTTCCTGTCACGGGCGCTAGGCCTACCCACACAAGTGAGGTATCATTTTTATCAGGAGACGTGGGGGAACACTGGGTGGAAGGAAATTCGTGGCTCCTCTCAGATTCCAGAACTTTCTGCCACAGAAATGTGAGGAACATGTGTTTTTTTAGCCAAATTTTGAGGTTTGCAAAGGATTCTGGGTAACAGAACCTGGTCCGAGCCACACAAGTCACCCCATTTTGGATTCCCCCAGGTCTCTAGTTTTCAGAAATGCACAGGTTTGGTAGGTTTCCCTATGTGGCGGCTGAGCTACAGGCCAAAATCTACAGGTAGGCACTTTGCAAAAAACACCTCTGTTTTCCTTCACAAATTTGGCTGCGTCCACGTTGCGCTTTGGGGCGTTTCCTGTCGCGGGCGCTAGGCCTACGCACACAAGTGAGGTATCATTTTTATCAGGAGACGTGGGGGAACGCTGGGTGGAAGGAAATTCGTGGCTCCTCTCAGATTCCAGAACTTTCTGCCACAGAAATGTGAGAAACATGTGTTTTTTTTTGCCAAATTTTGAGGTTTGCAAAGGATTCTGGGTAACAGAACCTGGTCCGAGCCACACAAGTCACCCCATCTTGGATTCCTCTAGGTCTCTAGTTTTCAGAAATGCACAAGTTTGGTAGGTTTCCCTAGGTGGCGGCTGAGCTACGGGCCAAAATCTACAGGTAGGCACTTTGCAAAAAACACCTCTGTTTTCCTTCACCAATTTGGCTGAGTCCACGTTGCGCTTTGGGGCGTTTCATGTCACGGGCGCTAGGCCTACCCACACAAGTGAGGTATCATTTTTATCGGGAGACGTGGGGGAACGCTGGGTGGAAGGAAATTCGTGGCTCCTCTCAGATTCCAGAACTTTCTGCCACAGAAATGTGAGGAACATGTGTTTTTTTAGCCAAATTTTGAGGTTTGCAAAGGATTCTGGGTAACAGAACCTGGTCCGAGCCACACAAGTCACCCCATCTTGGATTCCCCTAGGTCTCTAGTTTTCAGAAATGCACAGGTTTGGTAGGTTTCCCTATGTGGCGGCTGAGCTACAGGCCAAAATCTGCAGGTAGGCACTTTGCTAAAAACAGGTCTGTTTTCTGTGATGTGTCCACGTTGCGCTTTGGGGTATTTCCTGTCACGGGCGCTAGGCCTACCCACACAAGTGAGGTATCATTTTTATCGGGAGACATGGGGGAACGCTGGGTGGAAGGAACTTCGTGGCTCCTCTCAGATTCCAGAACTTTCTGCCACAGAAATGTGAGAAACATGTGTTTTTTTAGCCAAATTTTGAGGTTTGCAAAGGATTCTGGGTAACAGAACCTGGTCCGAGCCACACAAGTCACCCCATCTTGGATTCCCCTAGGTCTCTAGTTTTCAGAAATGCACAGGTTTGGTAGGTTTCCCTATGTGGCGGCTGAGCTACAGGCCAAAATCTGCAGGTAGGCACTTTGCTAAAAACAGGTCTGTTTTCTGTGATGTGTCCACGTTGCGCTTTGGGGCATTTCCTGTCACGGGCGCTTGGCCTACCCACACAATTGAGGTATCATTTTTATCGGGAGACGTGGGGGAACGCTGGGTGGAAGGAAATTCGTGGCTCCCCTCAGATTCCAGAACTTTCTGCCACAGAAATGTGAGAAACATGTGTTTTTTTTTGCCAAATTTTGAGGTTTGCAAAGGATTCTGGGTAACAGAACCTGGTCCGAGCCACACAAGTCACCCCATCTTGGATTCCTCTAGGTCTCTAGTTTTCAGAAATGCACAGGTTTGGTAGGTTTCCCTAGGTGGCGGCTGAGCTACAAGCCAAAATCTACAGGTAGGCACTTTGCAAAAAACACCTCTGTTTTCCTTCACAAATTTGGATGTGTCCACGTTGCGGTTTGGGGCGTTTCCTGTCGCGGGCGCTAGGCCTACCCACACAAGTGAGGTATCATTTTTATCGGGAGACGTGGGGGAACGCTGGGTGGAAGGAAATTCATGGCTCCTCTCAGATTCCAGAACTTTCTGCCACAGAAATGTTAGGAACATGTGTTTTTTTAGCCAAATTTTGAGGTTTGCAAAGGATTCTGGGTAACAGAACCTGGTCCGAGCCACACAAGTCACCCCATCTTGGATTCCCCTAGGTCTCTAGTTTTCAGAAATGCACAGGTTTTGTAGGTTTCCCTATGTGGCGGCTGAGCTACAGGCCAAAATCTGCAGGTAGGCACTTTGCTAAAAACAGGTCTGTTTTCTGTGATGTATCCACGTTGCGCTTTGGGGCATTTCATGTCACGGGCGCTAGGCCTACCCACACAAGTGAGGTATCATTTTTATCAGGAGACGTGGGGAAATGCTGGGTGGAAGGAAATTCGTGGCTCCTCTCAGATTCCAGAACTTTCTGCCACAGAAATGTGAGGAACATGTGTTTTTTTAGCCAAATTTTGAGGTTTGCAAAGGATTCTGGGTAACAGAACCTGGTCCAAGCCACACAAGTCACCCCATCTTGGATTCCCCTACGTCTCTAGTTTTCAGAAATGCACAGGTTTGGTAGGTTTCCCTATGTGGCGGCTGAGCTACAGGCCAAAATCTACAGGTAGGCACTTTGCAAAAAACACCTCTGTTTTCCTCCACCAATTTGGCTGTGTCCACGTTGCGCTTTGGTGTGTTTCCTGTCGCGGGCGCTAGGCCTACCCACACAAGTGAGGTATCATTTTTATTGGGAGACGTGGGGGAACGCTGGGTGGAAGGAAATTCGTGGCTCCTCTCAGATTCCAGAACTTTCTGCCACAGAAATATTAGGAACATGTGTTTTTTTAGCCAAATTTTGAGGTTTGCAAAGGATTCTGGGTAACAGAACCTGGTCCGAGCCACACAAGTCACCCCATCTTGGATTCCCCTAGGTCTCTAGTTTTCATAAAGGCACAGGTTTGGTAGGTTTCCCTATGTGGCGGCTGAGCTATAGGCCAAAATCTGCAGGTAGGCACTTTGCTAAAAACAGGTCTGTTTTCTGTGATGTGTCCACGTTGCGCTTTGGGGCATTTCCTGTCACAGGCGCTAGGCCTACCCACACAAGTGAGGTATCATTTTTATCGGGAGACATGGGGGAACGCTGGGTGGAAGGAAATTTGTGGCTCCTCTCAGATTCCAGAACTTTCTGCCACAGAAATGTGAGGAACATGTGTATTTTTAGCCAAATTTTGAGGTTTGCAAAGGATTCTGGGTAACAGAACCTGGTCCGAGCCACACAAGTCACCCCATCTTGGATTCCCCTAGGTCTCTAGTTTTCAGAAATGCACAGGTTTGGTAGGTTTCCCTATGTGGCGGCTGAGCTACAGGCCAAAATCTGCAGGTAGGCACTTTGCTAAAAACAGGTCTGTTTTCTGTGATGTATCCACGTTGCGCTTTGTGGCATTTCCTGTCACGGGCGCTACCCACACAAGTGAGGTATCATTTTTATCAGGAGACGTGGGGGAATGCTGGGTGGAAGGGAATTCGTGGCTCCTCTCAGATTCCAGAACTTTCTGCCACAGAAATGTGAGGAACATGTGTTTTTTTAGCCAAATTTTGAGGTTTGCAAAGGATTCTGGGTAACAGAACCTGGTCCGAGCCACACAAGTCACCCCATCTTGGATTTCCCTAGGTCTCTAGTTTTCAGAAATGCACAGGTTTGGTAGTTTTCCCTATGTGGCGGCTGAGCTACAGGCCAAAATCTACAGGTAGGCACTTTGCAAAAAACACCTCTGTTTTCCTCCTCCAATTTGGCTGTGTCCACGTTGCGCTTTGGGGCGTTTCCTGTCGCGGGCGCTAGGCCTACCCACACAAGTGAGGTATCATTTTTATCGGGAGACGTGGGGGAACGCTGGGTGGAAGGAAATTCGTGGCTCCTCTCAGATTCCAGAACTTTCTGCCACAGAAATGTTAGGAACATGTGTTTTTTTAGCCAAATTTTGAGGTTTGCAAAGGATTCTGGGTAACAGAACCTGGTCCGAGCCACACAAGTCACCCCATCTTGGATTCCCCTAGGTCTCTAGTTTTCAGAAATGCACAGGTTTGGTAGGTTTCCCAAGGTGGCGGCTGAGCTACAGGCCAAAATCTGCAGGTAGGCACTTTGCTAAAAACAGGTCTGTTTTCTGTGATGTGTCCACGTTGCGCTTTGGGGCATTTCCTGTCACGGGCGCTAGGCCTTCCCACACAAGTGAGGTATAATTTTTATCGGGAGACGTGGGGGAACGCTGGGTGGAAGGAAATTCGTGGCTCCTCTCAGATTCCAGAACTTTCTGCCACAGAAATGTGAGGAACATGTGTTTTTTTAGCCAAATTTTGAGGTTTGCAAACGATTCTGGGTAACAGAACCTGGTCCGAGCCACACAAGTCACCCCATCTTGGATTCCCCTAGGTCTCTAGTTTTCAGAAATGCACAGGTTTGGTAGGTTTCCCTATGTGGCGGCTGAGCTACAGGCCAAAATCTGCAGGTAGGCACTTTGCTAAAAACAGGTCTGTTTTCTGTGATGTGTCCACGTTGCGCTTTGGGGCATTTCCTGTCACGGGCGCTAGGCCTACCCACACAAGTGAGGTATCATTTTTATCAGGAGACGTGGGGGAACGCTGGGTGGAAGGAAATTCATGGCTCCTCTCAGATTCCAGAACTTTCTGCCACAGAAATGTGAGGAACATGTGTTTTTTTAGCCAAATTTTGAGGTTTGCAAAGGATTCTGGGTAACAGAACCTGGTCCGAGCATCACAACTCACCCCATCTTGGATTCCCCGAGGTCTCTAGTTTTCAGAAATGCACAGGTTTGGTAGGTTTCCCTAGGTGGCGGCTGAGCTACAGGCCAAAATCTACAGGTAGGCACTGTTTTCAATGAAAAAATGTGATGTGTCCACGTTGCGTTTTGGGGCATATCCTGTCACGGGCGCTAGGCCTACCCACACAAGTGAGGTATCATTTTTATCGGGAGACGTGGGGGAACGCTGGGTGGAAGGAAATTTGTTGCTCTTCTCAGATTCCAGAACTTTCTGCCACAGAAATGTGAGGAACATGTGTTTTTTTAGCCAAATTTTGAGGTTTGCAAAGGATTCTGGGTAACAGAACCTGGTCCGAGCCACACAAGTCACCCCATCTTGGATTCCCCTAGGTCTCTAGTTTTCAGAAATGCACAGGTTTGGTAGGTTTCCCTAGGTGGCGGATGAGCTACAGGCCAAAATCTGCAGGTAGGCACTTTGCTAAAAACAGGTCTGTTTTCTGTGATGTGTCCACGTTGCGCTTTGGGGCATTTCCTGTCACGGGCGCTAGGCCTACCCACACAATTGAGGTATCATTTTTATCGGGAGACGTGGGGGAACGCTGGGTGGAAGGAAATTCGTGGCTCCTCTCAGATTCCAGAACTTTCTGCCACAGAAATGTGAGGAACATGTGTTTTTTTAGCCAAATTTTGAGGTTTGCAAAGGATTCTGGGTAACAGAACCTGGTCCGAGCCACACAAGTCACCCCATCTTGGATTCCCCTAGGTCTCTAGTTTTCAGAAATGCACAGGTATGGTAGGTTTCCCTATGTGGCGGCTGAGCTACAGGCCAAAATCTGCAGGTAGGCACTTTGCTAAAAACAGGTCTGTTTTCTGTGATGTATCCACGTTGCGCTTTGGGGCATTTCCTGTCACGGGCGCTTGGCCTACCCACACATGTGAGGTATCATTGTTATCAGGAGACGTGGGGGAACGCTGGGTGGAAGGAAATTCGTGGCTCCTCTCAGATTCCAGAACTTTCTGCCACAGAAATGTGAGGAACATGTGTTTTTTTAGCCAAATTTTGAGGTTTGCAAAGGATTCTGGGTAACAGAACCTGGTCCGAGCCACACAAGTCACCCCATCTTGGATTCCCCTAGGTCTCTAGTTTTCAGAAATGCACAGGTTTGGTAGGTTTCCCTATGTGGCGGCTGAGCTACAGGCCAAAATCTACAGGTAGGCACTTTGCAAAAAACACCTCTGTTTTCCTCCACCAATTTGGCTGTGTCCACGTTGCGCTTTGGCGCGTTTCCTGTCGCGGGCGCTAGGCCTACCCACACAAGTGAGGTACCATTTTTATCGGGAGACGTGGGGGAACGCTGGGTGGAAGGAAATTCGTGGCTCCTCTCAGATTCCAGAACTTTCTGCCACAGAAATGTTAGGAACATGTGTTTTTTTAGCCAAATTTTGAGGTTTGCAAAGGATTCTGGGTAACAGAACCTGGTCCGAGCCACACAAGTCACCCCATCTTGGATTCCCCTAGGTCTCTAGTTTTCAGAAATGCACAGGTTTGGTAGGTTTCCCTAGGTGGCGGCTGAGCTACAGGCCAAAATCTGCAGGTAGGCACTTTGCTAAAAACAGGTCTGTTTTCTGTGATGTGTCCACGTTGCGCTTTGGGGCATTTCCTGTCACGGGCGCTAGGCCTTCCCACACAAGTGAGGTATCATTTTTATCGGGAGACGTGGGGGAACGCTGGGTGGAAGGAAATTCGTGGCTCCTCTCAGATTCCAGAACTTTCTGCCACAGAAATGTGAGGAACATGTGTTTTTTTAGCCAAATTTTGAGGTTTGCAAAGGATTCTGGGTAACAGAACCTGGTCCGAGCCACACAAGTCACCCCATCTTGGATTCCCCTAGGTCTCTAGTTTTCAGAAATGCACAGGTTTGGTAGGTTTCCCTATGTGGCGGCTGAGCTACAGGCCAAAATCTGCAGGTAGGCACTTTGCTAAAAACAGGTCTGTTTTCTGTGATGTGTCCACATTTGCGCTTTTTGGTATTTCCTGTCACGGGCGCTAGGCCTACCCACACAAGTGAGGTATCATTTTTATCGGGAGACATGGGGGAACGCTGGGTGGAAGGAACTTCGTGGCTCCTCTCAGATTCCAGAACTTTCTGCCACAGAAATGTGAGGAACATGTGTTTTTTTAGCCAAATTTTGAGGTTTGCAAAAGATTCTGGGTAACAGAACCTGGTCCGAGCCACACAAGTCACCCCATCTTGGATTCCCCTAGGTCTCTAGTTTTCAGAAATGCACAGGTTTGGTAGGTTTCCCTATGTGGTGGCTGAGCTATAGGCCAAAATCTGCAGGTAGGCACTTTGCTAAAAACAGGTCTGTTTTCTGTGATGTGTCCACGTTGCGCTTTGGGGCATTTCCTGTCACGGGCGCTAGGCCTACCCACACAAGTGAGGTATCATTTTTATCGGGAGACGTGGGGAAACGCTGGGTGGAAGGAAATTTGTGGCTCCTCTCAGATTCCAGAACTTTCTGCCACAGAAATGTGAGGAACATGTGTTTTTTTAGCCAAATTTTGAGGTTTGCAAAGGATTCTGGGTAACAGAACCTGGTCCGAGCCACACAAGTCACCCCATCTTGGATTCCCCTAGGTCTCTAGTTTTCCGAAATGCACAGGTTTGGTAGGTTTCCCTATGTGGCGGCTGAGCTATAGGCCAAAATCTGCAGGTAGGCACTTTGCTAAAAACAGGTCTGTTTTCTGTGATGTGTCCACGTTGTGCTTTGGGGCATTTCCTGTCATGGGCGCTAGGCCTACCCACACAAGTGAGGTATCATTTTTATCGGGAGACGTGGGGGAACGCTGGGTGGAAGGAAATTTGTGGCTCCTCTCAGATTCCAGAACTTTCTGCCACAGAAATATGAGGAACATGTGTTTTTTTAGCCAAATTTTGAGGTTTGCAAAGGATTCTGGGTAACAGAACCTGGTCCGAGCCACACAAGTCACCCCATCTTGGATTCCCCTAGGTCTCTAGTTTTCAGAAATGCACAGGTTTGGTAGGTTTCCCTATGTGGCGGCTGAGCTACAGGCCAAAACCTGCAGGTAGGCACTTTGCTAAAAACAGGTCTGTTTTCTGTGATGTATCCACGTTGCGCTTTGGGGCATTTCCTGTCACGGGCGCTAGGCCTACCCACACAAGTGAGGTATCATTTTTATCAGGAGACGTGGGGGAACGCTGGGTGGAAGGAAATTCGTGGCTCCTCTCAGATTCCAGAACTTTCTGCCACAGAAATGTGAGGAACATGTGTTTTTTTAGCCAAATTTTGAGGTTTGCAAAGGATTCTGGGTAACAGAACCTGGTCCGAGCCACACAAGTCACCCCATCTTGGATTCCCCCAGGTCTCTAGTTTTCAGAAATGCACAGGTTTGGTAGGTTTCCCTATGTGGCGGCTGAGCTACAGGCCAAAATCTACAGGTAGGCACTTTGCAAAAAACACCTCTGTTTTCCTCCACCAATTTGGCTGTGTCCACGTTGCGCTTTGGGGCGTTTCCTGTCCCGGGCGCTAGGCCTACCCACACAAGTGAGGTATCATTTTTATCGGGAGACGTGGGGGAACGCTGGGTGGAAGGAAATTCGTGGCTCCTCTCAGATTCCAGAACTTTCTGCCACAGAAATGTTAGGAACATGTGTTTTTTTAGCCAAATTTTGAGGTTTGCAAAGGATTCTGGGTAACAGAACCTGGTCCGAGCCACACAAGTCACCCCATCTTAAATTCCCCTAGGTCTCTAGTTTTCAGAAATGCACAGGTTTGGTAGGTTTCCCTATGTGGCGGCTGAGCTATAGGCCAAAATCTGCAGGTAGGCACTTTGCTAAAAACAGGTCTGTTTTCTGTGATGTGTCCACGTTGCGCTTTGGGGCATTTCCTGTCACGGGCGCTAGGCCTACCCACACAAGTGAGGTATCATTTTTATCGGGAGACATGGGGGAACGCTGGGTGGATGGAAATTTGTGGCTCCTCTCAGATTCCAGAACTTTCTGCCACAGAAATGTGAGGAACATGTGTATTTTTAGCCAAATTTTGAGGTTTGCAAAGGATTCTGGGTAACAGAACCTGGTCCGAGCCACACAAGTCACCCCATCTTGGATTCACCTAGGTCTCTAGTTTTCAGAAATGCACAGGTTTGGTAGGTTTCCCTATGTGGCGGCTGAGCTACAGGCCAAAATCTGCAGGTAGGCACTTTGCTAAAAACAGGTCTGTTTTCTGTGATGTATCCACGTTGCGCTTTGGGGCATTTCCTGTCACGGGCGCTACCCACACAAGTGAGGTATCATTTTTATCAGGAGACGTGGGGGAACGCTGGGTGGAAGGGAATTCATGGCTCCTCTCAGATTCCAGAACTTTCTGCCACAGAAATGTGAGGAACATGTGTTTTTTTAGCCAAATTTTGAGGTTTTCAAAGGATTCTGGGTAACAGAACCTGGTCCGAGCCACACAAGTCACCCCATCTTGGATTTCCCTAGGTCTCTAGTTTTCAGAAATGCACAGGTTTGGTAGGTTTCCCTATGTGGCGGCTGAGCTACAGGCCAAAATCTACAGGTAGGCACTTTGCAAAAAACACCTCTGTTTTCCTCCACCAATTTGGCTGTGTCCACGTTGCGCTTTGGGGCGTTTCCTGTCGCGGGCGCTAGGCCTACCCACACAAGTGAGGTATCATTTTTATCGGGAGGCGTGGGGGAACGCTGGGTGGAAGGAAATTCGTGGCTCCTCTCAGATTCCAGAACTTTCTGCCACAGAAATGTGAGGAACATGTGTTTTTTTAGCCAAATTTTGAGGTTTGCAAAGGATTCTGGGTAACAGAACCTGGTCCGAGCCACACAAGTCACCCCATCTTGGATTCCCCTAGGTCTCTAGTTTTCAGAAATGCACAGGTTTGGTAGGTTTCCCTATGTGGCGGCTGAGCTACAGGCCAAAATCTACAGGTAGGCACTTTGCAAAAAACACCTCTGTTTTCCTCCACCAATTTGGCTGTGTCCACGTTGCGCTTTGGGGCGTTTCCTGTAGCGGGCGCTAGGCCTACCCACACAAGTGAGGTACCATTTTTATCGGGAGACGTGGGGGAACGCTGGGTGGAAGGAAATTCGTGGCTCCTCTCAGATTTCAGAACTTTCTGCCACAGAAATGTGAGGAACATGTGTTTTTTTAGCCAAATTTTGAGGTTTGCAAAGGATTCTGGGTAACAGAACCTGGTCCGAGCCACACAAGTCACCCCATCTTGGATTCCCCTAGGTCTCTAGTTTTCAGAAATGCACAGGTTTGGTAGGTTTCCCTATGTGGCGGCTGAGCTACAGGCCAAAATCTGCAGGTAGGCACTTTGCTAAAAACAGGTCTGTTTTCTGTGATGTGTCCACGTTGCGCTTTGGGGCATTTCCTGTCACGGGCGCTAGGCCTACCCACACAAGTGAGGTATCATTTTTATTGGGAGACATGGGGGAACGCTGGGTGGAAGGAAATTTGTGGCTCCTCTCAGATTCCAGAACTTTCTGCCACAGAAATGTGAGGAACATGTGTTTTTTTAGCCAAATTTTGAGGTTTGCAAAGGATTCTGGGTAACAGAACCTGGTCCGAGCCACACAAGTCACCCCATCTTGGATTCCCCTAGGTCACTAGTTTTCAGAAATGCACAGGTTTGGTAGGTTTCCCTAGGTGGCGGCTGAGCTACAGGCCAAAATCTGCAGGTAGGCACTTTGCTAAAAACAGGTCTGTTTTCTGTGATGTGTCCACGTTGCGCTTTGGGGCATTTCCTGTCACGGGCGCTAGGCCTACCCACACAAGTGAGGTATCATTTTTATCGGGAGACGTGGGGGAACGCTGGGTGGAAGGAAATTCGTGGCTCCTCTCAGATTCCAGAACTTTCTGCCACCGAAATGTGAGGAACATGTGTTTTTTTAGCCAAATTTTGAGGTTTGCAAAGGATTCTGGGTAACAGAACCTGGTCCGAGCCACACAAGTCACCCCATCTTGGATTCCCCTAGGTCTCTAGTTTTCAGAAATGCACAGGTTTGGTAGGTTTCCCTATGTGGCGGCTGAGCTACAGGCCAAAATCTGCAGGTAGGCACTTTGCTAAAAACAGGTCTGTTTTCTGTGATGTGTCCACGTTGCGCTTTGGGGCATTTCCTGTCACGGGCGCTAGGCCTACCCACACAAGTGAGGTATCATTTTTATCAGGAGACGTGGGGGAACGCTGGGTGGAAGGAAATTCGTGGCTCCTCTCAGATTCCAGAACTTTCTGCCACAGAAATGTGAGGAACATGTGTTTTTTTAGCCAAATTTTGAGGTTTGCAAAGGATTCTGGGTAACAGAACCTGGTCCGAGCCACACAAGTCACCCCATCTTGGATTCCCCTAGGTCTCTAGTTTTCAGAAATGCACAGGTTTGGTAGGTTTCCCTATGTGGCGGCTGAGCTACAGGCCAAAATCTGCAGGTAGGCACTTTGCTAAAAACAGGTCTGTTTTCTGTGATGTGTCCACGTTGCGCTTTGGGGCATTTCCTGTCACGGGCGCTAGGCCTACCCACACAAGTGAGGTATCATTTTTATCAGGAGACGTGGGGGAACGCTGGGTGGAAGGAAATTCATGGCTCCTCTCAGATTCCAGAACTTTCTGCCACAGAAATGTGAGGAACATGTGTTTTTTTAGCCAAATTTTGAGGTTTGCAAAGGATTCTGGGTAACAGAACCTGGTCCGAGCAACACAACTCACCCCATCTTGGATTTCCCTAGGTCTCTAGTTTTCAGAAATGCACAGGTTTGGTAGGTTTCCCTATGTGGCGGCTGAGCTACAGGCCAAAATCTACAGGTAGGCACTTTGCAAAAAACACCTCTGTTTTCCTCCACCAATTTGGCTGTGTCCACGTTGCGCTTTGGGGCGTTTCCTGTCGCGGGCGCTAGGCCTACCCACACAAGTGAGGTATCATTTTTATCGGGAGGCGTGGGGGAACGCTGGGTGGAAGGAAATTCGTGGCTCCTCTCAGATTCCAGAACTTTCTGCCACAGAAATGTGAGGAACATGTGTTTTTTTAGCCAAATTTTGAGGTTTGCAAAGGATTCTGGGTAACAGAACCTGGTCCGAGCCACACAAGTCACCCCATCTTGGATTCCCCTAGGTCTCTAGTTTTCAGAAATGCACAGGTTTGGTAGGTTTCCCTATGTGGCGGCTGAGCTACAGGCCAAAATCTACAGGTAGGCACTTTGCAAAAAACACCTCTGTTTTCCTCCACCAATTTGGCTGTGTCCACGTTGCGCTTTGGGGCGTTTCCTGTCGCGGGCGCTAGGCCTACCCACACAAGTGAGGTACCATTTTTATCGGGAGACGTGGGGGAACGCTGGGTGGAAGGAAATTCGTGGCTCCTCTCAGATTTCAGAACTTTCTGCCACAGAAATGTGAGGAACATGTGTTTTTTTAGCCAAATTTTGAGGTTTGCAAAGGATTCTGGGTAACAGAACCTGGTCCGAGCCACACAAGTCACCCCATCTTGGATTCCCCTAGGTCTCTAGTTTTCAGAAATGCACAGGTTTGGTAGGTTTCCCTATGTGGCGGCTGAGCTACAGGCCAAAATCTGCAGGTAGGCACTTTGCTAAAAACAGGTCTGTTTTCTGTGATGTGTCCACGTTGCGCTTTGGGGCATTTCCTGTCACGGGCGCTAGGCCTACCCACACAAGTGAGGTATCATTTTTATTGGGAGACATGGGGGAACGCTGGGTGGAAGGAAATTTGTGGCTCCTCTCAGATTCCAGAACTTTCTGCCACAGAAATGTGAGGAACATGTGTTTTTTTAGCCAAATTTTGAGGTTTGCAAAGGATTCTGGGTAACAGAACCTGGTCCGAGCCACACAAGTCACCCCATCTTGGATTCCCCTAGGTCACTAGTTTTCAGAAATGCACAGGTTTGGTAGGTTTCCCTAGGTGGCGGCTGAGCTACAGGCCAAAATCTGCAGGTAGGCACTTTGCTAAAAACAGGTCTGTTTTCTGTGATGTGTCCACGTTGCGCTTTGGGGCATTTCCTGTCACGGGCGCTAGGCCTACCCACACAAGTGAGGTATCATTTTTATCGGGAGACGTGGGGGAACGCTGGGTGGAAGGAAATTCGTGGCTCCTCTCAGATTCCAGAACTTTCTGCCACCGAAATGTGAGGAACATGTGTTTTTTTAGCCAAATTTTGAGGTTTGCAAAGGATTCTGGGTAACAGAACCTGGTCCGAGCCACACAAGTCACCCCATCTTGGATTCCCCTAGGTCTCTAGTTTTCAGAAATGCACAGGTTTGGTAGGTTTCCCTATGTGGCGGCTGAGCTACAGGCCAAAATCTGCAGGTAGGCACTTTGCTAAAAACAGGTCTGTTTTCTGTGATGTGTCCACGTTGCGCTTTGGGGCATTTCCTGTCACGGGCGCTAGGCCTACCCACACAAGTGAGGTATCATTTTTATCAGGAGACGTGGGGGAACGCTGGGTGGAAGGAAATTCGTGGCTCCTCTCAGATTCCAGAACTTTCTGCCACAGAAATGTGAGGAACATGTGTTTTTTTAGCCAAATTTTGAGGTTTGCAAAGGATTCTGGGTAACAGAACCTGGTCCGAGCCACACAAGTCACCCCATCTTGGATTCCCCTAGGTCTCTAGTTTTCAGAAATGCACAGGTTTGGTAGGTTTCCCTATGTGGCGGCTGAGCTACAGGCCAAAATCTGCAGGTAGGCACTTTGCTAAAAACAGGTCTGTTTTCTGTGATGTGTCCACGTTGCGCTTTGGGGCATTTCCTGTCACGGGCGCTAGGCCTACCCACACAAGTGAGGTATCATTTTTATCAGGAGACGTGGGGGAACGCTGGGTGGAAGGAAATTCATGGCTCCTCTCAGATTCCAGAACTTTCTGCCACAGAAATGTGAGGAACATGTGTTTTTTTAGCCAAATTTTGAGGTTTGCAAAGGATTCTGGGTAACAGAACCTGGTCCGAGCAACACAACTCACCCCATCTTGGATTCCCCGAGGTCTCTAGTTTTCAGAAATGCACAGGTTTGGTAGGTTTCCCTAGGTGGCGGCTGAGCTACAGGCCAAAATCTACAGGTAGGCACTGTTTTCAATGAAAAAATGTGATGTGTCCACGTTGCGTTTTGGGGCATATCCTGTCACGGGCGCTAGGCCTACCCACACAAGTGAGGTATCATTTTTATCGGGAGACGTGGGGGAACGCTGGGTGGAAGGAAATTTGTTGCTCCTCTCAGATTCCAGAACTTTCTGCCACAGAAATGTGAGGAACATGTGTTTTTTTAGCCAAATTTTGAGGTTTGCAAAGGATTCTGGGTAACAGAACCTGGTCCGAGCCACACAAGTCACCCCATCTTGGATTCCCCTAGGTCTCTAGTTTTCAGAAATGCACAGGTTTGGTAGGTTTCCCTAGGTGGCGGCTGAGCTACAGGCCAAAATCTGCAGGTAGGCACTTTGCTAAAAACAGGTCTGTTTTCTGTGATGTGTCCACGTTGCGCTTTGGGGCATTTCCTGTCACGGGCGCTAGGCCTACCCACACAATTGAGGTATCATTTTTATCGGGAGACGTGGGGGAACGCTGGGTGGAAGGAAATTCGTGGCTCCTCTCAGATTCCAGAACTTTCTGCCACAGAAATGTGAGGAACATGTGTTTTTTTAGCCAAATTTTGAGGTTTGCAAAGGATTCTGGGTAACAGAACCTGGTCCGAGCCACACAAGTCACCCCATCTTGGATTCCCCTAGGTCTCTAGTTTTCAGAAATGAACAGGTATGGTAGGTTTCCCTATGTGGCGGCTGAGCTACAGGCCAAAATCTGCAGGTAGGCACTTTGCTAAAAACAGGTCTGTTTTCTGTGATGTATCCACGTTGCGCTTTGGGGCATTTCCTGTCACGGGCGCTTGGCCTACCCACACATGTGAGGTATCATTGTTATCAGGAGACGTGGGGGAACGCTGGGTGGAAGGAAATTCGTGGCTCCTCTCAGATTCCAGAACTTTCTGCCACAGAAATGTGAGGAACATGTATTTTTTTAGCCAAATTTTGAGGTTTGCAAAGGATTCTGGGTAACAGAACCTGGTCCGAGCCACACAAGTCACCCCATCTTGGATTCCCCTAGGTCTCTAGTTTTCAGAAATGCACAGGTTTGGTAGGTTTCCCTATGTGGCGGCTGAGCTACAGGCCAAAATCTACAGGTAGGCACTTTGCAAAAAACACCTCTGTTTTCCTCCACCAATTTGGCTGTGTCCACGTTGCGCTTTGGCGCGTTTCCTGTCGCGGGCGCTAGGCCTACCCACACAAGTGAGGTACCATTTTTATCGGGAGACGTGGGGGAACGCTGGGTGGAAGGAAATTCGTGGCTCCTCTCAGATTCCAGAACTTTCTGCCACAGAAATGTTAGGAACATGTGTTTTTTTAGCCAAATTTTGAGGTTTGCAAAGAATTCTGGGTAACAGAACCTGGTCCGAGCCACACAAGTCACCCCATCTTGGATTCCCCTAGGTCTCCAGTTTTCAGAAATGCACAGGTTTGGTAGGTTTCCCTAGGTGGCGGCTGAGCTACAGGCCAAAATCTGCAGGTAGGCACTTTGCTAAAAACAGGTCTGTTTTCTGTGATGTGTCCACGTTGCGCTTTGGGGCATTTCCTGTCACGGGCGCTAGGCCTTCCCACACAAGTGAGGTATCATTTTTATCGGGAGACGTGGGGGAACGCTGGGTGGAAGGAAATTCGTGGCTCCTCTCAGATTCCAGAACTTTCTGCCACAGATATGTGAGGAACATGTGTTTTTTTAGCCAAATTTTGAGGTTTGCAAAGGATTCTGGGTAACAGAACCTGGTCCGAGCCACACAAGTCACCCCATCTTGGATTCCCCTAGGTCTCTAGTTTTCAGAAATGCACAGGTTTGGTAGGTTTCCCTATGTGGCGGCTGAGCTACAGGCCAAAATCTGCAGGTAGGCACTTTGCTAAAAACAGGTCTGTTTTCTGTGATGTGTCCACGTTGCGCTTTGGGGCATTTCCTGTCACGGGCGCTAGGCCTACCCACACAAGTGAGGTATCATTTTTATTGGGAGACATGGGGGAACGCTGGGTGGAAGGAAATGTGTGGCTCCTCTCAGATTCCAGAACTTTCTGCCACAGAAATGTGAGGAACATGTGTTTTTTTAGCCAAATTTTGAGGTTTGCAAAGGATTCTGGGTAACAGAACCTGGTCCGAGCCACACAAGTCAACCCATCTTGGATTCCCCTAGGTCTCTAGTTTTCAGAAATGCACAGGTTTGGTAGGTTTCCCTAGGTGGCGGCTGAGCTACAGGCC
Source organism: Pleurodeles waltl (assembly GCF_031143425.1). Lineage (NCBI taxonomy): Eukaryota > Metazoa > Chordata > Amphibia > Caudata > Salamandridae > Pleurodeles > Pleurodeles waltl. Next base: position 80,735 of record NW_027149820.1, on the reverse strand, counting down.
AAAATCTGCAGGTAGGCACTTTGCTAAAAACAGGTCTGTTTTCTGTGATGTGTCCACATTTGCGCTTTTTGGTATTTCCTGTCACGGGCGCTAGGCCTACCCACACAAGTGAGGTATCATTTTTATCGGGAGACATGGGGGAACGCTGGGTGGAAGGAACTTCGTGGCTCCTCTCAGATTCCAGAACTTTCTGCCACAGAAATGTGAGGAACATGTGTTTTTTTAGCCAAATTTTGAGGTTTGCAAAAGATTCTGGGTAACAGAACCTGGTCCGAGCCACACAAGTCACCCCATCTTGGATTCCCCTAGGTCTCTAGTTTTCAGAAATGCACAGGTTTGGTAGGTTTCCCTATGTGGTGGCTGAGCTATAGGCCGAAATCTGCAGGTAGGCACTTTGCTAAAAACAGGTCTGTTTTCTGTGATGTGTCCACGTTGCGCTTTGGGGCATTTCCTGTCACGGGCGCTAGGCCTACCCACACAAGTGAGGTATCATTTTTATCGGGAGACGTGGGGAAACGCTGGGTGGAAGGAAATTTGTGGCTCCTCTCAGATTCCAGAACTTTCTGCCACAGAAATGTGAGGAACATGTGTTTTTTTAGCCAAATTTTGAGGTTTGCAAAGGATTCTGGGTAACAGAACCTGGTCCGAGCCACACAAGTCACCCCATCTTGGATTCCCCTAGGTCTCTAGTTTTCAGAAATGCACAGGTTTGGTAGGTTTCCCTATGTGGCGGCTGAGCTATAGGCCAAAATCTGCAGGTAGGCACTTTGCTAAAAACAGGTCTGTTTTCTGTGATGTGTCCACGTTGTGCTTTGGGGCATTTCCTGTCACGGGCGCTAGGCCTACCCACACAAGTGAGGTATCATTTTTATTGGGAGACGTGGGGGAAAGCTGGGTGGAAGGAAATTTGTGGCTCCTCTCAGATTCCAGAACTTTCTGCCACAGAAATGTGAGGAACATGTATTTTTTTAGCCACATTTTGAGGTTTGCAAAGGATTCTGGGTAACAGAACCTGGTCCGAGCCACACAAGTCACCCCATCTTGGATTCCCCTAGGTCTCTAGTTTTCAGAAATGCACAGGTTTGGTAGGTTTCCCTATGTGGCGGCTGAGCTACAGGCCAAAATCTGCAGGTAGGCACTTTGCTAAAAACAGGTCTGTTTTCTGTGATGTATCCACGTTGCGCTTTGGGGCATTTCCTGTCACGGGCGCTAGGCCTACCCACACAAGTGAGGTATCATTTTTATCAGGAGACGTGGGGGAACGCTGGGTGGAAGGAAATTCGTGGCTCCTCTCAGATTCCAGAACTTTCTGCCACAGAAATGTGAGGAACATGTGTTTTTTTAGCCAAATTTTGAGGTTTGCAAAGGATTCTGGGTAACAGAACCTGGTCCGAGCCACACAAGTCACCCCATCTTGGATTCCCCCAGGTCTCTAGTTTCAGAAATGCACAGGTTTGGTAGGTTTCCCTATGTGGCGGCTGAGCTACAGGCCAAAATCTACAGGTAGGCACTTTGCAAAAAACACCTCTGTTTTCCTCCACCAATTTGGCTGTGTCCACGTTGCGCTTTGGGGCGTTTCCTGTCGCGGGCGCTAGGCCTACCCACACAAGTGAGGTACCATTTTTATCGGGAGACGTGGGGGAACGCGGGGTGGAAGGAAATTCGTGGCTCCTCTCAGATTCCAGAACTTTCTGCCACAGAAATGTTAGGAACATGTGTTTTTTTAGCCAAATTTTGAGGTTTGCAAAGGATTCTGGGTAACAGAACCTGGTCCGAGCCACACAAGTCACCCCATCTTGGATTCCCCTAGGTCTCTAGTTTTCAGAAATGCACAGGTTTGGTAGGTTTCCCTAGGTGGCGGCTGAGCTACAGGCCAAAATCTGCAGGTAGGCACTTTGCTAAAAACAGGTCTGTTTTCTGTGATGTGTCCACGTTGCGCTTTGGGGCATTTCCTGTCACGGGCGCTAGGCCTTCCCACACAAGTGAGGTATCATTTTTATCGGGAGACGTGGGGGAACGCTGGGTGGAAGGAAATTCGTGGCTCCTCTCAGATTCCAGAACTTTCTGCCACAGAAATGTGAGGAACATGTGTTTTTTTAGCCAAATTTTGAGGTTTGCAAAGGATTCTGGGTAACAGAACCTGGTCCGAGCCACACAAGTCACCCCATCTTGGATTCCCCTAGGTCTCTAGTTTTCAGAAATGCACAGGTTTGGTAGGTTTCCCTATGTGGCGGCTGAGCTACAGGCCAAAATCTGCAGGTAGGCACTTTGCTAAAAACAGGTCTGTTTTCTGTGATGTGTCCACGTTGCGCTTTGGGGCATTTCCTGTCACGGGCGCTAGGCCTACCCACACAAGTGAGGTATCATTTTTATTGGGAGACATGGGGGAACGCTGGGTGGAAGGAAATTTGTGGCTCCTCTCAGATTCCAGAACTTTCTGCCACAGAAATGTGAGGAACATGTTTTTTGTTAGCCAAATTTTGAGGTTTGCAAAGGATTCTGGGTAACAGAACCTGGTCTGAGCCACACAAGTCAACCCATCATGGATTCCCCTAGGTCTCTAGTTTTCAGAAATGCACAGGTTTGGTAGGTTTCCCTAGGTGGCGGCTGAGCTACAGGCCAAAATCTGCAGGTAGGCACTTTGCTAAAAACAGGTCTGTTTTCTGTGATGTGTCCACGTTGCGCTTTTTGGTATTTCCTGTCACGGGCGCTAGGCCTACCCACACAAGTGAGGTATCATTTTTATCGGGAGACATGGGGGAACGCTGGGTGGAAGGAACTTCGTGGCTCCTCTCAGATTCCAGAACTTTCTGCCACAGAAATGTGAGGAACATGTGTTTTTTTAGCCAAATTTTGAGGTTTGCAAAAGATTCTGGGTAACAGAACCTGGTCCGAGCCACACAAGTCACCCCATCTTGGATTCCCCTAGGTCTCTAGTTTTCAGAAATGCACAGGTTTGGTAGGTTTCCCTATGTGGTGGCTGAGCTATAGGCCAAAATCTGCAGGGAGGCACTTTGCTAAAAACAGGTCTGTTTTCTGTGATGTGTCCACGTTGCGCTTTGGGGCATTTCCTGTCACGGGCGCTAGGCCTACCCACACAAGTGAGGTATCATTTTTATCGGGAGACGTGGGGGAACGCTGGGTGGAAGGAAATTTGTGGCTCCTCTCAGATTCCAGAACTTTCTGCCACAGAAATGTGAGGAACATGTGTTTTTTTAGCCAAATTTTGAGGTTTGCAAAGGATTCTGGGTAACAGAACCTGGTCCGAGCCACACAAGTCACCCCATCTTGGATTCCCCTAGGTCTCTAGTTTTCAGAAATGAACAGGTATGGTAGGTTTCCCTATGTGGCGGCTGAGCTACAGGCCAAAATCTGCAGGTAGGCACTTTGCTAAAAACAGGTCTGTTTTCTGTGATGTATCCACGTTGCGCTTTGGGGCATTTCCTGTCACGGGCGCTTGGCCTACCCACACATGTGAGGTATCATTGTTATCAGGAGACGTGGGGGAACGCTGGGTGGAAGGAAATTCGTGGCTCCTCTCAGATTCCAGAACTTTCTGCCACAGAAATGTGAGGAACATGTATTTTTTTAGCCAAATTTTGAGGTTTGCAAAGGATTCTGGGTAACAGAACCTGGTCCGAGCCACACAAGTCACCCCATCTTGGATTCCCCTAGGTCTCTAGTTTTCAGAAATGCACAGGTTTGGTAGGTTTCCCTATGTGGCGGCTGAGCTACAGGCCAAAATCTACAGGTAGGCACTTTGCAAAAAACACCTCTGTTTTCCTCCACCAATTTGGCTGTGTCCACGTTGCGCTTTGGCGCGTTTCCTGTCGCGGGCGCTAGGCCTACCCACACAAGTGAGGTACCATTTTTATCGGGAGACGTGGGGGAACGCTGGGTGGAAGGAAATTCGTGGCTCCTCTCAGATTCCAGAACTTTCTGCCACAGAAATGTTAGGAACATGTGTTTTTTTAGCCAAATTTTGAGGTTTGCAAAGAATTCTGGGTAACAGAACCTGGTCCGAGCCACACAAGTCACCCCATCTTGGATTCCCCTAGGTCTCCAGTTTTCAGAAATGCACAGGTTTGGTAGGTTTCCCTAGGTGGCGGCTGAGCTACAGGCCAAAATCTGCAGGTAGGCACTTTGCTAAAAACAGGTCTGTTTTCTGTGATGTGTCCACGTTGCGCTTTGGGGCATTTCCTGTCACGGGCGCTAGGCCTTCCCACACAAGTGAGGTATCATTTTTATCGGGAGACGTGGGGGAACGCTGGGTGGAAGGAAATTCGTGGCTCCTCTCAGATTCCAGAACTTTCTGCCACAGATATGTGAGGAACATGTGTTTTTTTAGCCAAATTTTGAGGTTTGCAAAGGATTCTGGGTAACAGAACCTGGTCCGAGCCACACAAGTCACCCCATCTTGGATTCCCCTAGGTCTCTAGTTTTCAGAAATGCACAGGTTTGGTAGGTTTCCCTATGTGGCGGCTGAGCTACAGGCCAAAATCTGCAGGTAGGCACTTTGCTAAAAACAGGTCTGTTTTCTGTGATGTGTCCACGTTGCGCTTTGGGGCATTTCCTGTCACGGGCGCTAGGCCTACCCACACAAGTGAGGTATCATTTTTATTGGGAGACATGGGGGAACGCTGGGTGGAAGGAAATGTGTGGCTCCTCTCAGATTCCAGAACTTTCTGCCACAGAAATGTGAGGAACATGTGTTTTTTTAGCCAAATTTTGAGGTTTGCAAAGGATTCTGGGTAACAGAACCTGGTCCGAGCCACACAAGTCAACCCATCTTGGATTCCCCTAGGTCTCTAGTTTTCAGAAATGCACAGGTTTGGTAGGTTTCCCTAGGTGGCGGCTGAGCTACAGGCCAAAATCTGCAGGTAGGCACTTTGCTAAAAACAGGTCTGTTTTCTGTGATGTGTCCACATTTGCGCTTTTTGGTATTTCCTGTCACGGGCGCTAGGCCTACCCACACAAGTGAGGTATCATTTTTATCGGGAGACATGGGGGAACGCTGGGTGGAAGGAACTTCGTGGCTCCTCTCAGATTCCAGAACTTTCTGCCACAGAAATGTGAGGAACATGTGTTTTTTTAGCCAAATTTTGAGGTTTGCAAAAGATTCTGGGTAACAGAACCTGGTCCGAGCCACACAAGTCACCCCATCTTGGATTCCCCTAGGTCTCTAGTTTTCAGAAATGCACAGGTTTGGTAGGTTTCCCTATGTGGTGGCTGAGCTATAGGCCGAAATCTGCAGGTAGGCACTTTGCTAAAAACAGGTCTGTTTTCTGTGATGTGTCCACGTTGCGCTTTGGGGCATTTCCTGTCACGGGCGCTAGGCCTACCCACACAAGTGAGGTATCATTTTTATCGGGAGACGTGGGGAAACGCTGGGTGGAAGGAAATTTGTGGCTCCTCTCAGATTCCAGAACTTTCTGCCACAGAAATGTGAGGAACATGTGTTTTTTTAGCCAAATTTTGAGGTTTGCAAAGGATTCTGGGTAACAGAACCTGGTCCGAGCCACACAAGTCACCCCATCTTGGATTCCCCTAGGTCTCTAGTTTTCAGAAATGCACAGGTTTGGTAGGTTTCCCTATGTGGCGGCTGAGCTATAGGCCAAAATCTGCAGGTAGGCACTTTGCTAAAAACAGGTCTGTTTTCTGTGATGTGTCCACGTTGTGCTTTGGGGCATTTCCTGTCACGGGCGCTAGGCCTACCCACACAAGTGAGGTATCATTTTTATTGGGAGACGTGGGGGAAAGCTGGGTGGAAGGAAATTTGTGGCTCCTCTCAGATTCCAGAACTTTCTGCCACAGAAATGTGAGGAACATGTATTTTTTTAGCCACATTTTGAGGTTTGCAAAGGATTCTGGGTAACAGAACCTGGTCCGAGCCACACAAGTCACCCCATCTTGGATTCCCCTAGGTCTCTAGTTTTCAGAAATGCACAGGTTTGGTAGGTTTCCCTATGTGGCGGCTGAGCTACAGGCCAAAATCTGCAGGTAGGCACTTTGCTAAAAACAGGTCTGTTTTCTGTGATGTATCCACGTTGCGCTTTGGGGCATTTCCTGTCACGGGCGCTAGGCCTACCCACACAAGTGAGGTATCATTTTTATCAGGAGACGTGGGGGAACGCTGGGTGGAAGGAAATTCGTGGCTCCTCTCAGATTCCAGAACTTTCTGCCACAGAAATGTGAGGAACATGTGTTTTTTTAGCCAAATTTTGAGGTTTGCAAAGGATTCTGGGTAACAGAACCTGGTCCGAGCCACACAAGTCACCCCATCTTGGATTCCCCCAGGTCTCTAGTTTTCAGAAATGCACAGGTTTGGTAGGTTTCCCTATGTGGCGGCTGAGCTACAGGCCAAAATCTACAGGTAGGCACTTTGCAAAAAACACCTCTGTTTTCCTCCACCAATTTGGCTGTGTCCACGTTGCGCTTTGGGGCGTTTCCTGTCGCGGGCGCTAGGCCTACCCACACAAGTGAGGTACCATTTTTATCGGGAGACGTGGGGGAACGCGGGGTGGAAGGAAATTCGTGGCTCCTCTCAGATTCCAGAACTTTCTGCCACAGAAATGTTAGGAACATGTGTTTTTTTAGCCAAATTTTGAGGTTTGCAAAGGATTCTGGGTAACAGAACCTGGTCCGAGCCACACAAGTCACCCCATCTTGGATTCCCCTAGGTCTCTAGTTTTCAGAAATGCACAGGTTTGGTAGGTTTCCCTAGGTGGCGGCTGAGCTACAGGCCAAAATCTGCAGGTAGGCACTTTGCTAAAAACAGGTCTGTTTTCTGTGATGTGTCCACGTTGCGCTTTGGGGCATTTCCTGTCACGGGCGCTAGGCCTTCCCACACAAGTGAGGTATCATTTTTATCGGGAGACGTGGGGGAACGCTGGGTGGAAGGAAATTCGTGGCTCCTCTCAGATTCCAGAACTTTCTGCCACAGAAATGTGAGGAACATGTGTTTTTTTAGCCAAATTTTGAGGTTTGCAAAGGATTCTGGGTAACAGAACCTGGTCCGAGCCACACAAGTCACCCCATCTTGGATTCCCCTAGGTCTCTAGTTTTCAGAAATGCACAGGTTTGGTAGGTTTCCCTATGTGGCGGCTGAGCTACAGGCCAAAATCTGCAGGTAGGCACTTTGCTAAAAACAGGTCTGTTTTCTGTGATGTGTCCACGTTGCGCTTTGGGGCATTTCCTGTCACGGGCGCTAGGCCTACCCACACAAGTGAGGTATCATTTTTATTGGGAGACATGGGGGAACGCTGGGTGGAAGGAAATTTGTGGCTCCTCTCAGATTCCAGAACTTTCTGCCACAGAAATGTGAGGAACATGTTTTTTGTTAGCCAAATTTTGAGGTTTGCAAAGGATTCTGGGTAACAGAACCTGGTCCGAGCCACACAAGTCAACCCATCATGGATTCCCCTAGGTCTCTAGTTTTCAGAAATGCACAGGTTTGGTAGGTTTCCCTAGGTGGCGGCTGAGCTACAGGCCAAAATCTGCAGGTAGGCACTTTGCTAAAAACAGGTCTGTTTTCTGTGATGTGTCCACGTTGCGCTTTTTGGTATTTCCTGTCACGGGCGCTAGGCCTACCCACACAAGTGAGGTATCATTTTTATCGGGAGACATGGGGGAACGCTGGGTGGAAGGAACTTCGTGGCTCCTCTCAGATTCCAGAACTTTCTGCCACAGAAATGTGAGGAACATGTGTTTTTTTAGCCAAATTTTGAGGTTTGCAAAAGATTCTGGGTAACAGAACCTGGTCCGAGCCACACAAGTCACCCCATCTTGGATTCCCCTAGGTCTCTAGTTTTCAGAAATGCACAGGTTTGGTAGGTTTCCCTATGTGGTGGCTGAGCTATAGGCCAAAATCTGCAGGGAGGCACTTTGCTAAAAACAGGTCTGTTTTCTGTGATGTGTCCACGTTGCGCTTTGGGGCATTTCCTGTCACGGGCGCTAGGCCTACCCACACAAGTGAGGTATCATTTTTATCGGGAGACGTGGGGGAACGCTGGGTGGAAGGAAATTTGTGTCTCCTCTCAGATTCCAGAACTTTCTGCCACAGAAATGTGAGGAACATGTGTTTTTTTAGCCAAATTTTGAGGTTTGCAAAGGATTCTGGGTAACAGAACCTGGTCCGAGCCACACAAGTCACCCCATCTTGGATTCCCCTAGGTCTCTAGTTTTCAGAAATGCACAGGTTTGGTAGGTTTCCCTATGTGGCGGCTGAGCTATAGGCCAAAATCTGCAGGTAGGCACTTTGCTAAAAACAGGTCTGTTTTCTGTGATGTGTCCACGTTGTGCTTTGGGGCATTTCCTGTCATGGGCGCTAGGCCTACCCACACAAGTGAGGTATCATTTTTATCGGGAGACGTGGGGGAACGCTGGGTGGAAGGAAATTTGTGGCTCCTCTCAGATTCCAGAACTTTCTGCCACAGAAATGTGAGGAACATGTATTTTTTTAGCCAAATTTTGAGGTTTGCAAAGGATTCTGGGTAACAGAACCTGGTCCGAGCCACACAAGTCACCCCATCTTGGATTCCCCTAGGTCTCTAGTTTTCAGAAATGCACAGGTTTGGTAGGTTTCCCTATGTGGCGGCTGAGCTACAGGCCAAAATCTGCAGGTAGGCACTTTGCTAAAAACAGGTCTGTTTTCTGTGATGTGTCCACGTTGCGCTTTTTGGTATTTCCTGTCACGGGCGCTAGGCCTACCCACACAAGTGAGGTATCATTTTTATCGGGAGACATGGGGGAACGCTGGGTGGAAGGAACTTCGTGGCTCCTCTCAGATTCCAGAACTTTCTGCCACAGAAATGTGAGGAACATGTGTTTTTTTAGCCAAATTTTGAGGTTTGCAAAAGATTCTGGGTAACAGAACCTGGTCCGAGCCACACAAGTCACCCCATCTTGGATTCCCCTAGGTCTCTAGTTTTCAGAAATGCACAGGTTTGGTAGGTTTCCCTATGTGGTGGCTGAGCTATAGGCCAAAATCTGCAGGGAGGCACTTTGCTAAAAACAGGTCTGTTTTCTGTGATGTATCCACGTTGCGCTTTGGGGCATTTCCTGTCACGGGCGCTAGGCCTACCCACACAAGTGAGGTATCATTTTTATCAGGAGACGTGGGGGAACGCTGGGTGGAAGGAAATTCGTGGCTCCTCTCAGATTCCAGAACTTTCTGCCACAGAAATGTGAGGAACATGTGTTTTTTTAGCCAAATTTTGAGGTTTGCAAAGGATTCTGGGTAACAGAACCTGGTCCGAGCCACACAAGTCACCCCATCTTGGATTCCCCCAGGTCTCTAGTTTTCAGAAATGCACAGGTTTGGTAGGTTTCCCTATGTGGCGGCTGAGCTACAGGCCAAAATCTACAGGTAGGCACTTTGCAAAAAACACCTCTGTTTTCCTCCACCAATTTGGCTGTGTCCACGTTGCGCTTTGGGGCGTTTCCTGTCGCGGGCGCTAGGCCTACCCACACAAGTGAGGTACCATTTTTATCGGGAGACGTGGGGGAACGCGGGGTGGAAGGAAATTCGTGGCTCCTCTCAGATTCCAGAACTTTCTGCCACAGAAATGTTAGGAACATGTGTTTTTTTAGCCAAATTTTGAGGTTTGCAAAGGATTCTGGGTAACAGAACCTGGTCCGAGCCACACAAGTCACCCCATCTTGGATTCCCCTAGGTCTCTAGTTTTCAGAAATGCACAGGTTTGGTAGGTTTCCCTAGGTGGCGGCTGAGCTACAGGCCAAAATCTGCAGGTAGGCACTTTGCTAAAAACAGGTCTGTTTTCTGTGATGTGTCCACGTTGCGCTTTGGGGCATTTCCTGTCACGGGCGCTAGGCCTTCCCACACAAGTGAGGTATCATTTTTATCGGGAGACGTGGGGGAACGCTGGGTGGAAGGAAATTCGTGGCTCCTCTCAGATTCCAGAACTTTCTGCCACAGAAATGTGAGGAACATGTGTTTTTTTAGCCAAATTTTGAGGTTTGCAAAGGATTCTGGGTAACAGAACCTGGTCCGAGCCACACAAGTCACCCCATCTTGGATTCCCCTAGGTCTCTAGTTTTCAGAAATGCACAGGTTTGGTAGGTTTCCCTATGTGGCGGCTGAGCTACAGGCCAAAATCTGCAGGTAGGCACTTTGCTAAAAACAGGTCTGTTTTCTGTGATGTGTCCACGTTGCGCTTTGGGGCATTTCCTGTCACGGGCGCTAGGCCTACCCACACAAGTGAGGTATCATTTTTATTGGGAGACATGGGGGAACGCTGGGTGGAAGGAAATTTGTGGCTCCTCTCAGATTCCAGAACTTTCTGCCACAGAAATGTGAGGAACATGTGTTTTTTTAGCCAAATTTTGAGGTTTGCAAAGGATTCTGGGTAACAGAACCTGGTCCGAGCCACACAAGTCACCCCATCTTGGATTCCCCTAGGTCTCTAGTTTTCAGAAATGCACAGGTTTGGTAGGTTTCCCTATGTGGCGGCTGAGCTACAGGCCAAAACCTGCAGGTAGGCACTTTGCTAAAAACAGGTCTGTTTTCTGTGATGTATCCACGTTGCGCTTTGGGGCATTTCCTGTCACGGGCGCTAGGCCTACCCACACAAGTGAGGTATCATTTTTATCAGGAGACGTGGGGGAACGCTGGGTGGAAGGAAATTCGTGGCTCCTCTCAGATTCCAGAACTTTCTGCCACAGAAATGTGAGGAACATGTGTTTTTTTAGCCAAATTTTGAGGTTTGCAAAGGATTCTGGGTAACAGAACCTGGTCCGAGCCACACAAGTCACCCCATCTTGGATTCCCCCAGGTCTCTAGTTTTCAGAAATGCACAGGTTTGGTAGGTTTCCCTATGTGGCGGCTGAGCTACAGGCCAAAATCTACAGGTAGGCACTTTGCAAAAAACACCTCTGTTTTCCTCCACCAATTTGGCTGTGTCCACGTTGCGCTTTGGGGCGTTTCCTGTCGCGGGCGCTAGGCCTACCCACACAAGTGAGGTATCATTTTTATCGGGAGACGTGGGGGAACGCTGGGTGGAAGGAAATTCGTGGCTCCTCTCAGATTCCAGAACTTTCTGCCACAGAAATGTTAGGAACATGTGTTTTTTTAGCCAAATTTTGAGGTTTGCAAAGGATTCTGGGTAACAGAACCTGGTCCGAGCCACACAAGTCACCCCATCTTAAATTCCCCTAGGTCTCTAGTTTTCAGAAATGCACAGGTTTGGTAGGTTTCCCTATGTGGCGGCTGAGCTATAGGCCAAAATCTGCAGGTAGGCACTTTGCTAAAAACAGGTCTGTTTTCTGTGATGTGTCCACGTTGCGCTTTGGGGCATTTCCTGTCACGGGCGCTACCCACACAAGTGAGGTATCATTTTTATCAGGAGACGTGGGGGAACGCTGGGTGGAAGGGAATTCGTGGCTCCTCTCAGATTCCAGAACTTTCTGCCACAGAAATGTGAGGAACATGTGTTTTTTTAGCCAAATTTTGAGGTTTTCAAAGGATTCTGGGTAACAGAACCTGGTCCGAGCCACACAAGTCACCCCATCTTGGATTTCCCTAGGTCTCTAGTTTTCAGAAATGCACAGGTTTGGTAGGTTTCCCTATGTGGCGGCTGAGCTACAGGCCAAAATCTACAGGTAGGAACTTTGCAAAAAACACCTCTGTTTTCCTCCACCAATTTGGCTGTGTCCACGTTGCGCTTTGGGGCGTTTCCTGTCGCGGGCACTAGGCCTACCCACACAAGTGAGGTATCATTTTTATCGGGAGGCGTGGGGGAACGCTGGGTGGAAGGAAATTCGTGGCTCCTCTCAGATTCCAGAACTTTCTGCCACAGAAATGTGAGGAACATGTGTTTTTTTAGCCAAATTTTGAGGTTTGCAAAGGATTCTGGGTAACAGAACCTGGTCCGAGCCACACAAGTCACCCCATCTTGGATTCCCCTAGGTCTCTAGTTTTCAGAAATGCACAGGTTTGGTAGGTTTCCCTATGTGGCGGCTGAGCTACAGGCCAAAATCTACAGGTAGGCACTTTGCAAAAAACACCTCTGTTTTCCTCCACCAATTTGGCTGTGTCCACGTTGCGCTTTGGGGCGTTTCCTGTCGCGGGCGCTAGGCCTACCCACACAAGTGAGGTACCATTTTTATCGGGAGACGTGGGGGAACGCTGGGTGGAAGGAAATTCGTGTCTCCTCTCAGATTCCAGAACTTTCTGCCACAGAAATGTGAGGAACATGTGTTTTTTTAGCCAAATTTTGAGGTTTGCAAAGGATTCTGGGTAACAGAACCTGGTCCGAGCCACACAAGTCACCCCATCTTGGATTCCCCTAGGTCTCTAGTTTTCAGAAATGCACAGGTTTGGTAGGTTTCCCTATGTGGCGGCTGAGCTACAGGCCAAAATCTGCAGGTAGGCACTTTGCTAAAAACAGGTCTGTTTTCTGTGATGTGTCCACGTTGCGCTTTGGGGCATTTCCTGTCACGGGCGCTAGGCCTACCCACACAAGTGAGGTATCATTTTTATTGGGAGACATGGGGGAACGCTGGGTGGAAGGAAATTTGTGGCTCCTCTCAGATTCCAGAACTTTCTGCCACAGAAATGTGAGGAACATGTGTTTTTTTAGCCAAATTTTGAGGTTTGCAAAGGATTCTGGGTAACAGAACCTGGTCCGAGCCACACAAGTCACCCCATCTTGGATTCCCCTAGGTCTCTAGTTTTCAGAAATGCACAGGTTTGGTAGGTTTCCCTAGGTGGCGGCTGAGCTACAGGCCAAAATCTGCAGGTAGGCACTTTGCTAAAAACAGGTCTGTTTTCTGTGATGTGTCCACGTTGCGCTTTGGGGGTATTTCCTGTCACGGGCGCTAGGCCTACCCACACAAGTGAGGTATCATTTTTATCGGGAGACATGGGGGAACGCTGGGTGGAAGGAACTTCGTGGCTCCTCTCAGATTCCAGAACTTTCTGCCACAGAAATGTGAGGAACATGTGTTTTTTTAGCCAAATTTTGAGGTTTGCAAAGGATTCTGGGTAACAGAACCTGGTCCGAGCCACACAAGTCACCCCATCTTGGATTCCCCTAGGTCTCTAGTTTTCAGAAATGCACAGGTTTGGTAGGTTTCCCTATGTGGTGGCTGAGCTATAGGCCAAAATCTGCAGGTAGGCACTTTGCTAAAAACAGGTCTGTTTTCTGTGATGTGTCCACGTTGCGCTTTGGGGCATTTCCTGTCACGGGCGCTAGGCCTACCCACACAAGTGAGGTATCATTTTTATCGGGAGACATGGGGGAACGCTGGGTGGAAGGAAATTTGTGGCTCCTCTCAGATTCCAGAACTTTCTGCCACAGAAATGTGAGGAACATGTGTTTTTTTAGCCAAATTTTGAGGTTTGCAAAGGATTCTGGGTAACAGAACCTGGTCCGAGCCACACAAGTCACCCCATCTTGGATTCCCCTAGGTCTCTAGTTTTCAGAAATGCACAGGTTTGGTAGGTTTCCCTATGTGGCGGCTGAGCTACAGGCCAAAATCTGCAGGTAGGCACTTTGCTAAAAACAGGTCTGTTTTCTGTGATGTATCCACGTTGCGCTTTGGGGCATTTCCTGTCACGGGCGCTAGGCCTACCCACACAAGTGAGGTATCATTTTTATCAGGAGACGTGGGGGAACGCTGGGTGGAAGGAAATTCGTGGCTCCTCTCAGATTCCAGAACTTTCTGCCACAGAAATGTGAGGAACATGTGTTTTTTTAGCCAAATTTTGAGGTTTGCAAAGGATTCTGGGTAACAGAACCTGGTCCGAGCCACACAAGTCACCCCATCTTGGATTCCCCCAGGTCTCTAGTTTTCAGAAATGCACAGGTTTGGTAGGTTTCCCTATGTGGCGGCTGAGCTACAGGCCAAAATCTACAGGTAGGCACTTTGCAAAAAACACCTCTGTTTTCCTCCACCAATTTGGCTGTGTCCACGTTGCGCTTTGGGGCGTTTCCTGTCGCGGGCGCTAGGCCTACCCACACAAGTGAGGTATCATTGTTATCGGGAGACGTGGGGGAACGCTGGGTGGAAGGAAATTCGTGGCTCCTCTCAGATTCCAGAACTTTCTGCCACAGAAATGTTAGGAACATGTGTTTTTTTAGCCAAATTTTGAGGTTTGCAAAGGATTCTGGGTAACAGAACCTGGTCCGAGCCACACAAGTCACCCCATCTTGGATTCCCCTAGGTCTCTAGTTTTCAGAAATGCACAGGTTTGGTAGGTTTCCCTATGTGGCGGCTGAGCTATAGGCCAAAATCTGCAGGTAGGCACTTTGCTAAAAACAGGTCTGTTTTCTGTGATGTGTCCACGTTGCGCTTTGGGGCATTTCCTGTCACGGGCGCTAGGCCTACCCACACAAGTGAGGTATCATTTTTATCGGGAGACATGGGGGAACGCTGGGTGGAAGGAAATTTGTGGCTCCTCTCAGATTCCAGAACTTTCTGCCACAGAAATGTGAGGAACATGTGTATTTTTAGCCAAATTTTGAGGTTTGCAAAGGATTCTGGGTAACAGAACCTGGTCCGAGCCACACAAGTCACCCCATCTTGGATTCCCCTAGGTCTCTAGTTTTCAGAAATGCACAGGTTTGGTAGGTTTCCCTATGTGGCGGCTGAGCTACAGGCCAAAATCTGCAGGTAGGCACTTTGCTAAAAACAGGTCTGTTTTCTGTGATGTATCCACGTTGCGCTTTGGGGCATTTCCTGTCACGGGCGCTACCCACACAAGTGAGGTATCATTTTTATCAGGAGACGTGGGGGAACGCTGGGTGGAAGGGAATTCGTGGCTCCTCTCAGATTCCAGAACTTTCTGCCACAGAAATGTGAGGAACATGTGTTTTTTTAGCCAAATTTTGAGGTTTTCAAAGGATTCTGGGTAACAGAACCTGGTCCGAGCCACACAAGTCACCCCATCTTGGATTTCCCTAGGTCTCTAGTTTTCAGAAATGCACAGGTTTGGTAGGTTTCCCTATGTGGCGGCTGAGCTACAGGCCAAAATCTACAGGTAGGCACTTTGCAAAAAACACCTCTGTTTTCCTCCACCAATTTGGCTGTGTCCACGTTGCGCTTTGGGGCGTTTCCTGTCGCGGGCGCTAGGCCTACCCACACAAGTGAGGTATCATTTTTATCGGGAGACGTGGGGGAACGCTGGGTGGAAGGAAATTCGTGGCTCCTCTCAGATTCCAGAACTTTCTGCCACAGAAATGTGAGGAACATGTGTTTTTTTAGCCAAATTTTGAGGTTTGCAAAGGATTCTGGGTAACAGAACCTGGTCCGAGCCACACAAGTCACCCCATCTTGGATTCCCCTAGGTCTCTAGTTTTCAGAAATGCACAGGTTTGGTAGGTTTCCCTATGTGGCGGCTGAGCTACAGGCCAAAACCTGCAGGTAGGCACTTTGCTAAAAACAGGTCTGTTTTCTGTGATGTATCCACGTTGCGCTTTGGGGCATTTCCTGTCACGGGCGCTAGGCCTACCCACACAAGTGAGGTATCATTTTTATCAGGAGACGTGGGGGAACGCTGGGTGGAAGGAAATTCGTGGCTCCTCTCAGATTCCAGAACTTTCTGCCACAGAAATGTGAGGAACATGTGTTTTTTTAGCCAAATTTTGAGGTTTGCAAAGGATTCTGGGTAACAGAACCTGGTCCGAGCCACACAAGTCACCCCATCTTGGATTCCCCCAGGTCTCTAGTTTTCAGAAATGCACAGGTTTGGTAGGTTTCCCTATGTGGCGGCTGAGCTACAGGCCAAAATCTACAGGTAGGCACTTTGCAAAAAACACCTCTGTTTTCCTCCACCAATTTGGCTGTGTCCACGTTGCGCTTTGGGGCGTTTCCTGTCGCGGGCGCTAGGCCTACCCACACAAGTGAGGTATCATTTTTATCGGGAGACGTGGGGGAACGCTGGGTGGAAGGAAATTCGTGGCTCCTCTCAGATTCCAGAACTTTCTGCCACAGAAATGTTAGGAACATGTGTTTTTTTAGCCAAATTTTGAGGTTTGCAAAGGATTCTGGGTAACAGAACCTGGTCCGAGCCACACAAGTCACCCCATCTTAAATTCCCCTAGGTCTCTAGTTTTCAGAAATGCACAGGTTTGGTAGGTTTCCCTATGTGGCGGCTGAGCTATAGGCCAAAATCTGCAGGTAGGCACTTTGCTAAAAACAGGTCTGTTTTCTGTGATGTGTCCACGTTGCGCTTTGGGGCATTTCCTGTCACGGGCGCTACCCACACAAGTGAGGTATCATTTTTATCAGGAGACGTGGGGGAACGCTGGGTGGAAGGGAATTCGTGGCTCCTCTCAGATTCCAGAACTTTCTGCCACAGAAATGTGAGGAACATGTGTTTTTTTAGCCAAATTTTGAGGTTTTCAAAGGATTCTGGGTAACAGAACCTGGTCCGAGCCACACAAGTCACCCCATCTTGGATTTCCCTAGGTCTCTAGTTTTCAGAAATGCACAGGTTTGGTAGGTTTCCCTATGTGGCGGCTGAGCTACAGGCCAAAATCTACAGGTAGGAACTTTGCAAAAAACACCTCTGTTTTCCTCCACCAATTTGGCTGTGTCCACGTTGCGCTTTGGGGCGTTTCCTGTCGCGGGCACTAGGCCTACCCACACAAGTGAGGTATCATTTTTATCGGGAGGCGTGGGGGAACGCTGGGTGGAAGGAAATTCGTGGCTCCTCTCAGATTCCAGAACTTTCTGCCACAGAAATGTGAGGAACATGTGTTTTTTTAGCCAAATTTTGAGGTTTGCAAAGGATTCTGGGTAACAGAACCTGGTCCGAGCCACACAAGTCACCCCATCTTGGATTCCCCTAGGTCTCTAGTTTTCAGAAATGCACAGGTTTGGTAGGTTTCCCTATGTGGCGGCTGAGCTACAGGCCAAAATCTACAGGTAGGCACTTTGCAAAAAACACCTCTGTTTTCCTCCACCAATTTGGCTGTGTCCACGTTGCGCTTTGGGGCGTTTCCTGTCGCGGGCGCTAGGCCTACCCACACAAGTGAGGTACCATTTTTATCGGGAGACGTGGGGGAACGCTGGGTGGAAGGAAATTCGTGTCTCCTCTCAGATTCCAGAACTTTCTGCCACAGAAATGTGAGGAACATGTGTTTTTTTAGCCAAATTTTGAGGTTTGCAAAGGATTCTGGGTAACAGAACCTGGTCCGAGCCACACAAGTCACCCCATCTTGGATTCCCCTAGGTCTCTAGTTTTCAGAAATGCACAGGTTTGGTAGGTTTCCCTATGTGGCGGCTGAGCTACAGGCCAAAATCTGCAGGTAGGCACTTTGCTAAAAACAGGTCTGTTTTCTGTGATGTGTCCACGTTGCGCTTTGGGGCATTTCCTGTCACGGGCGCTAGGCCTACCCACACAAGTGAGGTATCATTTTTATTGGGAGACATGGGGGAACGCTGGGTGGAAGGAAATTTGTGGCTCCTCTCAGATTCCAGAACTTTCTGCCACAGAAATGTGAGGAACATGTGTTTTTTTAGCCAAATTTTGAGGTTTGCAAAGGATTCTGGGTAACAGAACCTGGTCCGAGCCACACAAGTCACCCCATCTTGGATTCCCCTAGGTCTCTAGTTTTCAGAAATGCACAGGTTTGGTAGGTTTCCCTAGGTGGCGGCTGAGCTACAGGCCAAAATCTGCAGGTAGGCACTTTGCTAAAAACAGGTCTGTTTTCTGTGATGTGTCCACGTTGCGCTTTGGGGGTATTTCCTGTCACGGGCGCTAGGCCTACCCACACAAGTGAGGTATCATTTTTATCGGGAGACATGGGGGAACGCTGGGTGGAAGGAACTTCGTGGCTCCTCTCAGATTCCAGAACTTTCTGCCACAGAAATGTGAGGAACATGTGTTTTTTTAGCCAAATTTTGAGGTTTGCAAAGGATTCTGGGTAACAGAACCTGGTCCGAGCCACACAAGTCACCCCATCTTGGATTCCCCTAGGTCTCTAGTTTTCAGAAATGCACAGGTTTGGTAGGTTTCCCTATGTGGTGGCTGAGCTATAGGCCAAAATCTGCAGGTAGGCACTTTGCTAAAAACAGGTCTGTTTTCTGTGATGTGTCCACGTTGCGCTTTGGGGCATTTCCTGTCACGGGCGCTAGGCCTACCCACACAAGTGAGGTATCATTTTTATCGGGAGACATGGGGGAACGCTGGGTGGAAGGAAATTTGTGGCTCCTCTCAGATTCCAGAACTTTCTGCCACAGAAATGTGAGGAACATGTGTTTTTTTAGCCAAATTTTGAGGTTTGCAAAGGATTCTGGGTAACAGAACCTGGTCCGAGCCACACAAGTCACCCCATCTTGGATTCCCCTAGGTCTCTAGTTTTCAGAAATGCACAGGTTTGGTAGGTTTCCCTATGTGGCGGCTGAGCTACAGGCCAAAATCTGCAGGTAGGCACTTTGCTAAAAACAGGTCTGTTTTCTGTGATGTATCCACGTTGCGCTTTGGGGCATTTCCTGTCACGGGCGCTAGGCCTACCCACACAAGTGAGGTATCATTTTTATCAGGAGACGTGGGGGAACGCTGGGTGGAAGGAAATTCGTGGCTCCTCTCAGATTCCAGAACTTTCTGCCACAGAAATGTGAGGAACATGTGTTTTTTTAGCCAAATTTTGAGGTTTGCAAAGGATTCTGGGTAACAGAACCTGGTCCGAGCCACACAAGTCACCCCATCTTGGATTCCCCCAGGTCTCTAGTTTTCAGAAATGCACAGGTTTGGTAGGTTTCCCTATGTGGCGGCTGAGCTACAGGCCAAAATCTACAGGTAGGCACTTTGCAAAAAACACCTCTGTTTTCCTCCACCAATTTGGCTGTGTCCACGTTGCGCTTTGGGGCGTTTCCTGTCGCGGGCGCTAGGCCTACCCACACAAGTGAGGTATCATTGTTATCGGGAGACGTGGGGGAACGCTGGGTGGAAGGAAATTCGTGGCTCCTCTCAGATTCCAGAACTTTCTGCCACAGAAATGTTAGGAACATGTGTTTTTTTAGCCAAATTTTGAGGTTTGCAAAGGATTCTGGGTAACAGAACCTGGTCCGAGCCACACAAGTCACCCCATCTTGGATTCCCCTAGGTCTCTAGTTTTCAGAAATGCACAGGTTTGGTAGGTTTCCCTATGTGGCGGCTGAGCTATAGGCCAAAATCTGCAGGTAGGCACTTTGCTAAAAACAGGTCTGTTTTCTGTGATGTGTCCACGTTGCGCTTTGGGGCATTTCCTGTCACGGGCGCTAGGCCTACCCACACAAGTGAGGTATCATTTTTATCGGGAGACATGGGGGAACGCTGGGTGGAAGGAAATTTGTGGCTCCTCTCAGATTCCAGAACTTTCTGCCACAGAAATGTGAGGAACATGTGTATTTTTAGCCAAATTTTGAGGTTTGCAAAGGATTCTGGGTAACAGAACCTGGTCCGAGCCACACAAGTCACCCCATCTTGGATTCCCCTAGGTCTCTAGTTTTCAGAAATGCACAGGTTTGGTAGGTTTCCCTATGTGGCGGCTGAGCTACAGGCCAAAATCTGCAGGTAGGCACTTTGCTAAAAACAGGTCTGTTTTCTGTGATGTATCCACGTTGCGCTTTGGGGCATTTCCTGTCACGGGCGCTACCCACACAAGTGAGGTATCATTTTTATCAGGAGACGTGGGGGAACGCTGGGTGGAAGGGAATTCGTGGCTCCTCTCAGATTCCAGAACTTTCTGCCACAGAAATGTGAGGAACATGTGTTTTTTTAGCCAAATTTTGAGGTTTGCAAAGGATTCTGGGTAACAGAACCTGGTCCGAGCCACACAAGTCACCCCATCTTGGATTCCCCCAGGTCTCTAGTTTTCAGAAATGCACAGGTTTGGTAGGTTTCCCTATGTGGCGGCTGAGCTACAGGCCAAAATCTACAGGTAGGCACTTTGCATAAAACACCTCTGTTTTCCTCCACCAATTTGGCTGTGTCCACGTTGCGCTTTGGGGCGTTTCCTGTCGCGGGCGCTAGGCCTACCCACACAAGTGAGGTATCATTGTTATCGGGAGACGTGGGGGAACGCTGGGTGGAAGGAAATTCGTGGCTCCTCTCAGATTCCAGAACTTTCTGCCACAGAAATGTTAGGAACATGTGTTTTTTTAGCCAAATTTTGAGGTTTGCAAAGGATTCTGGGTAACAGAACCTGGTCCGAGCCACACAAGTCACCCCATCTTGGATTCCCCTAGGTCTCTAGTTTTCAGAAATGCACAGGTTTGGTAGGTTTCCCTATGTGGCGGCTGAGCTATAGGCCAAAATCTGCAGGTAGGCACTTTGCTAAAAACAGGTCTGTTTTCTGTGATGTGTCCACGTTGCGCTTTGGGGCATTTCCTGTCACGGGCGCTAGGCCTACCCACACAAGTGAGGTATCATTTTTATCGGGAGACATGGGGGAACGCTGGGTGGAAGGAAATTTGTGGCTCCTCTCAGATTCCAGAACTTTCTGCCACAGAAATGTGAGGAACATGTGTATTTTTAGCCAAATTTTGAGGTTTGCAAAGGATTCTGGGTAACAGAACCTGGTCCGAGCCACACAAGTCACCCCATCTTGGATTCCCCTAGGTCTCTAGTTTTCAGAAATGCACAGGTTTGGTAGGTTTCCCTATGTGGCGGCTGAGCTACAGGCCAAAATCTGCAGGTAGGCACTTTGCTAAAAACAGGTCTGTTTTCTGTGATGTATCCACGTTGCGCTTTGGGGCATTTCCTGTCACGGGCGCTACCCACACAAGTGAGGTATCATTTTTATCAGGAGACGTGGGGGAACGCTGGGTGGAAGGGAATTCGTGGCTCCTCTCAGATTCCAGAACTTTCTGCCACAGAAATGTGAGGAACATGTGTTTTTTTAGCCAAATTTTGAGGTTTTCAAAGGATTCTGGGTAACAGAACCTGGTCCGAGCCACACAAGTCACCCCATCTTGGATTTCCCTAGGTCTCTAGTTTTCAGAAATGCACAGGTTTGGTAGGTTTCCCTATGTGGCGGCTGAGCTACAGGCCAAAATCTACAGGTAGGCACTTTGCAAAAAACACCTCTGTTTTCCTCCACCAATTTGGCTGTGTCCACGTTGCGCTTTGGGGCGTTTCCTGTCGCGGGCGCTAGGCCTACCCACACAAGTGAGGTATCATTTTTATCGGGAGACGTGGGGGAACGCTGGGTGGAAGGAAATTCGTGGCTCCTCTCAGATTTCAGAACTTTCTGCCACAGAAATGTTAGGAACATGTGTTTTTTTAGCCAAATTTTGAGGTTTGCAAAGGATTCTGGGTAACAGAACCTGGTCCGAGCCACACAAGTCACCCCATCTTGGATTCCCCTAGGTCTCTAGTTTTCAGAAATGCACAGGTTTGGTAGGTTTCCCTAGGTGGCGGCTGAGCTACAGGCCAAAATCTGCAGGTAGGGACTTTGCTAAAAACAGGTGTGTTTTCTGTGATGTGTCCACGTTGCGCTTTTGGGGCATTTCCTGTCACGGGCGCTAGGCCTTCCCACACAAGTGAGGTATCATTTTTATCGGGAGACATGGGGGAACGCTGGGTGGAAGGAAATTCGTGGCTCCTCTCAGATTCCAGAACTTTCTGCCACAGAAATGTGAGGAACATGTGTTTTTGTAGCCAAATTTTGAGGTTTGCAAAGGATTCTGGGTAACAGAACCTGGTCCGAGCCACAGAAGTCACCCCAACTTGGATTCCCCTAGGTCTCTAGTTTTCAGAAATGCACAGGTTTGGTAGGTTTCCCTATGTGGCGGCTGAGCTACAGGCCAAAATCTGCAGGTAGGCACTTTGCTAAAAACTGGTCTGTTTTCTGTGATGTGTCCACGTTGCGCTTTGGGGCATTTCCTGTCACGGGCGCTAGGCCTACCCACACAAGTGAGGTATCATTTTCATCAGGAGACGTGGGGGAACGCTGGGTGTAAGGAAATTCATGGCTCCTCTCAGATTCCAGAACTTTCTGCCACAGAAATGTGAGGAACATGTGTTTTTTTAGCCAAATTTTGAGGTTTGCAAAGGATTCTGGGTAACAGAACCTGGTCCGAGCAACACAACTCACCCCATCTTGGATTCCCCGAGGTCTCTAGTTTTCAGAAATGCACAGGTTTGGTAGGTTTCCCTAGGTGGCGGCTGAGCTACAGGCCAAAATCTACAGGTAGGCACTGTTTTCAATGAAAAAATGTGATGTGTCCACGTTGCGTTTTGGGGCATATCCTGTCACGGGCGCTAGGCCTACCCACACAAGTGAGGTATCATTTTTATCGGGAGACGTGGGGGAACGCTGGGTGGAAGGAAATGTGTTGCTCCTCTCAGATTCCAGAACTTTCTGCCACAGAAATGTGAGGAACATGTGTTTTTTTAGCCAAATTTTGAGGTTTGCAAAGGATTCTGGGTAACAGAACCTGGTCCGAGCCACACAAGTCACCCCATCTTGGATTCCCCTAGGTCTCTAGTTTTCAGAAATGCACAGGTTTGGTAGGTTTCCCTAGGTGGCGGCTGAGCTACAGGCCAAAATCTGCAGGTAGGCACTTTGCTAAAAACAGGTCTGTTTTCTGTGATGTGTCCACGTTTCGCTTTGGGGCATTTCCTGTCACGGGCGCTAGGCCTACCCACACAATTGAGGTATCATTTTTATCGGGAGACGTGGGGGAACGCTGGGTGGAAGGAAATTCGTGGCTCCTCTCAGATTCCAGAACTTTCTGCCACAGAAATGTGAGGAACATGTGTTTTTTTAGCCAAATTTTGAGGTTTGCAAAGGATTCTGGGTAACAGAACCTGGTCCGAGCCACACAAGTCACCCCATCTTGGATTACCCTAGGTCTCTAGTTTTCAGAAATGCACAGGTTTGGTAGGTTTCCCTATGTGGCGGCTGAGCTACAGGCCAAAATCTGCAGGTAGGCACTTTGCTAAAAACAGGTCTGTTTTCTGTGATGTATCCACGTTGCGCTTTGGGGAATTTCCTGTCACGGGCGCTAGGCCTACCCACACATGAGAGTTATCATTTTTATCAGGAGACGTGGGGGAACGCTGGGTGGAAGGAAATTCGTGGCTCCTCTCAGATTCCAGAACTTTCTGCCACAGAAATGTGAGGAACATGTGTTTTTTTAGCCAAATTTTGAGGTTTGCAAAGGATTCTGGGTAACAGAACCTGGTCCGAGCCACACAAGTCACCCCATCTTGGATTCCCCTAGGTCTCTAGTTTTCAGAAATGCACAGGTTTGGTAGGTTTCCCTATGTGGCGGCTGAGCTACAGGCCAAAATCTGCAGGTAGGCACTTTGCTAAAAACAGGTCTGTTTTCTGTGATGTGTCCACGTTGCGCTTTGGGGCATTTCCTGTCACGGGCGCTAGGCCTACCCACACAAGTGAGGTATCATTTTTATCGGGAGACATGGGGGAACGCTGGGTGGAAGGAAATTTGTGGCTCCTCTCAGATTCCAGAACTTTCTGCCACAGAAATGTGAGGAACATGTGTTTTTTTAGCCAAATTTTGAGGTTTGCAAAGGATTCTGGGTAACAGAACCTGCTCCGAGCCACAAAAGTCACCCCATCTTGGATTCCCCTAGGTCTCTAGTTTTCAGAAATGCACAGGTTTGGTAGGTTTCCCTGGGTGGCGGCTGAGCTACAGGCCAAAATCTGCAGGTAGGCACTTTGCTAAAAACAGGTCTGTTTTCTGTGATGTGTCCACGTTGCGCTTTGGGGCATTTCCTGTCACGGGCGCTAGGCCTTCCCACAGAAGTGAGGTATCATTTTTATCGGGAGACGTGTGGGAACGCTGGGTGGAAGGAAATTCGTGGCTCCTCTCAGATTCCAGAACTTTCTGCCACAGAAATGTGAGGAACATGTGTTTTTTTAGCCAAATTTTGAGGTTTGCAAAGGATTCTGGGTAACAGAACCTGGTCCGAGCCACACAAGTCACCCCATCTTGGATTCCCCTAGGTCTCTAGTTTTCAGAAATGCACAGGTTTGGTAGGTTTCCCTATGTGGCGGCTGAGCTACAGGCCATAATCTGCAGGTAGGCACTTTGCTAAAAACAGGTCTGTTTTCTGTGATGTGTCCACGTTGCGCTTTGGGGCATTTCCTGTCACGGGCGCTAGGCCTACCCACACAAGTGAGGTATCATTTTTATTAGGAGACGTGGGGGAACGCTGGGTGGAAGGAAATTCATGGCTCCTCTCAGATTCCAGAACTTTCTGCCACAGAAATGTGAGGAACATGTGTTTTTTTAGCCAAATTTTGAGGTTTGCAAAGGATTCTGGGTAACAGAACCTGGTCCGAGCCACACAACTCTCCCAATCTTTGATTCCCCTAGGTCTCTAGTTTTCAGAAATGCACAGGTTTGGTAGGTTTCCCTAGGTGGCGGCTGAGCTACAGGCCAAAATCTACAGGTAGGCACTGTTTTCAATGAAAAAATGTGATGTGTCCACGTTGCGTTTTGGGGCATATCCTGTCACGGGCGCTAGGCCTACAAACACAAGTGAGGTATCATTTTTATCGGGAGACGTGGGGGAACGCTGGGTGGAAGGAAATTTGTTGCTCCTCTCAGATTCCAGAACTTTCTGCCACGGAAATGTGAGGAACATGTGTTTTTTTAGCCAAATTTTGAGGTTTGCAAAGGATTCTGGGAAACAGAACCTGGTCCGAGCCACACAAGTCACCCCATCTTGGATTCCCCTAGGTCTCTAGTTTTCAGAAATGCAAAGGTTTGGTAGGTTTCCCTATGTGGCGGCTGAGCTATAGGCCAAAATCTGCAGGTAGGCACTTTGCTAAAAACAGGTCTGTTTTCTGTGATGTGTCCACGTTGCGCTTTGGGGCATTTCCTGTCACGGGCGCTAGGCCTACCCACACAAGTGAGGTATAATTTTTATCGGGAGACGTGGGGGAATGCTGGGTGGAAGGAAATTTGTGGCTCCTCTCAGATTCCAGAACTTTCTGCCACAGAAATGTGAGGAACATGTGTTTTTTTAGCCAAATTTTGAGGTTTGCAAAGGATTCTGGGTAACAGAACCTGGTCCGAGCCACACAAGTCACCCCATCTTGGATTCCCCTAGGTCTCTAGTTGTCAGAAATGCACAGGTTTGGTAGGTTTCCCTATGTGGCGGCTGAGCTACAGGCCAAAATCTGCAGGTAGGCACTTTGCTAAAAACAGGTCTGTTTTCTGTGATGTGTCCACGTTGCTCTTTGGGGCATTTCCTGTCACGGGCGCTAGGCCTACCGACACAAGTGAGGTATCATTTTTATCGGGAGACGTGGGGGAACGCTGGGTGGAAGGAAATTCGTGGCTCCTCTCAGATTCCAGAACTTTCTGCCACAGAAATGTGAGGAACATGTGTTTTTTTAGACAAATTTTGAGGTTTGCAAAGGATTCTGGGTAACAGAACCTGGTCCGAGCCACACAAGTCACCCCATCTTGGATTCCCCTAGGTCTCTAGTTTTCAGAAATGCACAGGTTTGGTAGGTTTCCCTATGTGGCGGCTGAGCTATAGGCCAAAATCTGCAGGTAGGCACTTTGCTAAAAACAGGTCTGTTTTCTGTGATGTGTCCACGTTGCGCTTTGGGGCATTTCCTGTCACGGGCGCTAGGCCTACCCACACAAGTGAGGTATCATTTTTATCGGGAGACATGGGGTAACGCTGGGTGGAAGGAAATTTGTGGCTCCTCTCAGATTCCAGAACTTTCTGCCACAGAAATGTGAGGAACATGTGTTTTTTTAGCCAAATTTTGAGGTTTGCAAAGGATTCTGGCTAACAGAACCTGGTCCGAGCCACACAAGTCACAGCATCTTGGATTCCCCTAGGTCTCTAGTTTTCAGAAATGCACAGGTTTGGTAGGTTTCCCTATGTGGCGGCTGAGCTACAGGCCAAAATCTGCAGGTAGGCACTTTGCTAAAAACAGGTCTGTTTTCTGTGATGTGTCCACGTTGCGCTTTTGGGCATTTCCTGTCACGGGCGCTAGGCCTACCCACACAAGTGAGGTATCATTTTTATCGGGAGACGTGGGGGAACGCTGGGTGGAAGGAAATTTGTGGGTCCTCTCAGATTCCAGAACTTTTTGCCACAGAAATGTGAGGAACATGTGTTTTTTTAGCCAAATTTTGAGGTTTGCAAAGGATTCTGGGTAACAGAACCTGGTCCGAGCCACACAAGTCACCCCATCTTGGATTCCCCGACGTCTCTAGTTTTCAGAAATGCACAGGTTTGGTAGGTTTCCCTAGGTGGCGGCTGAGCTACAGGCCAAAATCTGCAGGTAGGCACTTTGCTAAAAACAGGTCTGTTTTCTGTGATGTGTCCACGTTGCGCTTTGGGGCATTTCCTGTCACGGGCGCTAGGCCTACCCACACAAGTGAGGTATCATTTTTATCGGGAGACGTGGAGGAACACTGGGTGGAAGGAAATTCGTGGCTCCTCTCAGATTCCAGAACTTTCTGCCACAGAAATGTGAGGAACATGTGTTTTTTTAGCCAAATTTTGAGGTTTGCAAAGGATTCTGGGTAACAGAACCTGGTCCGAGCCACACAATTCACCCCATCTTGGATTCCCCTAGGTCTCTAGTTTTCAGAAAGGCACAGGTTTGGTAGGTTTCCCTAGGTGGCGTCTGAGCTACAGGCCAAAATCTACAGGTAGGCACTTTGCAAAAAACACCTCTGTTTTCCTTCACCAATTTGGCTGTGTCCACGTTGCGCTTTGGGGCGTTTCCTGTCGCGGGCGCTAGGCCTACCCACACAAGTGAGGTATCATTTTTATCGGGAGACGTGGTGGAACGCTGGGTGGAAGGAAATTCGTGGCTCCTCTCAGATTCCAGAACTTTCTGCCATAGAAATGTTAGGAACATGTGTTTTTTTAGCCAAATTTTGAGGTTTGCAAAGGATTCTGGGTAACACAACCTGGTCCGAGCCACACAAGTCACCCCATCTTGGATTCCCCTAGGTCTCTAGTTTTCAGAAATGCACAGGTTTGGTAGGTTTCCCTAGGTGGCGGCTGAGCTACAGGCCAAAATCTGCAGGTAGGCACTTTGCTAAAAACAGGTCTGTTTTCTGTGATGTGTCCACGTTGCGCTTTGGGGCATTTCCTGTCACGGGCGCTAGGCCTACCCACACAATTGAGGTATCATTTTTATCGGGAGACGTGGGGGAATGCTGGGTGGAAGGAAATTCGTGGCTCCTCTCAGATTCCAGAACTTTCTGCCACAGAAATGTGAGGAACATGTGTTTTTTTAGCCAAATTTTGAGGTTTGCAAAAGATTCTGGGTAACAGAACCTGGTCCGAGCCACACAAGTCACCCCATCTTGGATTCCCCTAGGTCTCTAGTTTTCAGAAATGCACAGGTTTGGTAGGTTTCCCTATGTGGCGGCTGAGCTATAGGCCAAAATCTGCAGGTAGGCACTTTGCTAAAAACAGGTCTGTTTTCTGTGATGTGTCCACGTTGCGCTTTGGGGCATTTCCTGTCACGGGCGCTAGGCCTACCCACACAAGTGAGGTATCATTTTTATCGGGAGACATGGGGTAACGCTGGGTGGAAGGAAATTTGTGGCTCCTCTCAGATTCCAGAACTTTCTGCCACAGAAATGTGAGGAACATGTGTTTTTTTAGCCAAATTTTGAGGTTTGCAAAGGATTCTGGGTAACAGAACCTGGTCCGAGCCACACAAGTCACAGCATCTTGGATTCCCCTAGGTCTCTAGTTTTCAGAAATGCACAGGTTTGGTAGGTTTCCCTATGTGGCGGCTGAGCTACAGGCCAAAATCTGCAGGTAGGCACTTTGCTAAAAACAGGTCTGTTTTCTGTGATGTGTTCACGTTGCGCTTTTGGGCATTTCCTGTCACGGGCGCTAGGCCTACCCACACAAGTGAGGTATCATTTTTATCGGGAGACGTGGGGGAACGCTGGGTGGAAGGAAATTTGTGGGTCCTCTTAGATTCCAGAACTTTTTGCCACAGAAATGTGAGGAACATGTGTTTTTTTAGCCAAATTTTGAGGTTTGCAAAGGATTCTGGGTAACAGAACCTGGTCCGAGCCACACAAGTCACCCCATCTTGGATTCCCCGACGTCTCTAGTTTTCAGAAATGCACAGGTTTGGTAGGTTTCCCTAGGTGGCGGCTGAGCTACAGGCCAAAATCTGCAGGTAGGCACTTTGCTAAAAACAGGTCTGTTTTCTGTGATGTGTCCACGTTGCGCTTTGGGGCATTTCCTGTCACGGGCGCTAGGCCTACCCACACAAGTGAGGTATCATTTTTATCGGGAGACGTGGAGGAACACTGGGTGGAAGGAAATTCGTGGCTCCTCTCAGATTCCAGAACTTTCTGCCACAGAAATGTGAGGAACATGTGTTTTTTTAGCCAAATTTTGAGGTTTGCAAAGGATTCTGGGTAACAGAACCTGGTCCGAGCCACACAATTCACCCCATCTTGGATTCCCCTAGGTCTCTAGTTTTCAGAAATGCACAGGTTTGGTAGGTTTCCCTATGTGGCGGCTGAGCTATAGGCCAAAATCTGCAGGTAGGCACTTTGCAAAAAACACCTCTGTTTTCCTTCACCAATTTGGCTGTGTCCACGTTGCGCTTTGGGGCGTTTCCTGTCGCGGGCGCTAGGCCTACCCACACAAGTGAGGTATCATTTTTATCGGGAGACGTGGTGGAACGCTGGGTGGAAGGAAATTCGTGGCTCCTCTCAGATTCCAGAACATTCTGCCATAGAAATGTTAGGAACATGTGTTTTTTTAGCCAAATTTTGAGGTTTGCAAAGGATTCTGGGTAACAGAACCTGGTCCGAGCCACACAAGTCACCCCATCTTGGATTCCCCTAGGTCTCTAGTTTTCAGAAATGCACAGGTTTGATAGGTTTCCCTATGTGGCGGCTGAGCTACAGGCCATAATCTGCAGGTAGGCACTTTGCTAAAAACAGGTCTGTTTTCTGTGATGTGTCCACGTTGCGCTTTGGGGCATTTCCTGTCACGGGCGCTAGGCCTACCCACACAAGTGAGGTATCATTTTTAATAGGAGACGTGGGGGAACGCTGGGTGGAAGGAAATTCATGGCTCCTCTCAGATTCCAGAACTTTCTGCCACAGAAATGTGAGGAACATGTGTTTTTTTAGCCAAATTTTGAGGTTTGCAAAGGATTCTGGGTAACAGAACCTGGTCCGAGCCACACAAGTCACCCCATCTTGGATTCCCCTAGGTCTCTAGTTGTCAGAAATGCACAGGTTTGGTAGGTTTCCCTATGTGGCGGCTGAGCTACAGGCCAAAATCTGCAGGTAGGCACTTTGCTAAAAACAGGTCTGTTTTCTGTGATGTGTCCACGTTGCGCTTTGGGGCATTTCCTGTCACGGGCGCTAGGCCTACCCACACAATTGAGGTATCATTTTTATCGGGAGACGTGGGGGAATGCTGGGTGGAAGGAAATTCGTGGCTCCTCTCAGATTCCAGAACTTTCTGCCACAGAAATGTGAGGAACATGTGTTTTTTTAGCCAAATTTTGAGGTTTGCAAAAGATTCTGGGTAACAGAACCTGGTCCGAGCCACACAAGTCACCCCATCTTGGATTCCCCTAGGTCTCTAGTTTTCAGAAATGCACAGGTTTGGTAGGTTTCCCTATGTGGCGGCTGAGCTACAGGCCAAAATCTGCAGGTAGGCACTTTGCTAAAAACAGGTCTGTTTTCTGTGATGTATCCACGTTGCGCTGTGAGGCATTTCCTGTCACGGGCGCTAGGCCTACCCACACAACTGAGGTATCATTTTTATCAGGAGACGTGGGGGAACGCTGGGTGGAAGGAAATTCATGGCTCCTCTCAGATTCCAGAACTTTCTGCCACAGAAATGTGAGGAACATGTGTTTTTTTAGCCAAATTTTGAGATTTGCAAAGGATTCTGGGTAACAGAACCTGGTCCGAGCCACACAAGTCACCCCATCTTGGATACCCCTAGGTCTCTAGTTTTCAGAAATGCACAGGTTTGGTAGGTTTCCCTATGTGGCGGCTGAGCTACAGGCCAAAATCTACAGGTAGCCACTTTGCAAAAAACACCTCTGTTTTCCTCCACCAATTTGGCTGTGTCCACGTTGCGCTTTGGGGCGTTTCCTGTCGCGGGCGCTAGGCCTACCCACACAAGTGAGGTACCATTTTTATCGGGAGACGTGGGGGAACGCTGGGTGGAAGGAAATTCGTGGCTCCTCTCAGATTCCAGAACTTTCTGCCACAGAAATGTTAGGAACATGTGTTTTTTTAGCCAAATTTTGAGGTTTGCAAAGGATTCTGGGTAACAGAACCTGGTCCGAGCCACACAAGTCACCCCATCTTGGATTCCCCGAGGTCTCTAGTTTTCAGAAATGCACAGGTTTGGTAGGTTTCCTAGGTGGCAGCTGAGCTACAGGCCAAAATCTGCAGGTAGGCACTTTGCTAAAAACAGGTCTGTTTTCTGTGATGTGTCCACGTTGCGCTTTGGGGCATTTCCTGTCACAGGCGCTAGGCCTTCCCACACAAGTGAGGTATCATTTTTATCGGGAGACATGGGGGAACGCTGGGTGGAAGGAAATGTGTGGCTCCTCTCAGATTCCAGAACTTTCTGCCACAGAAATGTGAGGAACATGTGTTTTTTTAGCCAAATCTTGAGGTTTGCAAAGGATTCTGGGTAACAGAACCTGGTCCGAGCCACACAAGTCACCCCATCTTGGATTCCCCTAGGTCTCTAGTTTTCAGAAATGCACAGGTTTGGTAGGTTTCCCTAGGTGGCGGCTGAGCTACAAGCCAAAATCTACAGGTAGGCACTTTGCAAAAAACACCTCTGTTTTCCTTCACAAATTTGGATGTGTCCACGTTGCGGTTTGGGGCGTTTCCTGTCGCGGGCGCTAGGCCTACCCACACAAGTGAGGTATCATTTTTATCGGGAGACGTGGGGGAACGCTGGGTGGAAGGAAATTCGTGGCTCCTCTCAGATTCCAGAACTTTCTGCCACAGAAATGTTAGGAACATGTGTTTTTTTAGCCAAATTTTGAGGTTTGCAAAGGATTCTGGGTAACAGAACCTGGTCCGAGCCACACAAGTCACCCCATCTTGGATTCCCCTAGGTCTCTAGTTTTCAGAAATGCACAGGTTTGGTAGGTTTCCCTATGTGGCAGCTGAGCTACAGGCCAAAATCTGCAGGTAGGCACTTTGCTAAAAACAGGTCTGTTTTCTGTGATGTATCCACGTTGCGCTTTGGGGCATTTCCTGTCACGGGCGCTAGGCCTACCCACACAAGTGAGGTATCATTTTTATCAGGAGACGTGGGGGAACGCTGGGTGGAAGGAAATTCGTGGCTCCTCTCAGATTCCAGAACTTTCTGCCACAGAAATGTGAGGAACATGTGTTTTTTTAGCCAAATTTTGAGGTTTGCAAAGGATTCTGGGTAACAGAACCTGGTACGAGCCACACAAGTCACCCCATCTTGGATTCCCCCAGGTCTCTAGTTTTCAGAAATGCACGGGTTTGGTAGGTTTCCCTATGTGGCGGCTGAGCTACAGGCCAAAATCTACAGGTAGGCACTTTGCAAAAAACACCTCTGTTTTCCTCCACCAATTTGGCTGTGTCCACGTTGCGCTTTGGGGTGTTTCCTGTCGCGGGCGCTAGGCCTACCCACACAAGTGAGGTATAATTTTTATCAGGAGACGTGGGGGAACGCTGGGTGGAAGGAAATTCGTGGCTCCTCTCAGATTCCAGAACTTTCTGCCACAGAAATGTTAGGAACATGTGTTTTTTTAGCCAAATTTTGAGGTTTGCAAAGGATTCTGGGTAACAGAACCTGGTCCGAGCCACACAAGTCACCCCATCTTGGATTCCCCTAGGTCTCTAGTTTTCAGAAATGCACAGGTTTGGTAGGTTTCCCTATGTGGCGGCTGAGCTATAGGCCAAAATCTGCAGGTAGGCACTTTGCTAAAAACAGGTCTGTTTTCTGTGATGTGTCCACGTTGCGCTTTGGGGCATTTCCTGTCACGGGCGCTAGGCCTACCCACACAAGTGAGGTATCATTTTTATCGGGAGACATGGGGGAACGCTGGGTGGAAGGAAATTTGTGGCTCCTCTCAGATTCCAGAACTTTCTGCCACAGAAATGTGAGGAACATGTGTATTTTTAGCCAAATTTTGAGGTTTGCAAAGGATTCTGGGTAACAGAACCTGGTCCGAGCCACACAAGTCACCCCATCTTGGATTCCCCTAGGTCTCTAGTTTTCAGAAATGCACAGGTTTGGTAGGTTTCCCTATGTGGCGGCTGAGCTACAGGCCAAAATCTGCAGGTAGGCACTTTGCTAAAAACAGGTCTGTTTTCTGTGATGTATCCACGTTGCGCTTTGAGGCATTTCCTGTCACGGGCGCTAGGCCTACCCACACAACTGAGGTATCATTTTTATCAGGAGACGTGGGGGAACGCTGGGTGGAAGGAAATTCATGGCTCCTCTCAGATTCCAGAACTTTCTGCCACAGAAATGTGAGGAACATGTGTTTTTTTAGCCAAATTTTGAGGTTTGCAAAGGATTCTGGGTAACAGAACCTGGTCCGAGCCACACAAGTCACCCCATCTTGGATACCCCTAGGTCTCTAGTTTTCAGAAATGCACAGGTTTGGTAGGTTTCCCTATGTGGCGGCTGAGTTACAGGCCAAAATCTACAGGTAGCCACTTTGCAAAAAACACCTCTGTTTTCCTCCACCAATTTGGCTGTGTCCACGTTGCGCTTTGGGGCGTTTCCTGTCGCGGGCGCTAGGCCTACCCACACAAGTGAGGTACCATTTTTATCGGGAGACGTGGGGGAACGCTGGGTGGAAGGAAATTCGTGGCTCCTCTCAGATTCCAGAACTTTCTGCCACAGAAATGTTAGGAACATGTGTTTTTTTAGCCAAATTTTGAGGTTTGCAAAGGATTCTGGGTAACAGAACCTGGTCCGAGCCACACAAGTCACCCCATCTTGGATTCCCCTAGGTCTCTAGTTTTCAGAAATGCACAGGTTTGGTAGGTTTCCTAGGTGGCGGCTGAGCTACAGGCCAAAATCTGCAGGTAGGCACTTTGCTAAAAACAGGTCTGTTTTCTGTGATGTGTCCACGTTGCGCTTTGGGGCATTTCCTGTCACAGGCGCTAGGCCTTCCCACACAAGTGAGGTATCATTTTTATCGGGAGACATGGGGGAACGCTGGGTGGAAGGAAATGTGTGGCTCCTCTCAGATTCCAGCACTTTCTGCCACAGAAATGTGAGGAACATGTGTTTTTTTAGCCAAATCTTGAGGTTTGCAAAGGATTCTGGGTAACAGAACCTGGTCCGAGCCACACAAGTCACCCCATCTTGGATTCCCCTAGGTCTCTAGTTTTCAGAAATGCACAGGTTTGGTAGGTTTCCCTAGGTGGCGGCTGAGCTACAAGCCAAAATCTACAGGTAGGCACTTTGCAAAAAACACCTCTGTTTTCCTTCACAAATTTGGATGTGTCCACGTTGCGGTTTGGGGCGTTTCCTGTCGCGGGCGCTAGGCCTACCCACACAAGTGAGGTATCATTTTTATCGGGAGACGTGGGGGAACGCTGGGTGGAAGGAAATTCGTGGCTCCTCTCAGATTCCAGAACTTTCTGCCACAGAAATGTTAGGAACATGTGTTTTTTTAGCCAAATTTTGAGGTTTGCAAAGGATTCTGGGTAACAGAACCTGGTCCGAGCCACACAAGTCACCCCATCTTGGATTCCCCTAGGTCTCTAGTTTTCAGAAATGCACAGGTTTGGTAGGTTTCCCTATGTGGCGGCTGAGCTACAGGCCAAAATCTGCAGGTAGGCACTTTGCTAAAAACAGGTCTGTTTTCTGTGATGTATCCACGTTGCGCTTTGGGGCATTTCCTGTCACGGGCGCTAGGCCTACCCACACAAGTGAGGTATCATTTTTATCAGGAGACGTGGGGGAACGCTGGGTGGAAGGAAATTCGTGGCTCCTCTCAGATTCCAGAACTTTCTGCCACAGAAATGTGAGGAACATGTGTTTTTTTAGCCAAATTTTGAGGTTTGCAAAGGATTCTGGGTAACAGAACCTGGTACGAGCCACACAAGTCACCCCATCTTGGATTCCTCCAGGTCTCTAGTTTTCAGAAATGCATGGGTTTGGTAGGTTTCCCTATGTGGCGGCTGAGCTACAGGCCAAAATCTACAGGTAGGCACTTTACAAAAAACACCTCTGTTTTCCTCCACCAATTTGGCTGTGTCCACGTTGCGCTTTGGGGTGTTTCCTGTCGCGGGCGCTAGGCCTACCCACACAAGTGAGGTATAATTTTTATCAGGAGACGTGGGGGAACGCTGGGTGGAAGGAAATTCGTGGCTCCTCTCAGATTCCAGAACTTTCTGCCACAGAAATGTTAGGAACATGTGTTTTTTTAGCCAAATTTTGAGGTTTGCAAAGGATTCTGGGTAACAGAACCTGGTCCGAGCCACACAAGTCACTGCATCTTGGATTCCCCTAGGTCTCTAGTTTTCAGAAATGCACAGGTTTGGTAGGTTTCCCTATGTGGCGGCTGAGCTATAGGCCAAAATCTGCAGGTAGGCACTTTGCTAAAAACAGGTCTGTTTTCTGTGATGTGTCCACGTTGCGCTTTGGGGCATTTCCTGTCACGGGCGCTAGGCCTACCCACACAAGTGAGGTATCATTTTTATCGGGAGACATGGGGGAACGCTGGGTGGAAGGAAATTTGTGGCTCCTCTCAGATTCCAGAACTTTCTGCCACAGAAATGTGAGGAACATGTGTATTTTTAGCCAAATTTTGAGGTTTGCAAAGGATTCTGGGTAACAGAACCTGGTCCGAGCCACACAAGTCACCCCATCTTGGATTCCCCTAGGTCTCTAGTTTTCAGAAATGCACAGATTTGGTAGGTTTCCCTATGTGGCGGCTGAGCTACAGGCCAAAATCTGCAGGTAGGCACTTTGCTAAAAACAGGTCTGTTTTCTGTGATGTATCCACGTTGCGCTTTGGGGGCATTTCCTGTCACGGGCGCTACCCACACAAGTGAGGTATCATTTTTATCAGGAGATATGGGGGAACGCTGGGTGGAAGGGAATTCGTGGCTCCTCTCAGATTCCAGAACTTTCTGCCACAGAAATGTGAGGAACATGTGTTTTTTTAGCCAAATTTTATAGGTTTGCAAAGGATTCTGGGTAACAGAACCTGGTCCGAGCCACACAAGTCACCCCATCTTGGATTCCCCTAGGTCTCTAGTTTTCAGAAATGCACAGGTTTGGTAGGTTTCCCTATGTGGCGGCTGAGCTACAGGCCAAAATCTACAGGTAGGCAGTTTGCTAAAAACAGGTCTGTTTTCTGTGATGTATCCACGTTGCGCTTTGGGGCATTTCCTGTCACGGGCGCTAGGCCTACCCACACAAGTGAGGTATCATTTTTATCAGGAGACGTGGGGGAACGCTGGGTGGAAGGAAATTCATGGCTCCTCTCAGATTCCAGAACTTTCTGCCACAGAAATGTGAGGAACATGTGTTTTTTTAGCCAAATTTTGAGGTTTGCAAAGGATTCTGGGTAACAGAACCTGGTCCGAGCCACACAAGTCACCCCATCTTGGATTCCCCTAGGTCTCTAGTTTTCAGAAATGCACAGGTTTGGTAGGTTTCCCTAGGTGGCGGCTGAGCTACAAGCCAAAATCTACAGGTAGGCACTTTGCAAAAAACACCTCTGTTTTCCTTCACAAATTTGGATGTGTCCACGTTGCGGTTTGGGGCGTTTCCTGTCGCGGGCTCTAGGCCTACCCACACAAGTGAGGTATCATTTTTATCGGGAGACGTGGGGGAACGCTGGGTGGAAGGAAATTCGTGGCTCCTCTCAGATTCCAGAACTTTCTGCCACAGAAATGTTAGGAACATGTGTTTTTTTAGCCAAATTTTGAGGTTTGCAAAGGATTCTGGGTAACAGAACCTGGTCCGAGCCACACAAGTCACCCCATCTTGGATTCCCCTAGGTCTCTAGTTTTCAGAAATGCACAGATTTGGTAGGTTTCCCTATGTGGCGGCTGAGCTACAGGCCAAAATCTGCAGGTAGGCACTTTGCTAAAAACAGGTCTGTTTTCTGTGATGTATCCACGTTGCGCTTTGGGGCATTTCCTGTCACGGGCGCTACCCACACAAGTGAGGTATCATTTTTATCAGGAGACATGGGGGAACGCTGGGTGGAAGTGAATTCGTGGCTCCTCTCAGATTCCAGAACTTTCTGCCACAGAAATGTGAGGAACATGTGTTTTTTTAGCCAAATTTTATAGGTTTGCAAAGGATTCTGGGTAACAGAACCTGGTCCGAGCCACACAAGTCACCCCATCTTGGATTCCCCTAGGTCTCTAGTTTTCAGAAATGCACAGGTTTGGTAGGTTTCCCTATGTGGCGGCTGAGCTACAGGCCAAAATCTACAGGTAGGCAGTTTGCTAAAAACAGGTCTGTTTTCTGTGATGTATCCACGTTGCGCTTTGGGGCATTTCCTGTCACGGGCGCTAGGCCTACCCACACAAGTGAGGTATCATTTTTATCAGGAGACGTGGGGGAACGCTGGGTGGAAGGAAATTCATGGCTCCTCTCAGATTCCAGAACTTTCTGCCACAGAAATGTGAGGAACATGTGTTTTTTTAGCCAAATTTTGAGGTTTGCAAAGGATTCTGGGTAACAGAACCTGGTCCGAGCCACACAAGTCACCCCATCTTGGATTCCCCTAGGTCTCTAGTTTTCAGAAATGCACAGGTTTGGTAGGTTTCCCTAGGTGGCGGCTGAGCTACAAGCCAAAATCTACAGGTAGGCACTTTGCAAAAAACACCTCTGTTTTCCTTCACAAATTTGGATGTGTCCACGTTGCGGTTTGGGGCGTTTCCTGTCGCGGGCGCTAGGCCTACCCACACAAGTGAGGTATCATTTTTATCAGGAGACGTGGGGGAACGCTGGGTGGAAGGAAATTCGTGGCTCCTCTCAGATTCCAGAACTTTCTGCCACAGAAATGTTAGGAACATGTGTTTTTTTAGCCAAATTTTGAGGTTTGCAAAGGATTCTGGGTAACAGAACCTGGTCCGAGCCACACAAGTCACCCCATCTTGGATTCCCCTAGGCCTCTAGTTTTCAGAAATGCACAGGTTTGGTAGGTTTCCCTATGTGGCGGCTGAGCTACAGGCCAAAATCTGCAGGTAGGCACTTTGCTAAAAACAGGTCTGTTTTCTGTGATGTATCCACGTTGCGCTTTGGGGCATTTCCTGTCACGGGCGCTAGGCCTACACACACAACTGAGGTATCATTTTTATCAGGAGACGTGGGGGAACGCTGGGTGGAAGGAAATTCGTGGCTCCTCTCAGATTCCAGAACTTTCTGCCACAGAAATGTGAGGAACATGTGTTTTTTTAGCCAAATTTTGAGGTTTGCAAAGGATTCTGGGTAACAGAACCTGGTCCGAGCCACACAAGTCACCCCATCTTGGATTCCCCCAGGTCTCTAGTTTTCAGAAATGCACGGGTTTGGTAGGTTTCCCTATGTGGCGGCTGAGCTACAGGCCAAAATCTACAGGTAGGCACTTTGCAAAAAACACCTCTGTTTTCCTCCACCAATTTGGCTGTGTCCATGTTGCGCTTTGGGGTGTTTCCTGTCGCGGGCGCTAGGCCTACCCACACAAGTGAGGTATCATTTTTATCAGGAGACATGGGGGAACGCTGGGTGGAAGGAAATTCGTGGCTCCTCTCAGATTTCAGAACTTTCTGCCACAGAAATGTGAGGAACATGTGTTTTTTTAGCCAAATTTTGAGGTTTGCAAAGGATTCTGGGTAACAGAACCTGGTCCGAGCCACACAAGTCACCCCATCTTGGATTCCCCCAGGTCTCTAGTTTTTAGAAATGCACGGGTTTGGTAGGTTTCCCTATGTGGCGGCTGAGCTACAGGCCAAAATCTACAGGTAGGCACTTTGCAAAAAACACCTCTGTTTTCCTCCACCAATTTGGCTGTGTCCAAGTTGCGCTTTGGGGTGTTTCCTGTCGCGGGCGCTAGGTCTACCCACACAAGTGAGGTATCATTTTTATCGGGAGACATGGGGGAACGCTGGGTGGAAGGAAATTTGTGGCTCCTCTCAGATTCCAGAACTTTCTGCCACAGAAATATGAGGAACATGTGTATTTTTAGCCAAATTTTGAGGTTTGCAAAGGATTCTGGGTAACAGAACCTGGTCCGAGCCACACAAGTCACCCCATCTTGGATTCCCCTAGGTCTCTAGTTTTCAGAAATGCACAGGTTTGGTAGGTTTCCCTATGTGGCGGCTGAGCTACAGGCCAAAATCTGCAGGTAGGCACTTTGCTAAAAACAGGTCTGTTTTCTGTGATGTATACACGTTGCGCTTTGGGGCATTTCCTGTCACGGGCGCTACCCACACAAGTGAGGTATCATTTTTATCAGGAGACATGGGGGAACGCTGGTTGGAAGGGAATTCGTGGCTCCTCTCAGATTCCAGAACTTTCTGCCACAGAAATGTGAGGAACATGTGTTTTTTTAGCCAAATTTTGAGGTTTGCAAAGGATTCTGGGTAACAGAACCTGGTCTGAGCCACACAAGTCACCCCATCTTGGATTCCCCTAGGCCTCTAGTTTTCAGAAATGCACAGGTTTGGTAGGTTTCCCTATGTGGCGGCTGAGCTACAGGCCAAAATCTGCAGGTAGGCACTTTGCTAAAAACAGGTCTGTTTTCTGTGATGTATCCACGTTGCGCTTTGGGGCATTTCCTGTCACGGGCGCTAGGCCTACCCACACAAGTGAGGTATCATTTTTATCAGGAGACGTGGGGGAATGCTGGGTGGAAGGAAATTCATGGCTCCTCTCAGATTCCAGAACTTTCTGCCACAGAAATGTGAGGAACATGTGTTTTTTTAGCCAAATTTTGAGGTTTGCAAAGGATTCTGGGTAACAGAACCTGGTCCGAGCCACACAAGTCACCCCATCTTGGATTCCCCCAGGTCTCTAGTTTTCAGAAATGCACGGGTTTGGTAGGTTTCCCTCTGTGGCGGCTGAGCTACAGGCCAAAATCTACAGGTAGGCACTTTGCAAAAAACACCTCTGTTTTCCTCCACCAATTTGGCTGTGTCCATGTTGCGCTTTGGGGTGTTTCCTGTCGCGGGCGCTAGGCCTACCCACACAAGTGAGGTATCATTTTTATCAGGAGACGTGGGGGAACGCTGGGTGGAAGGAAATTCGTGGCTCCTCTCAGATTCCAGAACTTTCTGCCACAGAAATGTGAGGAACATGTGTTTTTTTAGCCAAATTTTGAGGTTTGCAAAGGATTCTGGGTAACAGAACCTGGTCCGAGCCACACAAGTCACCCCATCTTGGATTCCCCCAGGTCTCTAGTTTTCAGAAATGCACGGGTTTGGTAGGTTTCCCTATGTGGCGGCTGAGCTACAGGCCAAAATCTACAGGTAGGCACTTTGCAAAAAACACCTCTGTTTTCCTCCACCAATTTGGCTGTGTCCATGTTGCGCTTTGGGGTGTTTCCTGTCGCGGGCGCTAGGCCTACCCACACAAGTGAGGTATCATTTTTATCAGGAGACATGGGGGAACGCTGGGTGGAAGGAAATTCGTGGCTCCTCTCAGATTTCAGAACTTTCTGCCACAGAAATGTGAGGAACATGTGTTTTTTTAGCCAAATTTTGAGGTTTGCAAAGGATTCTGGGTAACAGAACCTGGTCCGAGCCACACAAGTCACCCCATCTTGGATTCCCCCAGGTCTCTAGTTTTTAGAAATGCACGGGTTTGGTAGGTTTCCCTATGTGGCGGCTGAGCTACAGGCCAAAATCTACAGGTAGGCACTTTGCAAAAAACACCTCTGTTTTCCTCCACAAATTTGGCTGTGTCCAAGTTGCGCTTTGGGGTGTTTCCTGTCGCGGGCGCTAGGTCTACCCACACAAGTGAGGTATCATTTTTATCGGGAGACATGGGGGAACGCTGGGTGGAAGGAAATTTGTGGCTCCTCTCAGATTCCAGAACTTTCTGCCACAGAAATATGAGGAACATGTGTATTTTTAGCCAAATTTTGAGGTTTGCAAAGGATTCTGGGTAACAGAACCTGGTCCGAGCCACACAAGTCACCCCATCTTGGATTCCCCTAGGTCTCTAGTTTTCAGAAATGCACAGGTTTGGTAGGTTTCCCTATGTGGCGGCTGAGCTACAGGCCAAAATCTGCAGGTAGGCACTTTGCTAAAAACAGGTCTGTTTTCTGTGATGTATACACGTTGCGCTTTGGGGCATTTCCTGTCACGGGCGCTACCCACACAAGTGAGGTATCATTTTTATCAGGAGACATGGGGGAACGCTGGTTGGAAGGGAATTCGTGGCTCCTCTCAGATTCCAGAACTTTCTGCCACAGAAATGTGAGGAACATGTGTTTTTTTAGCCAAATTTTGAGGTTTGCAAAGGATTCTGGGTAACAGAACCTGGTCTGAGCCACACAAGTCACCCCATCTTGGATTCCCCTAGGCCTCTAGTTTTCAGAAATGCACAGGTTTGGTAGGTTTCCCTATGTGGCGGCTGAGCTACAGGCCAAAATCTGCAGGTAGGCACTTTGCTAAAAACAGGTCTGTTTTCTGTGATGTATCCACGTTGCGCTTTGGGGCATTTCCTGTCACGGGCGCTAGGCCTACCCACACAAGTGAGGTATCATTTTTATCAGGAGACGTGGGGGAATGCTGGGTGGAAGGAAATTCATGGCTCCTCTCAGATTCCAGAACTTTCTGCCACAGAAATGTGAGGAACATGTGTTTTTTTAGCCAAATTTTGAGGTTTGCAAAGGATTCTGGGTAACAGAACCTGGTCCGAGCCACACAAGTCACCCCATCTTGGATTCCCCCAGGTCTCTAGTTTTCAGAAATGCACGGGTTTGGTAGGTTTCCCTATGTGGCGGCTGAGCTACAGGCCAAAATCTACAGGTAGGCACTTTGCAAAAAACACCTCTGTTTTCCTCCACCAATTTGGCTGTGTCCATGTTGCGCTTTGGGGTGTTTCCTGTCGCGGGCGCTAGGCCTACCCACACAAGTGAGGTATCATTTTTATCAGGAGACGTGGGGGAACGCTGGGTGGAAGGAAATTCGTGGCTCCTCTCAGATTCCAGAACTTTCTGCCACAGAAATGTGAGGAACATGTGTATTTTTAGCCAAATTTTGAGGTTTGCAAAGGATTCTGGGTAACAGAACCTGGACCGAGCCACACAAGTCACCCCGTCCTTGGATTCCCCTAGGTCTCTAGTTTTCAGAAATGCACAGGTTTGGTAGGTTTCCCTATGTGGCGGCTGAGCTACAGGCCAAAATCTGCAGGTAGGCACTTTGCTAAAAACAGGTCTGTTTTCTGTGATGTATACACGTTGCGCTTTGGGGCATTTCCTGTCACGGGCGCTACCCACACAAGTGAGGTATCATTTTTATCAGGAGACATGGGGGAACGCTGGGTGGAAGGGAATTCGTGGCTCCTCTCAGATTCCAGAACTTTCTGCCACAGAAATGTGAGGAACATGTGTTTTTTTAGCCAAATTTTGAGGTTTGCAAAGGATTCTGGGTAACAGAACCTGGTCCGAGCCACACAAGTCACCCCATCTTGGATTCCCCCAGGTCTCTAGTTTTCAGAAATGCACGGGTTTGGTAGGTTTCCCTATGTGGCGGCTGAGCTACAGGCCAAAATCTACAGGTAGGCACTTTGCAAAAAACACCTCTGTTTTCCTCCACCAATTTGGCTGTGTCCATGTTGCGCTTTGGGGTGTTTCCTGTCGCGGGCGCTAGGCCTACCCACTCAAGTGAGGTATCATTTTTATCAGGAGACGTGGGGGAACGCTGGGTGGAAGGAAATTCGTGGCTCCTCTCAGATTCCAGAACTTTCTGCCACAGAAATGTGAGGAACATGTGTTTTTTTAGCCAAATTTTGAGGTTTGCAAAGGATTCTGGGTAACAGAACCTGGTCCGAGCCACACAAGTCACCCCATCTTGGAATCCCCCAGGTCTCTAGTTTTTAGAAATGCACGGGTTTGGTAGGTTTCCCTATGTGGCGGCTGAGCTACAGGCCAAAATCTACAGGTAGGCACTTTGCAAAAAACACCTCTGTTTTCCTCCACCAATTTGGCTGTGTCCAAGTTGCGCTTTGGGGTGTTTCCTGTCGCGGGCGCTAGGCCTACCCACACAAGTGAGGTATCATTTCTATCGGGAGACATGGGGGAACGCTGGGTGGAAGGAAATTTGTGGCTCCTCTCAGATTCCAGAACTTTCTGCCTCAGAAATATGAGGAACATGTGTATTTTTAGCCAAATTTTGAGGTTTGCAAAGGATTCTGGGTAACAGAACCTGGTCCGAGCCACACAAGTCACCCCATCTTGGATTCCCCTAGGTCTCTAGTTTTCAGAAATGCACAGGTTTGGTAGGTTTCCCTATGTGGCGGCTGAGCTACAGGCCAAAATCTGCAGGTAGGCACTTTGCTAAAAACAGGTCTGTTTTCTGTGATGTATACACGTTGCGCTTTGGGGCATTTCCTGTCACGGGCGCTACCCACACAAGTGAGGTATCATTTTTATCAGGAGACATGGGGGAACGCTGGTTGGAAGGGAATTCGTGGCTCCTCTCAGATTCCAGAACTTTCTGCCACAGAAATGTGAGGAACATGTGTTTTTTTAGCCAAATTTTGAGGTTTGCAAAGGATTCTGGGTAACAGAACCTGGTCCGAGCCACACAAGTCACCCCATCTTGGATTCCCCGAGGTCTCTAGCTTTCAGAAATGCACGGGTTTGGTAGGTTTCCCTATGTGGCGGCTGAGCTACAGGCCAAAATCTACAGGTAGGCACTTTGCAAAAAACACCTCTGTTTTCCTCCACCAATTTGGCTGTGTCCATGTTGCGCTTTGGGGTGTTTCCTGTCGCGGGCGCTAGGCCTACCCACACAAGTGAGGTATCATTTTTATCAGGAGACATGGGGGAACGCTGGGTGGAAGGAAATTCGTGGCTCCTCTCAGATTTCAGAACTTTCTGCCACAGAAATGTGAGAAACATGTGTTTTTTTAGCCAAATTTTGAGGTTTGCAAAGGATTCTGGGTAACAGAACCTGGTCCGAGCCACACAAGTCACCCCATCTTGGATTCCCCCAGGTCTCTAGTTTTTAGAAATGCACGGGTTTGGTAGGTTTCCCTATGTGGCGGCTGAGCTACAGGCCAAAATCTACAGGTAGGCACTTTGCAAAAAACACCTCTGTTTTCCTCCACCAATTTGGCTGTGTCCAAGTTGCGCTTTGGGGTGTTTCCTGTCGCGGGCGCTAGGTATACCCACACAAGTGAGGTATCATTTTTATCGGGAGACATGGGGGAACGCTGGGTGGAAGGAAATTTGTGGCTCCTCTCAGATTCCAGAACTTTCTGCCACAGAAATATGAGGAACATGTGTATTTTTAGCCAAATTTTGAGGTTTGCAAAGGATTCTGGGTAACAGAACCTGGTCCGAGCCACACAAGTCACCCCATCTTGGATTCCCCTAGGTCTCTAGTTTTCAGAAATGCACAGGTTTGGTAGGTTTCCCTATGTGGCGGCTGAGCTACAGGCCAAAATCTGCAGGTAGGCACTTTGCTAAAAACAGGTCTGTTTTCTGTGATGTATACACGTTGCGCTTTGGGGCATTTCCTGTCACGGGCGCTACCCACACAAGTGAGGTATCATTTTTATCAGGAGACATGGGGGAACGCTGGTTGGAAGGGAATTCGTGGCTCCTCTCAGATTCCAGAACTTTCTGCCACAGAAATGTGAGGAACATGTGTTTTTTTAGCCAAATTTTGAGGTTTGCAAAGGATTCTGGGTAACAGAACCTGGTCTGAGCCACACAAGTCACCCCATCTTGGATTCCCCTAGGCCTCTAGTTTTCAGAAATGCACAGGTTTGGTAGGTTTCCCTATGTGGCGGCTGAGCTACAGGCCAAAATCTGCAGGTAGGCACTTTGCTAAAAACAGGTCTGTTTTCTGTGATGTATCCACGTTGCGCTTTGGGGCATTTCCTGTCACGGGCGCTAGGCCTACCCACACAAGTGAGGTATCATTTTTATCAGGAGACGTGGGGGAATGCTGGGTGGAAGGAAATTCATGGCTCCTCTCAGATTCCAGAACTTTCTGCCACAGAAATGTGAGGAACATGTGTTTTTTTAGCCAAATTTTGAGGTTTGCAAAGGATTCTGGGTAACAGAACCTGGTCCGAGCCACACAAGTCACCCCATCTTGGATTCCCCCAGGTCTCTAGTTTTCAGAAATGCACGGGTTTGGTAGGTTTCCCTATGTGGCGGCTGAGCTACAGGCCAAAATCTACAGGTAGGCAC
This sequence comes from Pleurodeles waltl, assembly GCF_031143425.1. Taxonomy (NCBI): domain Eukaryota; kingdom Metazoa; phylum Chordata; class Amphibia; order Caudata; family Salamandridae; genus Pleurodeles; species Pleurodeles waltl. The sequence continues at coordinate 36,432 of NW_027149820.1, read as the reverse complement.
TTTGCAAAAAACACCTCTGTTTTCCTCCACCAATTTGGCTGTGTCCATGTTGCGCTTTGGGGTGTTTCCTGTCGCGGGCGCTAGGCCTACCCACACAAGTGAGGTATCATTTTTATCAGGAGACGTGGGGGAACGCTGGGTGGAAGGAAATTCGTGGCTCCTCTCAGATTCCAGAACTTTCTGCCACAGAAATGTGAGGAACATGTGTATTTTTAGCCAAATTTTGAGGTTTGCAAAGGATTCTGGGTAACAGAACCTGGACCGAGCCACACAAGTCACCCCGTCCTTGGATTCCCCTAGGTCTCTAGTTTTCAGAAATGCACAGGTTTGGTAGGTTTCCCTATGTGGCGGCTGAGCTACAGGCCAAAATCTGCAGGTAGGCACTTTGCTAAAAACAGGTCTGTTTTCTGTGATGTATACACGTTGCGCTTTGGGGCATTTCCTGTCACGGGCGCTACCCACACAAGTGAGGTATCATTTTTATCAGGAGACATGGGGGAACGCTGGGTGGAAGGGAATTCGTGGCTCCTCTCAGATTCCAGAACTTTCTGCCACAGAAATGTGAGGAACATGTGTTTTTTTAGCCAAATTTTGAGGTTTGCAAAGGATTCTGGGTAACAGAACCTGGTCCGAGCCACACAAGTCACCCCATCTTGGATTCCCCCAGGTCTCTAGTTTTCAGAAATGCACGGGTTTGGTAGGTTTCCCTATGTGGCGGCTGAGCTACAGGCCAAAATCTACAGGTAGGCACTTTGCAAAAAACACCTCTGTTTTCCTCCACCAATTTGGCTGTGTCCATGTTGCGCTTTGGGGTGTTTCCTGTCGCGGGCGCTAGGCCTACCCACACAAGTGAGGTATCATTTTTATCAGGAGACGTGGGGGAACGCTGGGTGGAAGGAAATTCGTGGCTCCTCTCAGATTCCAGAACTTTCTGCCACAGAAATGTGAGGAACATGTGTTTTTTTAGCCAAATTTTGAGGTTTGCAAAGGATTCTGGGTAACAGAACCTGGTCCGAGCCACACAAGTCACCCCATCTTGGAATCCCCCAGGTCTCTAGTTTTTAGAAATGCACGGGTTTGGTAGGTTTCCCTATGTGGCGGCTGAGCTACAGGCCAAAATCTACAGGTAGGCACTTTGCAAAAAACACCTCTGTTTTCCTCCACCAATTTGGCTGTGTCCAAGTTGCGCTTTGGGGTGTTTCCTGTCGCGGGCGCTAGGCCTACCCACACAAGTGAGGTATCATTTCTATCGGGAGACATGGGGGAACGCTGGGTGGAAGGAAATTTGTGGCTCCTCTCAGATTCCAGAACTTTCTGCCTCAGAAATATGAGGAACATGTGTATTTTTAGCCAAATTTTGAGGTTTGCAAAGGATTCTGGGTAACAGAACCTGGTCCGAGCCACACAAGTCACCCCATCTTGGATTCCCCTAGGTCTCTAGTTTTCAGAAATGCACAGGTTTGGTAGGTTTCCCTATGTGGCGGCTGAGCTACAGGCCAAAATCTGCAGGTAGGCACTTTGCTAAAAACAGGTCTGTTTTCTGTGATGTATACACGTTGCGCTTTGGGGCATTTCCTGTCACGGGCGCTACCCACACAAGTGAGGTATCATTTTTATCAGGAGACATGGGGGAACGCTGGTTGGAAGGGAATTCGTGGCTCCTCTCAGATTCCAGAACTTTCTGCCACAGAAATGTGAGGAACATGTGTTTTTTTAGCCAAATTTTGAGGTTTGCAAAGGATTCTGGGTAACAGAACCTGGTCCGAGCCACACAAGTCACCCCATCTTGGATTCCCCGAGGTCTCTAGCTTTCAGAAATGCACAGGTTTGGTAGGTTTCCCTATGTGGCGGCTGAGCTACAGGCCAAAATCTACAGGTAGGCACTTTGCTAAAAACAGGTCTGTTTTCTGTGATGTATCCACGTTGCGCTTTGGGGCATTTCCTGTCACGGGCGCTAGGCCTACCCACACAAGTGAGGTATCATTTTTATCAGGAGACGTGGGGGAATGCTGGGTGGAAGGAAATTCATGGCTCCTCTCAGATTCCAGAACTTTCTGCCACAGAAATGTGAGGAACATGTGTTTTTTTAGCCAAATTTTGAGGTTTGCAAAGGATTCTGGGTAACAGAACCTGGTCCGAGCCACACAAGTCACCCCATCTTGGATTCCCCCAGGTCTCTAGTTTTCAGAAATGCACGGGTTTGGTAGGTTTCCCTATGTGGCGGCTGAGCTACAGGCCAAAATCTGCAGGTAGGCACTTTGCAAAAAACACCTCTGTTTTCCTCCACCAATTTGGCTGTGTCCATGTTGCGCTTTGGGGTGTTTCCTGTCGCGGGCGCTAGGCCTACCCACACAAGTGAGGTATCATTTTTATCAGGAGACGTGGGGGAACGCTGGGTGGAAGGAAATTCGTGGCTCCTCTCAGATTCCAGAACTTTCTGCCACAGAAATGTGAGGAACATGTGTTTTTTTAGCCAAATTTTGAGGTTTGCAAAGGATTCTGGGTAACAGAACCTGGTCCGAGCCACACAAGTCACCCCATCTTGGAATCCCCCAGGTCTCTAGTTTTTAGAAATGCACGGGTTTGGTAGGTTTCCCTATGTGGCGGCTGAGCTACAGGCCAAAATCTACAGGTAGGCACTTTGCAAAAAACACCTCTGTTTTCCTCCACCAATTTGGCTGTGTCCAAGTTGCGCTTTGGGGTGTTTCCTGTCGCGGGCGCTAGGCCTACCCACACAAGTGAGGTATCATTTTTATCGGGAGACATGGGGGAACGCTGGGTGGAAGGAAATGTGTGGCTCCTCTCAGATTCCAGAACTTTCTGCCACAGAAATATGAGGAACATGTGTATTTTTAGCCAAATTTTGAGGTTTGCAAAGGATTCTGGGTAACAGAACCTGGACCGAGCCACACAAGTCACCCCGTCCTTGGATTCTCCTAGGTCTCTAGTTTTCAGAAATGCACAGGTTTGGTAGGTTTCCCTATGTGGCGGCTGAGCTACAGGCCAAAATCTGCAGGTAGGCACTTTGCTAAAAACAGGTCTGTTTTCTGTGATGTATACACGTTGCGCTTTGGGGCATTTCCTGTCACGGGCGCTACCCACACAAGTGAGGTATCATTTTTATCAGGAGACATGGGGGAACGCTGGGTGGAAGGGAATTCGTGGCTCCTCTCAGATTCCAGAACTTTCTGCCACAGAAATGTGAGGAACATGTGTTTTTTTAGCCAAATTTTGAGGTTTGCAAAGGATTCTGGGTAACAGAACCTGGTCCGAGCCACACAAGTCACCCCATCTTGGATTCCCCTAGGTCTCTAGCTTTCAAAAATGCACAGGTTTGGTAGGTTTCCCTATGTGGCGGCTGAGCTACAGGCCAAAATCTGCAGGTAGGCACTTTGCTAAAAACAGGTCTGTTTTCTGTGATGTATACACGTTGCGCTTTGGGGCATTTCCTGTCACGGGCGCTACCCACACAAGTGAGGTATCATTTTTATCAGGAGACATGGGGGAACGCTGGGTGGAAGGGAATTCGTGGCTCCTCTCAGATTCCAGAACTTTCTGCCACAGAAATGTGAGGAACATGTGTTTTTTTAGCCAAATTTTGAGGTTTGCAAAGGATTCTGGGTAACAGAACCTGGTCCGAGCCACACAAGTCACCCCATCTTGGATTCCCCTAGGTCTCTAGGTTTCAGAAATGCACAGGTTTGGTAGGTTTCCCTATGTGGCGGCTGAGCTACAGGCCAAAATCTACAGGTAGGCACTTTGCTAAAAACAGGTCTGTTTTCTGTGATGTATCCACGTTGCGCTTTGGGGCATTTCCTGTCACGGGCGTAGGCCTACCCACACAAGTGAGGTATCATTTTTATCAGGAGACGTGGGGGAACGCTGGGTGGAAGGAATTTCATGGCTCCTCTCAGATTCCAGAAATTTCTGCCACAGAAATGTGAGGAACATGTGTTTTTTTAGCCAAATTTTGAGGTTTGCAAAGGATTCTGGGTAACAGAACCTGGTCCGAGCCACACAAGTCACCCCATCTTGGATTCCCCTAGGTCTCTAGTTTTCAGAAATGCACAGGTTTGGTAGGTTTCCCTAGGTGGCGGCTGAGCTACAAGCCAAAATCTACAGGTAGGCACTTTGCAAAAAACACCTCTGTTTTCCTTCACAAATTTGGATGTGTCCACGTTGCGGTTTGGGGCGTTTCCTGTCGCGGGCGCTAGGCCTACCCACACAAGTGAGGTATCATTTTTATCGGGAGACGTGGGGGAACGCTGGGTGGAAGGAAATTCGTGGCTCCTCTCAGATTCCAGAACTTTCTGCCACAGAAATGTTAGGAACATGTGTTTTTTTAGCCAAATTTTGAGGTTTGCAAAGGATTCTGGGTAACAGAACCTGGTCCGAGCCACACAAGTCACCCCATCTTGGATTCCCCTAGGTCTCTAGTTTTCAGAAATGCACAGGTTTGGTAGGTTTCCCTATGTGGCGGCTGAGCTACAGGCCAAAATCAGCAGGTAGGCACTTTGCTAAAAACAGGTCTGTTTTCTGTGATGTATCCACGTTGCGCTTTGGGGCATTTCCTGTCACGGGCGCTAGGCCTACCCACACAAGTGAGGTATCATTTTTATCAGGAGACGTGGGGGAACGCTGGGTGGAAGGAAATTCGTGGCTCCTCTCAGATTCCAGAACTTTCTGCCACAGAAATGTGAGGAACATGTGTTTTTTTAGCCAAATTTTGAGGTTTGCAAAGGATTCTGGGTAACAGAACCTGGTCCGAGCCACACAAGTCACCCCATTTTGGATTCCCCCACGTCTCTAGTTTTCAGAAATGCAGGGTTTGGTAGGTTTCCCTATGTGGCGGCTGAGCTACAGGCCAAAATCTACAGGTAGGCACTTTGCAAAAAACACCTCTGTTTTCCTCCACAATTTGGCTGTGTCCACGTTGCGCTTTGGGGTGTTTCCTGTCGCCGGCGCTAGGCCTACCCACACAAGTGAGGTATCATTTTTATCAGGAGACGTGGGGGAACGCTGGGTGGAAGGAAATTCGTGGCTCCTCTCAGATTCCAGAACTTTCTGCCACAGAAATGTGAGGAACATGTGTTTTTTTAGCCAAATTTTGAGGTTTGCAAAGGATTCTGGGTAACAGAACCTGGTCCGAGCCACACAAGTCACCCCATCTTGGATTCCCCCAGGTCTCTAGTTTTCAGAAATGCACGGGTTTGGTAGGTTTCCCTATGTGGCGGCTGAGCTACAGGCCAAAATCTACATGGTAGGCACTTTGCAAAAAACACCTCTGTTTTCCTCCACCAATTTGGCTGTGTCCACGTTGCGCTTTGGGGTGTTTCCTGTCGCGGGCGCTAGGCCTACCCACACAAGTGAGTTATCATTTTTATCAGGAGACGTGGGGGAACGCTGGGTGGAAGGAAATTCGTGGCTCCTCTCAGATTCCAGAACTTTCTGCCACAGAAATGTTAGGAACATGTGTTTTTTTAGCCAAATTTTGAGGTTTGCAAAGGATTCTGGGTAACAGAACCTGGTCCGAGCCACACAAGTCACCCCATCTTGGATTCCCCTAGGTCTCTAGTTTTCAGAAATGCACAGGTTTGGTAGGTTTCCCTATGTGGCGGCTGAGCTATAGGCCAAAATCTGCAGGTAGGCACTTTGCTAAAAACAGGTCTGTTTTCTGTGATGTGTCCACGTTGCGCTTTGGGGCATTTCCTGTCACGGGCGCTAGGCCTACCCACACAAGTGAGGTATCATTTTTATCGGGAGACATGGGGGAACGCTGGGTGGAAGGAAATTTGTGGCTCCTCTCAGATTCCAGAACTTTCTGCCACAGAAATATGAGGAACATGTGTTTTTTTAGCCAAATTTTGAGGTTTGCAAAGGATTCTGGGTAACAGAACCTGGTCCGAGCCACACAAGTCACCCCATCTTGGATTCCCCTAGGTCTCTAGTTTTCAGAAATGCACAGGTTTGGTAGGTTTCCCTATGTGGCGGCTGAGCTATAGGCCAAAATCTACAGGTAGGCACTTTGCAAAAAACACCTCTGTTTTCCTCCACCAATTTGGCTGTGTCCACGTTGCGCTTTGGGGTGTTTCCTGTCGCGGGCGCTAGGCCTACCCACACAAGTGAGGTATCATTTTTATCGGGAGACATGGGGGAACGCTGGGTGGAAGGAAATTTGTGGCTCCTCTCAGATTCCAGAACTTTCTGCCACAGAAATATGAGGCACATGTGTATTTTTAGCCAAATTTTGAGGTTTGCAAAGGATTCTTGGTAACAGAACCTGGTCCGAGCCACACAAGTCACCCCATCTTGGATTCCCCTAGGTCTCTAGTTTTCAGAAATGCACAGGTTTGGTAGGTTTCCCTATGTGGCGGCTGAGCTACAGGCCAAAATCTGCAGGTAGGCACTTTGCTAAAAACAGGTCTGTTTTCTGTGATGTATACACGTTGCGCTTTGGGGCATTTCCTGTCACGGGCGCTACCCACACAAGTGAGGTATCATTTTTATCAGGAGACATGGGGGAACGCTGGGTGGAAGGGAATTCGTGGCTCCTCTCAGATTCCAGAACTTTCTGCCACAGAAATGTGAGGAACATGTGTTTTTTTAGCCAAATTTTGAGGTTTGCAAAGGATTCTGGGTAACAGAACCTGGTCCGAGCCACACAAGTCACCCCATCTTGGATTCCCCTAGGTCTCTAGTTTTCAGAAATGCACAGGTTTGGTAGGTTTCCCTAGGTGGCGGCTGAGCTACAAGCCAAAATCTACAGGTAGGCACTTTGCAAAAAACACCTCTGTTTTCCTTCACAAATTTGGATGTGTCCACGTTGCGGTTTGGGGCGTTTCCTGTCGCGGGCGCTAGGCCTACCCACACAAGTGAGGTATCATTTTTATCGGGAGACGTGGGGGAACGCTGGGTGGAAGGAAATTCGTGGCTCCTCTCAGATTCCAGAACTTTCTGCCACAGAAATGTTAGGAACATGTGTTTTTTTAGCCAAATTTTGAGGTTTGCAAAGGATTCTGGGTAACAGAACCTGGTCCGAGCCACACAAGTCACCCCATCTTGGATTCCCCTAGGTCTCTAGTTTTCAGAAATGCACAGGTTTGGTAGGTTTCCCTATGTGGCGGCTGAGCTACAGGCCAAAATCAGCAGGTAGGCACTTTGCTAAAAACAGGTCTGTTTTCTGTGATGTATCCACGTTGCGCTTTGGGGCATTTCCTGTCACGGGCGCTAGGCCTACCCACACAAGTGAGGTATCATTTTTATCAGGAGACGTGGGGGAACGCTGGGTGGAAGGAAATTCGTGGCTCCTCTCAGATTCCAGAACTTTCTGCCACAGAAATGTGAGGAACATGTGTTTTTTTAGCCAAATTTTGAGGTTTGCAAAGGATTCTGGGTAACAGAACCTGGTCCGAGCCACACAAGTCACCCCATCTTGGATTCCCCCACGTCTCTAGTTTTCAGAAATGCACGGGTTTGGTAGGTTTCCCTATGTGGCGGCTGAGCTACAGGCCAAAATCTACAGGTAGGCACTTTGCAAAAAACACCTCTGTTTTCCTCCACAATTTGTCTGTGTCCACGTTGCGCTTTGGGGTGTTTCCTGTCGCGGTCGCTAGGCCTACCCACACAAGTGAGGTATCATTTTTATCAGGAGACGTGGGGGAACGCTGGGTGGAAGGAAATTCGTGGCTCCTCTCAGATTCCAGAACTTTCTGCCACAGAAATGTGAGGAACATGTGTTTTTTTAGCCAAATTTTGAGGTTTGCAAAGGATTCTGGGTAACAGAACCTGGTCCGAGCCACACAAGTCACCCCATCTTGGATTCCCCCAGGTCTCTAGTTTTCAGAAATGCACGGGTTTGGTAGGTTTCCCTATGTGGCGGCTGAGCTACAGGCCAAAATCTACAGGTAGGCACTTTGCAAAAAACACCTCTGTTTTCCTCCACCAATTTGGCTGTGTCCACGTTGCGCTTTGGGGTGTTTCCTGTCGCGGGCGCTAGGCCTACCCACACAAGTGAGGTATCATTTTTATCAGGAGACGTGGGGGAACGCTGGGTGGAAGGAAATTCGTGGCTCCTCTCAGATTCCAGAACTTTCTGCCACAGAAATGTTAGGAACATGTGTTTTTTAGCCAAATTTTGAGGTTTGCAAAGGATTCTGGGTAACAGAACCTGGTCCGAGCCACACAAGTCACCCCATCTTGGATTCCCCTAGGTCTCTAGTTTTCAGAAATGCACAGGTTTGGTAGGTTTCCCTATGTGGCGGCTGAGCTATAGGCCAAAATCTGCAGGTAGGCACTTTGCTAAAAACAGGTCTGTTTTCTGTGATGTGTCCACGTTGCGCTTTGGGGCATTTCCTGTCACGGGCGCTAGGCCTACCCACACAAGTGAGGTATCATTTTTATCGGGAGACATGGGGGAACGCTGGGTGGAAGGAAATTTGTGGCTCCTCTCAGATTCCAGAACTTTCTGCCACAGAAATGTGAGGAACATGTGTATTTTTAGCCAAATTTTGAGGTTTGCAAAGGATTCTGGGTAACAGAACCTGGTCCGAGCCACACAAGTCACCCCATCTTGGATTCCCCTAGGTCTCTAGTTTTCAGAAATGCACAGGTTTGGTAGGTTTCCCTATGTGGCGGCTGAGCTACAGGCCAAAATCTACAGGTAGGCACTTTGCTAAAAACAGGTCTGTTTTCAGTGATGTATCCACGTTGCGCTTTGGGGCATTTCCTGTCACGGGCGCTAGGCCTACCCACACAAGTGAGGTATCATTCTTATCAGGAGACGTGGGGGAACGCTGGGTGGAAGGAAATTCATGGCTCCTCTCAGATTCCAGAACTTTCTGCCACAGAAATGTGAATAACATGTGTTTTTTTAGCCAAATTTTGAGGTTTGCAAAGGATTCTGGGTAACAGAACCTGGTCCGAGCCACACAAGTCACCCCATCTTTGATTCCCCTAGGTCTCTAGTTTTCAGAAATGCACAGGTTTGGTAGGTTTCCCTATGTGGCGGCTGAGCTACAGACCAAAATCTACAGGTAGGCACTTTGCAAAAAACACCTCTGTTTTCCTCCACCAATTTGGCTGTGTCCACGTTGCGCTTTGGGGCGTTTCCTGTCGCGGGCGCTAGGCCTACCCACACAAGTGAGGTATCATTTTTATCGGGAGAAGTGGGGGAACGCTGGGTGGAAGGAAATTCGTGGCTCCTCTCATATTCCAGAACTTTCTGCCACAGAAATTTTAGGAACATGTGTTTTTTTAGCCAAATTTTGAGGTTTGCAAAGGATTCTGGGTAACAGAACCTGGTCCGAGCCACACAAGTCACCCCATCTTGGATTCCCCTATGTCTCTAGTTTTCAGAAATGCACAGGTTTGGTAGGTTTCCCTAGGTGGCGGCTGAGCTACAGGCCAAAATCTGCAGGTAGGCACTTTGCTAAAAACAGGTCTGTTTTCTGTGATGTGTCCACGTTGCGCTTTGGGGCATTTCCTGTCACGGGCGCTATGCCTTCCCACACAAGTGAGGTATCATTTTTATCGGGAGACGTGGGGGAACGCTGGGTGGAAGGAAATTCGTGGCTCCTCTCAGATTCCAGAACTTTCTGCCACAGAAATGTGAGGAACATGTGTTTTTTTAGCCAAATTTTGAGGTTTGCAAAGGATTCTGGGTAACAGAACCTGGTCCGAGCCACACAAGTCACCCCATCTTGGATTCCCCTAGGTCTCTAGTTTTCAGAAATGCACAGGTTTGGTAGGTTTCCCTAGGTGGCGGCTGAGCTACAGGCCAAAATCTGCAGGTAGGCACTTTGCTAAAAACAGGTCTGTTTTCTGTGATGTGTCCACGTTGCGCTTTGGGGCATTTCCTGTCACGGGCGCTAGGCCTACCCACACAAGTGAGGTATCATTTTTATCGGGAGACGTGGGGGAACGCTGGGTGGAAGGAAATTCGTGGCTCCTTTCAGATTCCAGAACTTTCTGCCACAGAAATGTGAGGAACATGTGTTTTTTTAGCCAAATTTTGAGGTTTGCAAAGGATTCTGGGTAACAGAACCTGGTCCGAGCCACACAAGTCACCCCATCTTGGATTCCCCTAGGTCTCTAGTTTTCAGAAATGCACAAGTTTGGTAGGTTTCCCTATGTGGCGGCTGAGCTATAGGCCAAAATCTGCAGGTAGGCACTTTGCTAAAAACAGGTCTGTTTTCTGTGATGTGTCCACGTTGCGCTTTGGGGCATTTCCTGTCACGGGCGCTAGGCCTACCCACACAAGTGAGGTATCATTTTTATCGGGAGACATGGGGTAACGCTGGGTGGAAGGAAATTTGTGGCTCCTCTCAGATTCCAGAACTTTCTGCCACAGAAATGTGAGGAACATGTGTTTTTTTAGCCACATTTTGAGGTTTGCAAAGGATTCTGGGTAACAGAACCTGGTCCGAGCCACACAAGTCACCCCATCTTGGATTCCCCTAGGTCTCTAGTTTTCAGAAATGCACAGGTTTGGTAGGTTTCCCTATGTGGCGGCTGAGCTACAGGCCAAAATCTGCAGGTAGGCACTTTGCTAAAAACAGGTCTGTTTTCTGTGATGTGTCCACGTTGCGCTTTGGGGCATTTCCTGTCACGGGCGCTAGGCCTACCCACACAAGTGAGGTATCATTTTTATCGGGAGACGTGGGGGAACGCTGGGTGGAAGGAAATTTGTGGCTCCTCTCAGATTCCAGAACTTTTTGCCACAGAAATGTGAGGAACATGTGTTTTTTTAGCCAAATTTTGAGGTTTGCAAAGGATTCTGGGTAACAGAACCTAGTCCGAGCCACACAAGTCACCCCATCTTGGATTCCCCGAGGTCTCTAGTTTTCAGAAATGCACAGGTTTGGTAGGTTTCCCTAGGTGGCGGCTGAGCTACAGGCCAAAATCTGCAGGTAGGCACTTTGCTAAAAACAGGTCTGTTTTCTGTGATGTGTCCACGTTGCGCTTTGGGGCATTTCCTGTCACGGGCGCTAGGCCTACCCACACAAGTGAGGTATCATTTTTATCAGGAGACGTGGGGGAACGCTGGGTGGAAGGAAATTCATGGCTCCTCTCAGATTCCAGAACTTTCTGCCACAGAAATGTGAGGAACATGTGTTTTTTTAGGCAAATTTTGAGGTTTGCAAAGGATTCTGGGTAACAGAACCTGGTCCGAGCCACACAAGTCACCCCATCTTGGATTCCTCTAGGTCTCTAGTTTTCAGAAATGCACAGGTTTGGTAGGTTTCCCTAGGTGGCGGCTGAGCTACAGGCCAAAATCTACAGGTAGGCACTTTGCAAAAAACACCTCTGTTTTCCTTCACCAATTTGGCTGAGTCCACGTTGCGCTTTGGGGCGTTTCCTGTCACGGGCGCTAGGCCTACCCACACAAGTGAGGTATAATTTTTATCGGGAGACGTGGGGGAACGCTGGGTGGAAGGAAATTCGTGGCTCCTCTCAGATTCCAGAGCTTTCTGCCACAGAAATGTGAGGAACATGTGTTTTTTTAGCCAAATTTTGAGGTTTGCAAAGGATTCTGGGTAACAGAACCTGGTCCGAGCCACACAAGTCAAGTCACCCCATCTTGGATTCCCCTAGGTCTCTAGTTTTCAGAAATGCACAGGTTTGGTAGGTTTCCCTAGGTGGCGGCTGAGCTACAAGCCAAAATCTACAGGTAGGCACTTTGCAAAAAACACCTCTGTTTTCCTTCACAAATTTGGATGTGTCCACGTTGCGGTTTGGGGCGTTTCCTGTCGCGGGCGCTAGGCCTACCCACACAAGTGAGGTATCATTTTTATCGGGAAACGTGGGGGAACGCTGGGTGGAAGGAAATTCGTGGCTCCTCTCAGATTCCAGAACTTTCTGCCACAGAAATGTTAGGAACATGTGTTTTTTTAGCCAAATTTTGAGGTTTGCAAAGGATTCTGGGTAACAGAACCTGGTCCGAGCCACACAAGTCACCCCATCTTGGATTCCTCTAGGTCTCTAGTTTTCAGAAATGCACAGGTTAGGTAGGTTTCCCTAGGTGGCGTCTGAGCTACAGGCCAAAATCTACAGGTAGGCACTTTGCAAAAAACACCTCTGTTTTCCTTCACCAATTTGGCTGTGTCCACGTTGCGCTTTGGGGCGTTTCCTGTCGCGGGCTCTAGGCCTACCCACACAAGTAAGGTATCATTTTTATCGGGAGACGTGGGGGAACGCTGGGTGGAAGGAAATTCGTGGCTCCTCTCAGATTCCAGAACTTTCTGCCACAGAAATGTTAGGAACATGTGTTTTTTTAGCCAAATTTTGAGGTTTGCAAAGGATTCTGGGTAACAGAACCTGGTCCGAGCCACACAAGTCACCCCATCTTGGATTCCCCTAGGTCTCTAGTTTTCAGAAATGCACAGGTTTGGTAGGTTTCCCTATGTGGCGGCTGAGCTACAGGCCAAAATCTGCAGGTAGGCACTTTGCTAAAAACAGGTCTGTTTTCTGTGATGTGTCCACGTTGCGCTTTGGGGCGTTTTCTGTCACGGGCGCTAGGCCTACCCACACAAGTGAGGTATCATTTTTATAGGGAGACGTGGGGGAACGCTGGGTGGAAGGAAATTTGTGGCTCCTCTCAGATTCCAGAACTTTTTGCCACAGAAATGTGAGGAACATGTGTTTTTTTAGCCAAATTTTGAGGTTTGCAAAGGATTCTGGGTAACAGAACCTGGTCCGAGCCACACAAGTCACCCCATCTTGGATTTCCCGAGGTCTCTAGTTTTCAGAAATGCACAGGTTTGGTAGGTTTCCCTAGGTGGCGGCTGAGCTACAGGCCAAAATCTGCAGGTAGGCACTTTGCTAAAAACAGGTCTGTTTTCTGTGATGTGTCCACGTTGCGCTTTGGGGCATTTCCTGTCACGGGCGCTATGCCTACCCACACAAGTGAGGTATCATTTTTATCAGGAGACGGGGGGGAACGCTGGGTGGAAGGAAATTCATGGCTCCTCTTAGATTCCAGAACTTTCTGCCACAGAAATGTGAGGAACATGTGTTTTTTTAGCCAAATTTTTAGGTTTGCAAAGGATTCTGGGTAACAGAACCTGGTCCGAGCCACACAAGTCACCCCATCTTGGATTCCCCTAGGTCTCTAGCTTTCAAAAATGCACAGGTTTGGTAGGTTTCCCTATGTGGCGGCTGAGCTACAGGCCAAAATCTGCAGGTAGGCACTTTGCTAAAAACAGGTCTGTTTTCTGTGATGTATACACGTTGCGCTTTGGGGCATTTCCTGTCACGGGCGCTACCCACACAAGTGAGGTATCATTTTTATCAGGAGACATGGGGGAACTCTGGGTGGAAGGGAATTCGTGGCTCCTCTCAGATTCCAGAACTTTCTGCCACAGAAATGTGAGGAACATGTGTTTTTTTAGCCAAATTTTGAGGTTTGCAAAGGATTCTGGGTAACAGAACCTGGTCCGAGCCACACAAGTCACCCCATCTTGGATTCCCCTAGGTCTCTAGGTTTCAGAAATGCACAGGTTTGGTAGGTTTCCCTATGTGGCGGCTGAGCTACAGGCCAAAATCTACAGGTAGGCACTTTGCTAAAAACAGGTCTGTTTTCTGTGATGTATCCACGTTGCGCTTTGGGGCATTTCCTGTCACGGGCGTAGGCCTACCCACACAAGTGAGGTATCATTTTTATCAGGAGACGTGGGGGAACGCTGGGTGGAAGGAAATTCATGGCTCCTCTCAGATTCCAGAAATTTCTGCCACAGAAATGTGAGGAACATGTGTTTTTTTAGCCAAATTTTGAGGTTTGCAAAGGATTCTGGGTAACAGAACCTGGTCCGAGCCACACAAGTCACCCCATCTTGGATTCCCCTAGGTCTCTAGTTTTCAGAAATGCACAGGTTTGGTAGGTTTCCCTAGGTGGCGGCTGAGCTACAAGCCAAAATCTACAGGTAGGCACTTTGCAAAAAACACCTCTGTTTTCCTTCACAAATTTGGATGTGTTCACGTTGCGGTTTGGGGCGTTTCCTGTCGCGGGCGCTAGGCCTACCCACACAAGTGAGGTATCATTTTTATCGGGAGACGTGGGGGAACGCTGGGTGGAAGGAAATTCGTGGCTCCTCTCAGATTCCAGAACTTTCTGCCACAGAAATGTTAGGAACATGTGTTTTTTTAGCCAAATTTTGAGGTTTGCAAAGGATTCTGGGTAACAGAACCTGGTCCGAGCCACACAAGTCACCCCATCTTGGATTCCCCTAGGTCTCTAGTTTTCAGAAATGCACAGGTTTGGTAGGTTTCCCTATGTGGCGGCTGAGCTACAGGCCAAAATCAGCAGGTAGGCACTTTGCTAAAAACAGGTCTGTTTTCTGTGATGTATCCACGTTGCGCTTTGGGGCATTTCCTGTCACGGGCGCTAGGCCTACCCACACAAGTGAGGTATCATTTTTATCAGGAGACGTGGGGGAACGCAGGGTGGAAGGAAATTCGTGGCTCCTCTCAGATTCCAGAACTTTCTGCCACAGAAATGTGAGGAACATGTGTTTTTTTAGCCAAATTTTGAGGTTTGCAAAGGATTCTGGGTAACAGAACCTGGTCCGAGCCACACAAGTCACCCCATTTTGGATTCCCCCACGTCTCTAGTTTTCAGAAATGCAGGGTTTGGTAGGTTTCCCTATGTGGCGGCTGAGCTACAGGCCAAAATCTACAGGTAGGCACTTTGCAAAAAACACCTCTGTTTTCCTCCACAATTTGGCTGTGTCCACGTTGCGCTTTGGGGTGTTTCCTGTCGCCGGCGCTAGGCCTACCCACACAAGTGAGGTATCATTTTTATCAGGAGACGTGGGGGAACGCTGGGTGGAAGGAAATTCGTGGCTCCTCTCAGATTCCAGAACTTTCTGCCACAGAAATGTGAGGAACATGTGTTTTTTTAGCCAAATTTTGAGGTTTGCAAAGGATTCTGGGTAACAGAACCTGGTCCGAGCCACACAAGTCACCCCATCTTGGATTCCCCCAGGTCTCTAGTTTTCAGAAATGCACGGGTTTGGTAGGTTTCCCTATGTGGCGGCTGAGGTACAGGCCAAAATCTACAGGTAGGCACTTTGCAAAAAACACCTCTGTTTTCCTCCACCAATTTGGCTGTGTCCACGTTGCGCTTTGGGGTGTTTCCTGTCGCGGGCGCTAGGCCTACCCACACAAGTGAGGTATCATTTTTATCAGGAGACGTGGGGGAACGCTGGGTGGAAGGAAATTCGTGGCTCCTCTCAGATTCCAGAACTTTCTGCCACAGAAATGTTAGGAACATGTGTTTTTTTAGCCAAATTTTGAGGTTTGCAAAGGATTCTGGGTAACAGAACCTGGTCCGAGCCACACAAGTCACCCCATCTTGGATTCCCCTAGGTCTCTAGTTTTCAGAAATGCACAGGTTTGGTAGGTTTCCCTATGTGGCGGCTGAGCTATAGGCCAAAATCTGCAGGTAGGCACTTTGCTAAAAACAGGTCTGTTTTCTGTGATGTGTCCACGTTGCGCTTTGGGGCATTTCCTGTCACGGGCGCTAGGCCTACCCACACAAGTGAGGTATCATTTTTATCGGGAGACATGGGGGAACGCTGGGTGGAAGGAAATTTGTGGCTCCTCTCAGATTCCAGAACTTTCTGCCACAGAAATATGAGGAACATGTGTTTTTTTAGCCAAATTTTGAGGTTTGCAAAGGATTCTGGGTAACAGAACCTGGTCCGAGCCACACAAGTCACCCCATCTTGGATTCCCCTAGGTCTCTAGTTTTCAGAAATGCACAGGTTTGGTAGGTTTCCCTATGTGGCGGCTGAGCTATAGGCCAAAATCTACAGGTAGGCACTTTGCAAAAAACACCTCTGTTTTCCTCCACCAATTTGGCTGTGTCCACGTTGCGCTTTGGGGTGTTTCCTGTCGCGGGCGCTAGGCCTACCCACACAAGTGAGGTATCATTTTTATCGGGAGACATGGGGGAACGCTGGGTGGAAGGAAATTTGTGGCTCCTCTCAGATTCCAGAACTTTCTGCCACAGAAATATGAGGAACATGTGTATTTTTAGCCAAATTTTGAGGTTTGCAAAGGATTCTTGGTAACAGAACCTGGTTCGAGCCACACAAGTCACCCCATCTTGGATTCCCCTAGGTCTCTAGTTTTCAGAAATGCACAGGTTTGGTAGGTTTCCCTATGTGGCGGCTGAGCTACAGGCCAAAATCTGCAGGTAGGCACTTTGCTAAAAACAGGTCTGTTTTCTGTGATGTATACACGTTGCGCTTTGGGGCATTTCCTGTCACGGGCGCTACCCACACAAGTGAGGTATCATTTTTATCAGGAGACATGGGGGAACGCTGGGTGGAAGGGAATTCGTGGCTCCTCTCAGATTCCAGAACTTTCTGCCACAGAAATGTGAGGAACATGTGTTTTTTTAGCCAAATTTTGAGGTTTGCAAAGGATTCTGGGTAACAGAACCTGGTCCGAGCCACACAAGTCACCCCATCTTGGATTCCCCTAGGTCTCTAGTTTTCAGAAATGCACAGGTTTGGTAGGTTTCCCTAGGTGGCGGCTGAGCTACAAGCCAAAATCTACAGGTAGGCACTTTGCAAAAAACACCTCTGTTTTCCTTCACAAATTTGGATGTGTCCACGTTGCGGTTTGGGGCGTTTCCTGTCGCGGGCGCTAGGCCTACCCACACAAGTGAGGTATCATTTTTATCGGGAGACGTGGGGGAACGCTGGGTGGAAGGAAATTCGTGGCTCCTCTCAGATTCCAGAACTTTCTGCCACAGAAATGTTAGGAACATGTGTTTTTTTAGCCAAATTTTGAGGTTTGCAAAGGATTCTGGGTAACAGAACCTGGTCCGAGCCACACAAGTCACCCCATCTTGGATTCCCCTAAGTCTCTAGTTTTCAGAAATGCACAGGTTTGGTAGGTTTCCCTATGTGGCGGCTGAGCTACAGGCCAAAATCAGCAGGTAGGCACTTTGCTAAAAACAGGTCTGTTTTCTGTGATGTATCCACGTTGCGCTTTGGGGCATTTGCTGTCACGGGCGCTAGGCCTACCCACACAAGTGAGGTATCATTTTTATCAGGAGACGTGGGGGAACGCTGGGTGGAAGGAAATTCGTGGCTCCTCTCAGATTCCAGAACTTTCTGCCACAGAAATGTGAGGAACATGTGTTTTTTTAGCCAAATTTTGAGGTTTGCAAAGGATTCTGGGTAACAGAACCTGGTCCGAGCCACACAAGTCACCCCATCTTGGATTCCCCCACGTCTCTAGTTTTCAGAAATGCACGGGTTTGGTAGGTTTCCCTATGTGGCGGCTGAGCTACAGGCCAAAATCTACAGGTAGGCACTTTGCAAAAAACACCTCTGTTTTCCTCCACAATTTGTCTGTGTCCACGTTGCGCTTTGGGGTGTTTCCTGTCGCGGTCGCTAGGCCTACCCACACAAGTGAGGTATCATTTTTATCAGGAGACGTGGGGGAACGCTGGGTGGAAGGAAATTCGTGGCTCCTCTCAGATTCCAGAACTTTCTGCCACAGAAATGTGAGGAACATGTGTTTTTTTAGCCAAATTTTGAGGTTTGCAAAGGATTCTGGGTAACAGAACCTGGTCCGAGCCACACAAGTCACCCCATCTTGGATTCCCCCAGGTCTCTAGTTTTCAGAAATGCACGGGTTTGGTAGGTTTCCCTATGTGGCGGCTGAGCTACAGGCCAAAATCTACAGGTAGGCACTTTGCAAAAAACACCTCTGTTTTCCTCCACCAATTTGGCTGTGTCCACGTTGCGCTTTGGGGTGTTTCCTGTCGCGGGCGCTAGGCCTACCCACACAAGTGAGGTATCATTTTTATCAGGAGACGTGGGGGAACGCTGGGTGGAAGGAAATTCGTGGCTCCTCTCAGATTCCAGAACTTTCTGCCACAGAAATGTTAGGAACATGTGTTTTTTAGCCAAATTTTGAGGTTTGCAAAGGATTCTGGGTAACAGAACCTGGTCCGAGCCACACAAGTCACCCCATCTTGGATTCCCCTAGGTCTCTAGTTTTCAGAAATGCACAGGTTTGGTAGGTTTCCCTATGTGGCGGCTGAGCTATAGGCCAAAATCTGCAGGTAGGCACTTTGCTAAAAACAGGTCTGTTTTCTGTGATGTGTCCACGTTGCGCTTTGGGGCATTTCCTGTCACGGGCGCTAGGCCTACCCACACAAGTGAGGTATCATTTTTATCGGGAGACATGGGGGAACGCTGGGTGGAAGGAAATTTGTGGCTCCTCTCAGATTCCAGAACTTTCTGCCACAGAAATGTGAGGAACATGTGTATTTTTAGCCAAATTTTGAGGTTTGCAAAGGATTCTGGGTAACAGAACCTGGTCCGAGCCACACAAGTCACCCCATCTTGGATTCCCCTAGGTCTCTAGTTTTCAGAAATGCACAGGTTTGGTAGGTTTCCCTATGTGGCGGCTGAGCTACAGGCCAAAATCTACAGGTAGGCACTTTGCTAAAAACAGGTCTGTTTTCAGTGATGTATCCACGTTGCGCTTTGGGGCATTTCCTGTCACGGGCGCTAGGCCTACCCACACAAGTGAGGTATCATTCTTATCAGGAGACGTGGGGGAACGCTGGGTGGAAGGAAATTCATGGCTCCTCTCAGATTCCAGAACTTTCTGCCACAGAAATGTGAGGAACATGTGTTTTTTTAGCCAAATTTTGAGGTTTGCAAAGGATTCTGGGTAACAGAACCTGGTCCGAGCCACACAAGTCACCCCATCTTTGATTCCCCTAGGTCTCTAGTTTTCAGAAATGCACAGGTTTGGTAGGTTTCCCTATGTGGCGGCTGAGCTACAGACCAAAATCTACAGGTAGGCACTTTGCAAAAAACACCTCTGTTTTCCTCCACCAATTTGGCTGTGTCCACGTTGCGCTTTGGGGCGTTTCCTGTCGCGGGCGCTAGGCCTACCCACACAAGTGAGGTATCATTTTTATCGGGAGAAGTGGGGGAACGCTGGGTGGAAGGAAATTCGTGGCTCCTCTCAGATTCCAGAACTTTCTGCCACAGAAATTTTAGGAACATGTGTTTTTTTAGCCAAATTTTGAGGTTTGCAAAGGATTCTGGGTAACAGAACCTGGTCCGAGCCACACAAGTCACCCCATCTTGGATTCCCCTATGTCTCTAGTTTTCAGAAATGCACAGGTTTGGTAGGTTTCCCTAGGTGGCGGCTGAGCTACAGGCCAAAATCTGCAGGTAGGCACTTTGCTAAAAACAGGTCTGTTTTCTGTGATGTGTCCACGTTGCGCTTTGGGGCATTTCCTGTCACGGGCGCTATGCCTTCCCACACAAGTGAGGTATCATTTTTATCGGGAGACGTGGGGGAACGCTGGGTGGAAGGAAATTTGTGGCTCCTCTCAGATTCCAGAACTTTCTGCCACAGAAATGTGAGGAAAATGTGTTTTTTTAGCCAAATTTTGAGGTTTGCAATGGATTCTGGGTAACAGAACCTGGTCCGAGCCACACAAGTCACCCCATCTTGGATTCCCCTAGGTCTCTAGTTTTCAGAAATGCACAGGTTTGGTAGGTTTCCCTAGGTGGCGGCTGAGCTACAAGCCAAAATCTACAGGTAGGCACTTTGCAAAAAACACCTCTGTTTTCCTTCACAAATTTGGATGTGTCCACGTTGCGCTTTGGGGCGTTTCCTGTCGCGGGCGCTAGTCCTACCCACACAAGTGAGGTATCATTTTTATCGGGAGACGTGGGGGAACGCTGGGTGGAAGGAAATTTGTGGCTCCTCTCAGATTCCAGAACTTTCTGCCACAGAAATGTGAGGAAAATGTGTTTTTTTAGCCAAATTTTGAGGTTTGCAATGGATTCTGGGTAACAGAACCTGGTCCGAGCCACACAAGTCACCCCATCTTGGATTCCCCTAGGTCTCTAGTTTTCAGAAATGCACAGGTTTGGTAGGTTTCCCTAGGTGGCGGCTGAGCTACAGGCCAAAATCTACAGGTAGGCACTTTGCAAAAAACACCTCTGTTTTCCTTAAAAAATTTGGCTGTGTCTACGTTGCGCTTTGGGGCGTTTCCTGTTGCGGGCGCTAGGCCTACCCACACAAGTGAGGTATCATTTTTATCGGGAGACGTGGGGGAACGCTGGGTGGAAGGAAATTCGTGGCTCCTCTCAGATTCCAGAACTTCCTGCCACAGAAATGTGAGGAACATGTGTTTTTTTAGCCAAATTTTGAGGTTTGCAGAGGATTCTGGGTAACAGAACCTGGTCCGAGCCACACAAGTCACCCCATCTTCGATTCCCCTAGGTCTCTAGTTCTCAGAAATGCACAGGTTTGGTAGGTTTCCCTAGGTGGCGTCTGAGCTACAGGCCAAAATCTACAGGTAGGCACTTTGCAAAAAACACCTCTGTTTTCCTTCACCAATTTGGCTGTGTCCACGTTGCGCTTTGGGGCGTTTCCTGTCGCGGGCGCTAGGCCTACCCACACAAGTGAGGTATCATTTTTATCGGGAGACGTGGGGGAACGCTGGGTGGAAGGAAATTTGTGGCTCCTCTCAGATTCCAGAACTTTCTGCCACAGAAATGTGAGGAACATGTGTTTTTTTAGCCAAATTTTGAGGTTTGCAAAGGATTCTGGGTAACAGAACCTGGTCCGAGCCACACAAGTCACCCCATCTTGGATTCCCCTAGGTCTCTAGTTTTCAGAAATGCACAGGTTTGGTAGGTTTCCATAGGTGGCGGCTGAGCTACAAGCCAAAATCTACAGGTAGGCACTTTGCAAAAAACACCTCTGTTTTCCTTCACAAATTTGGATGTGTCCACGTTGCGCTTTGGGGCGTTTCCTGTCGCGGGCGCTAGGCCTACCCACACAAGTGAGGTATCATTTTTATCGGGAGACGTGGGGGAACGCTGGGTGGAAGGAAATTTGTGGCTCCTCTCAGATTCCAGAACTTTCTGCCACAGAAATGTGAGGAACATGTGTTTTTTTAGCCAAATTTTGTGGTTTGCAATGGATTCTGGGTAACAGAACCTGGTCCGAGCCACACAAGTCACCCCATCTTGGATTCCCCTAGGTCTCTAGTTTTCAGAAATGCACAGGTTTGGTAGGTTTCCCTAGGTGGCGGCTGAGCTACAGGCCAAAATCTACAGGTAGGCACTTTGCAAAAAACACCTCTGTTTTCCTTAAAAAATTTGGCTGTGTCTACGTTGCGCTTTGGGGCGTTTCCTGTTGCGGGCGCTAGGCCTACCCACACAAGTGAGGTATCATTTTTATCGGGAGACGTGGGGGAACGCTGGGTGAAAGGAAATTCGTGGCTCCTCTCAGATTCCAGAACTTCCTGCCACAGAAATGTGAGGAACATGTGTTTTTTTAGCCAAATTTTGAGGTTTGCAGAGGATTCTGGGTAACAGAACCTGGTCCGAGCCACACAAGTCACCCCATCTTCGATTCCCCTAGGTCTCTAGTTTTCAGAAATGCACAGGTTTGGTAGGTTTCCCTAGGTGGCGTCTGAGCTACAGGCCAAAATCTACAGGTAGGCACTTTGCAAAAAACACCTCTGTTTTCCTTCACCAATTTGGCTGTGTCCACGTTGCGCTTTGGGGCGTTTCCTGTCGCGGGCGCTAGGCCTACCCACACAAGTGAGGTATCATTTTTATCGGGAGACGTGGGGGAACGCTGGGTGGAAGGAAATTTGTGGCTCCTCTCAGATTCCAGAACTTTCTGCCACAGAAATGTGAGGAACATGTGTTTTTTTAGCCAAATTTTGAGGTTTGCAAAGGATTCTGGGTAACAGAACCTGGTCCGAGCCACACAAGTCACCCCATCTTGGATTCCCCTAGGTCTCTAGTTTTCAGAAATGCACAGGTTTGGTAGGTTTCCATAGGTGGCGGCTGAGCTACAAGCCAAAATCTACAGGTAGGCACTTTGCAAAAAACACCGCTGTTTTCCTTCACAAATTTGGATGTGTCCACATTGCGCTTTGGGGCGTTTCCTGTCGCGGGCGCTAGGCCTACCCACACAAGTGAGGTATCATTTTTATCGGGAGACGTGGGGGAACGCTGGGTGGAAGGAAATTCGTGGCTCCTCTCAGATTCCAGAACTTTCTGCCACAGAAATGTTAGGAGCCTGTGTTTTTTTAGCCAAATTTTGAGGTTTGCAGAGGATTCTGAGTAACAGAACCTGGTCCGAGCCACACAAGTCACCCCATCTTGGATTCCCCTAGGTCTCTAGTTTTCAGAAATGCACAGGTTTGGTAGGTTTCCCTAGGTGGCGGCTGAGCTACAAGCCAAAATCTACAGGTAGGCACTTTGCAAAAAACACCTCTGTTTTCCTTCACAAATTTGGATGTGTCCACGTTGCGCTTTGGGGCGTTTCCTGTCGCGGGCGCTAGGCCTACCCACACAAGTGAGGTATCATTTTTATCGGGAGACGTGGGGGAACGCTGGGTGGAAGGAAATTCGTGGATCCTCTCAGATTCCAGAACTTTCTGCCACAGAAATGTGAGGAACATGTGTTTTTTTAGCCACATTTTGAGGTTTGCAAAGGATTCTGGGTAACAGAACCTGGTCCGAGCCACACAAGTCACCCCATCTTGGATTCCCCTAGGTCTCTAGTTTTCAGAAATGCACAGGTTTGGTAGGTTTCCCTAGGTGGCGGCTGAGCTACAAGCCAAAATCTACAGGTAGGCACTTTGCAAAAAACACCACTGTTTTCCTTCAAAAATTTGGCTGTGTCCACATTGCGCTTTGGGGCATTTCCTGTCACAGGCGCTAGGCCTACCCACACAAGTGAGGTATCATTTTTATCGGGAGACGTGGGGGAACGCTGGGTGGAAGGAAATTCGTGGCTCCTCTCAGATTCCAGAACTTTCTGCCACAGAAATGTGAGGAACATGTGTTTTTTTAGCCAAATTTTGAGGTTTGCAAAGGATTCTGGGTAACAGAACCTGGTCCGAGCCACACAAGTCACCCCATCTTGGATTCCCCTAGGTCTCTAGTTTTCAGAAATGCACAGGTTTGGTAGGTTTCCCTAGGTGGCGGCTGAGCTACAGGCCAAAATCTACAGGTAGGCACTTTGCAAAAAACACCACTGTTTTCCTTCAAAAATTTGGCTGTGTCCACGTTGCGCTTTGGGGCATTTCCTGTCACAGGCGCTAGGCCTACCCACACAAGTGAGGTATCATTTTTATCGGGAGACGTTGGGGAACGTTGGGTGGAAGGAAATTCGTGGCTCCTCTCAGATTCCAGAACTTTCTGCCACAGAAATGTGAGGAACATGTGTTTTTTTAGCCAAATTTTGAGGTTTGCAAAGGATTCTGGGTAACAGAACCTGGTCCGAGCCACACAAGTCACCCCATCTTGGATTCCCCTAGGTCTCTAGTTTTCAGAAATGCACAGGTTTGGTAGGTTTCCCTAGGTGGCGGCTGAGCTACAAGCCAAAATCTACAGGTAGGCACTTTGCAAAAAACACCTCTGTTTTCCTTCACAAATTTGGATGTGTCCACGTTGCGCTTTGGGGCGGTTCCTGTCGCGGGCGCTAGGCCTACCCACACAAGTGAGGTATCATTTTTATCGGGAGACGTGGGGGAACGCTGGGTGGAAGGAAATTTGTGGCTCCTCTCAGATTCCAGAACTTTCTGCCACATAAATGTTAGGAACATGTGTTTTTTTAGCCAAATTTTGAGGTTTGCAGAGGATTCTGGGTAACAGAACCTGGTCCGAGCCACACAAGTCAGCCCATCTTGGATTCCCCTACGTCTCTAGTTTTTAGAAATGCACAGGTTTGGTAGGTTTCCCTAGGTGGCGGATGAGCTACAGGCCGAAATCTACAGGTAGGCACTTTGCAAAAAACACCTCTGTTTTCCTTCAAAAATTTGACTGTGTCCACGTTGCGCTTTGGGGAATTTCCTGTCACGGGCGCTAGGCCTACCCACACAAGTGAGGTATCATTTTTATCGGGAGATGTGGGGGAATGCTGGGTGGAAGGAAATTCGTGGCTCCTCTCAGATTCCAGAACTTTCTGCCACAGAAATGTGAGGAACATGTGTTTTTTTAGCCAAATTTTGAGGTTTGCAAAGGATTCTGGGTAACAGAACCTGGCCCGAGCCACACAAATCACCCCATCTTGGATTCCCCTAGGTCTCTAGTTTTCAGAAATGCACAGGTTTGGTAGGTTTCCCTAGGTGGCGGCTGAGCTACAGGCCAAAATCTACAGGTAGGCACTTTGCAAAAAACACCTCTGTTTTCCTTCAAAAATTTGGCTGTGTCCACGTTGCGCTTTGGGGCATTTCCTGTCACGGGCGCTAGGCCTAACCACACAAGTGAGGTATCATTTTTATCTGGAGATGTGGGGGAACGCTGGGTGGAAGGAAATTCGTGGCTCCTCTCAGATTCCAGAACTTTCTGCCACAGAAATGTGAGGAACATGTGTTTTTTAGCCAAATTTTGAGGTTTGCAAAGGATTCTGGGTAACAGAACCTGGTCCGAGCCACACAAGTCACCCCATCTTGGATTCCCCTAGGTCTCTAGTTTTCAGAAATGCACAGGTTTGGTAGGTTTCCCTAGGTGGCGGCTGAGCTACAGGCCAAAATCTACAGGTAGGCACTTTGCAAAAAACACCTCTGTTTTCCTTCACAAATTTGGATGTGTCCACGTTGCGCTTTGGGGCGTTTTCTGTCGCGGGCGCTAGGCCTACCCACACAAGTGAGGTATCATTTTTATCGGGAGACGTGGGGGAACGCTGGGTGGAAGGAAATTTGTGGCTCCTCTCAGATTCCAGAACTTTCTGCCACAGAAATGTGAGGAACATGTGTTTTTTTAGCCAAATGTTGAGGTTTGCAAAGGATTCTGGGTAACAGAACCTGGTCCGAGCCACACAAGTCACCCCATCTTGGATTCCCCTAGGTCTCTAGTTTTCAGAAATGCACAGGTTTGGTAGGTTTCCCTAGGTGGCGGCTGAGCTACAAGCCAAAATCTACAGGTAGGCACTTTGCAAAAAACACCTCTGTTTTCCTTCACAAATTTGGCTGTGTCCACGTTGCGCTTTGGGGCGTTTCCTGTCGCGGGCGCTAGGCCTACCCACACAAGTGAGGTATCATTTTTATCAGGAGACGTGGGGGAACGCTGGGTTGAAGGAAATTTGTGGCTCCTCTCAGATTCCAGAACTTTCTGCCACAGAAATGTGAGGAACATGTGTTTTTTTAGCCAAATTTTGAGGTTTGCAATGGATTCTGGGTAACAGAACCTGGTCCGAGCCACACAAGTCACCCCATCTTGGATTCCCCTAGGTCTCTAGTTTTCAGAAATGCACAGGTTTGGTAGGTTTCCATAGGTGGCGGCTGAGCTACAAGCCAAAATCTACAGGTAGGCACTTTGCAAAAAACACCTCTGTTTTCTTCACAAATTTGGATGTGTCCACGTTGCGCTTTGGGGCGTTTCCTGTCGCGGGCGCTAGGCCTACCCACACAAGTGAGGTATCATTTTTATCGGGAGACGTGGGGGAACGCTGGGTGGAAGGAAATTTGTGGCTCCTCTCAGATTCCAGAACTTTCTGCCACAGAAATGTGAGGAACATGTGTTTTTTTAGCCAAATTTTGAGGTTTGCAATGGATTCTGGGTAACAGAACCTGGTCCGAGCCACACAAGTCACCCCATCTTGGATTCCCCTAGGTCTCTAGTTTTCAGAAATGCACAGGTTTGGTAGGTTTCCCTAGGTGGCGGCTGAGCTACAGGCCAAAATCTACAGGTAGGCACTTTGCAAAAAACACCACTGTTTTCCTTCAAAAATTTGGCTGTGTCCACGTTGCGCTTTGGGGCATTTCCTGTCACAGGCGCTA
The DNA here is from genome assembly GCF_031143425.1 of Pleurodeles waltl. Lineage (NCBI taxonomy): Eukaryota > Metazoa > Chordata > Amphibia > Caudata > Salamandridae > Pleurodeles > Pleurodeles waltl. The sequence continues at coordinate 10,631 of NW_027149820.1, read as the reverse complement.
GGCCTACCCACACAAGTGAGGTATCATTTTTATCGGGAGACGTGGGGGAACGTTGGGTGGAAGGAAATTCGTGGCTCCTCTCAGATTCCAGAAATTTCTGCCACAGAAATGTGAGGAACATGTGTTTTTTTAGCCAAATTTTGAGGTTTGCAAAGGATTCTGGGTAACAGAACCTGGTCCGAGCCACACAAGTCACCCCATCTTGGATTCCCCTAGGTCTCTAGTTTTCAGAAATGCACAGGTTTGGTAGGTTTCCCTAGGTGGCGGCTGAGCTACAAGACAAAATCTACAGGTAGGCACTTTGCAAAAAACACCTCTGTTTTCCTTCACAAATTTGGATGTGTCCACGTTGCGCTTTGGGGCGTTTCCTGTCGCGGGCGCTAGGCCTACCCACACAAGTGAGGTATCATTTTTATCGGGAGACGTGGGGGAACGCTGGGTGGAAGGAAATTTGTGGCTCCTCTCAGATTCCAGAACTTTCTGCCACATAAATGTTAGGAACATGTGTTTTTTTAGCCAAATTTTGAGGTTTGCAGAGGATTCTGGGTAACAGAACCTGGTCCGAGCCACACAAGTCAGCCCATCTTGGATTCCCCTACGTCTCTAGTTTTTAGAAATGCACAGGTTTGGTAGGTTTCCCTAGGTGGCGGATGAGCTACAGGCCGAAATCTACAGGTAGGCACTTTGCAAAAAACACCTCTGTTTTCCTTCAAAAATTTGGCTGTGTCCACGTTGCGCTTTGGGGAATTTCCTGTCACGGGCGCTAGGCCTACCCACACAAGTGAGGTATCATTTTTATCGGGAGACGTGGGGGAATGCTGGGTGGAAGGAAATTCGTGGCTCCTCTCAGATTCCAGAACTTTCTGCCACAGAAATGTGAGGAACATGTGTTTTTTTAGCCAAATTTTGAGGTTTGCAAAGGATTCTGGGTAACAGAACCTGGCCCGAGCCACACAAATCACCCCATCTTGAATTCCCCTAGGTCTCTAGTTTTCAGAAATGCACAGGTTTGGTAGGTTTCCCTAGGTGGCGGCTGAGCTACAGGCCAAAATCTACAGGTAGGCACTTTGCAAAAAACACCTCTGTTTTCCTTCAAAAATTTGGCTGTGTCCACGTTGCGCTTTGGGGCATTTCCTGTCACGGGCGCTAGGCCTAACCACACAAGTGAGGTATCATTTTTATCTGGAGATGTGGGGGAACGCTGGGTGGAAGGAAATTCGTGGCTCCTCTCAGATTCCAGAACTTTCTGCCACAGAAATGTGAGGAACATGTGTTTTTTAGCCAAATTTTGAGGTTTGCAAAGGATTCTGGGTAACAGAACCTGGTCCGAGCCAAACAAGTCACCCCATCTTGGATTCCCCTAGGTCTCTAGTTTTCAGAAATGCACAGGTTTGGTAGGTTTCCCTAGGTGGCGGCTGAGCTACAGGCCAAAATCTACAGGTAGGCACTTTGCAAAAAACACCTCTGTTTTCCTTCACAAATTTGGATGTGTCCACGTTGCGCTTTGGGGCGTTTTCTGTCGCGGGCGCTAGGCCTACCCACACAAGTGAGGTATCATTTTTATCGGGAGACATGGGGGAACGCTGGGTTGAAGGAAATTTGTGGCTCCTCTCAGATTCCAGAACTTTCTGCCACAGAAATGTGAGGAACATGTGTTTTTTTAGCCAAATTTTGAGGTTTGCAAAGGATTCTGGGTAACAGAACCTGGTCCAAGCCACACAAGTCACCCCATCTTGGATTCCCCTAGGTCTCTAGTTTTCAGAAATGCACAGGTTTGGTAGGTTTCCATAGGTGGCGGCTGAGCTACAAGCCAAAATCTACAGGTAGGCACTTTGCAAAAAACACCTCTGTTTTCTTCACAAATTTGGATGTGTCCACGTTGCGCTTTGGGGCGTTTCCTGTCGCGGGCGCTAGGCCTACCCACACAAGTGAGGTATCATTTTTATCGGGAGACGTGGGGGAACGCTGGGTGGAAGGAAATTTGTGGCTCCTCTCAGATTCCAGAACTTTCTGCCACAGAAATGTGAGGAACATGTGTTTTTTTAGCCAAATTTTGAGGTTTGCAATGGATTCTGGGTAACAGAACCTGGTCCGAGCCACACAAGTCACCCCATCTTGGATTCCCCTAGGTCTCTAGTTTTCAGAAATGCACAGGTTTGGTAGGTTTCCCTAGGTGGCGGCTGAGCTACAGGCCAAAATCTACAGGTAGGCACTTTGCAAAAATCACCTCTGTTTTCCTTCAAAAATTTGGCTGTGTCTACGTTGCGCTTTGGGGCGTTTCCTGTTGCGGGCGCTAGGCCTACACACACAAGTGAGGTATCATTTTTATCGGGAGACGTGGGGGAACGCTGGGTGGAAGGAAATTCGTGGCTCCTCTCAGATTCCAGAACTTTCTGCCACAGAAATGTGAGGAACATGTGTTTTTTTAGCCAAATTTTGAGTTTTGCAAAGGATTCTGGGTAACAGAACCTGGTCCGAGCCACACAAGTCACCCCATCTTGGATTCCCCTAGGTCTCTAGTTTTCAGAAATGCACAGGTTTGGTAGGTTTCCATAGGTGGCGGCTGAGCTACAAGCCAAAATCTACAGGTAGGCACTTTGCAAAAAACACCTCTGTTTTCTTCACAAATTTGGATGTGTCCACGTTGCGCTTTGGGGCGTTTCCTGTCGCGGGCGCTAGGCCTACCCACACAAGTGAGGTATCATTTTTATCGGGAGACGTGAGGGAACGCTGGGTGGAAGGAAATTTGTGGCTCCTCTCAGATTCCAGAACTTTCTGCCACAGAAATGTGAGGAACATGTGTTTTTTTAGCCAAATTTTGAGGTTTGCAAAGGATTCTGGGTAACAGAACCTGGTCCGAGCCACACAAGTCACCCCATCTTGGATTCCCCTAGGTCTCTAGTTTTCAGAAATGCACAGGTTTGGTAGGTTTCCCTAGGTGGCGGATGAGCTACGGGCCGAAATCTACAGGTAGGCACTTTGCAAAAAACACCTCTGTTTTCCTTCAAAAATTTGGCTGTGTCCACGTTGCGCTTTGGGGAATTTCCTGTCACGGGCGCTAAGCCTACCCACACAAGTGAGGTATCATTTTTATTGGGAGACGTGGGGGAACGCTGGGTGGAAGGAAATTCGTGGCTCCTCTCAGATTCCTGAACTTTCTGCCACAGAAATATGAGGAACATGTGTTTTTTTAGCCAAATTTGAGGTTTGCAAAGGATTCTGGGTAACAGAACCTGGTCCGAGCCACACAAGTCACCCCATCTTGGATTCCCCTAGGTCTCTAGTTTTCAGAAATGCACAGGTTTGGTAGGTTTCCCTAAGTGGCGGATGAGCTACGGGCCGAAATCTACAGGTAGGCACTTTGCAAAAAACACCTCTGTTTTCCTTCAAAAATTTGGCTGTGTCCACGTTGCGCTTTGGGGCATTTCCTGTCACGGGCGCTAGGCCTACCCACACAAGTGAGGTATAATTTTTATCGGGAGACGTGGGGGAACGCTGGGTGGAAGGAAATTCATGGCTCCTCTCAGATTCCAGAACTTTCTGCCACAGAAATGTGAGGAACATGTGTTTTTTTAGCCAAATTTTGAGGTTTGCAAAGGATTCTGGGTAACAGAACCTGGCCCGAGCCACACAAGTCACCCCATCTTGGATTCCCCTAGGTCTCTAGTTTTCAGAAATGCACAGGTTTGGTAGGTTTCCCTAGGTGGCGGCTGAGCTACAGGCCAAAATCTACAGGTAGGCACTTTGCAAAAAACACCTCTGTTTTCCTTCAAAAATGTGGCTGTGTCCACGTTGCGCTTTGGGGCATTTCCTGTCACGGGCGCTAGACCTACCCACACAAGTGAGGTATCATTTTTATCTGGAGACATGGGGGAACGCTGGGTGGAAGGAAATTCGTGGCTCCTCTCAGATTCCAGAACTTTCTGCCACAGAAATGTGAGGAACATGTGTTTTTTTAGCCAAATTTTGAGGTTTGCAAAGGATTCTGTGTAACAGAACCTGGTCCGAGCCACACAAGTCAGCCCATCTTGGATTCCCCTAGGTCTCTAGTTTTTAGAAATGCACAGGTTTGGTAGGTTTCCCTAGGTGGCGGATGAGCTACAGGCCGAAATCTACAGGTAGGCACTTTGCAAAAAACACCTCTGTTTTCCTTCAAAAATTTGGCTGTGTCCACGTTGCCCTTTGGGGAATTTCCTGTCACGGGCGCTAGGCCTACCCACACAAGTGAGGTATCATTTTTATCGGGAGACGTGGGGGAATGCTGGGTGGAAGGAAATTCGTGGCTCCTCTCAGATTCCAGAACTTTCTGCCACAGAAATGTGAGGAACATGTGTTTTTTTAGCCAAATTTTGAGGTTTGCAAAGGATTCTGGGTAACAGAACCTGGCCCGAGCCACACAAGTCACCCCATCTTGGATTCCCCTAGGTCTCTAGTTTTCAGAAATGCACAGGTTTGGTAGGTTTCCCTAGGTGGCGGCTGAGCTACAGGCCAAAATCTACAGGTAGGCACTTTGCAAAAAACACCTCTGTTTTCCTTCAAAAATTTGGCTGTGTCCACGTTGCGCTTTGGGGCATTTCCTGTCACGGGCGCTAGGCCTAACCACACAAGTGAGGTATCATTTTTATCTGGAGATGTGGGGGAACGCTGGGTGGAAGGAAATTCGTGGCTCCTCTCAGATTCCAGAACTTTCTGCCACAGAAATGTGAGGAACATGTGTTTTTTTAGTGAAATTTTGAGGTTTGCAAAGGATTCTGGGTAACAGAACCTGGTCCGAGCCACACAAGTCACCCCATCTTGGATTCCCCTAGGTCTCTAGTTTTCAGAAATGCACAGGTTTGGTATGTTTCCCTAGGTGGCGGCTGAGCTACAAGCCAAAATCTACAGGTAGGCACTTTGCAAAAAACACCTCTGTTTTCCTTCACAAATTTGGCTGTGTCCACGTTGCGCTTTGGGGCGTTTCCTGTCGCGGGCGCTAGGCCTACCCACACAAGTGAGGTATCATTTTTATCAGGAGACGTGGGGGAACGCTGGGTTGAAGGAAATTTGTGGCTCCTCTCAGATTCCAGAACTTTCTGCCACAGAAATGTGAGGAACATGTGTTTTTTTAGCCAAATTTTGAGGTTTGCAATGGATTCTGGGTAACAGAACCTGGTCCGAGCCACACAAGTCACCCCATCTTGGATTCCCCTAGGTCTCTAGTTTTCAGAAATGCACAGGTTTGGTAGGTTTCCATAGGTGGCGGCTGAGCTACAAGCCAAAATCTACAGGTAGGCACTTTGCAAAAAACACCTCTGTTTTCTTCACAAATTTGGATGTGTCCACGTTGCGCTTTGGGGCGTTTCCTGTCGCGGGCGCTAGGCCTACCCACACAAGTGAGGTATCATTTTTATCGGGAGACGTGGGGGAACGCTGGGTGGAAGGAAATTTGTGGCTCCTCTCAGATTCCAGAACTTTCTGCCACAGAAATGTGAGGAACATGTGTTTTTTTAGCCAAATTTTGAGGTTTGCAATGGATTCTGGGTAACAGAACCTGGTCCGAGCCACACAAGTCACCCCATCTTGGATTCCCCTAGGTCTCTAGTTTTCAGAAATGCACAGGTTTGGTAGGTTTCCCTAGGTGGCGGCTGAGCTACAGGCCAAAATCTACAGGTAGGCACTTTGCAAAAAACACCACTGTTTTCCTTCAAAAATTTGGCTGTGTCCACGTTGCGCTTTGGGGCATTTCCTGTCACAGGCGCTAGGCCTACCCACACAAGTGAGGTATCATTTTTATCGGGAGACGTGGGGGAACGTTGGGTGGAAGGAAATTCGTGGCTCCTCTCAGATTCCAGAACTTTCTGCCACAGAAATGTGAGGAACATGTGTTTTTTTACCCAAATTTTGAGGTTTGCAAAGGATTCTGGGTAACAGAACCTGGTCCGAGCCACACAAGTCACCCCATCTTGGATTCCCCTAGGTCTCTAGTTTTCAGAAATGCACAGGTTTGGTAGGTTTCCCTAGGTGGCGGCTGAGCTACAAGCCAAAATCTACAGGTAGGCACTTTGCAAAAAACACCTCTGTTTTCCTTCACAAATTTGGATGTGTCCACGTTGCGCTTTGGGGCGTTTCCTGTCGCGGGCGCTAGGCCTACCCACACAAGTGAGGTATCATTTTTATCGGGAGACGTGGGGGAACGCTGGGTGGAAGGAAATTTGTGGCTCCTCTCAGATTCCAGAACTTTCTGCCACATAAATGTTAGGAACATGTGTTTTTTTAGCCAAATTTTGAGGTTTGCAGAGGATTCTGGGTAACAGAACCTGGTCCGAGCCACACAAGTCAGCCCATCTTGGATTCCCCTACGTCTCTAGTTTTTAGAAATGCACAGGTTTGGTAGGTTTCCCTAGGTGGCGGATGAGCTACAGGCCGAAATCTACAGGTAGGCACTTTGCAAAAAAACACCTCTGTTTCCTTCAAAAATTTGGCTGTGTCCACGTTGCGCTTTGGGGAATTTCCTGTCACGGGCGCTAGGCCTACCCACACAAGTGAGGTATCATTTTTATCGGGAGACGTGGGGAATGCTGGGGTGGAAGGAAATTCGTGGCTCCTCTCAGATTCCAGAACTTTCTGCCACAGAAATGTGAGGAACATGTGTTTTTTTAGCCAAATTTTGAGGTTTGCAAAGGATTCTGGGTAACAGAACCTGGCCGAGCCACACAAATCACCCCATCTTGGATTCCCCTAGGTCTCTAGTTGTCAGAAATGCACAGGTTTGGTAGGTTTCCCTAGGTGGCGGCTGAGCTACAGGCCAAAACCTACAGGTAGGCACTTTGCAAAAAACACCTCTGTTTTCCTTCAAAAATTTGGCTGTGTCCACGTTGCGCTTTGGGGCATTTCCTGTCACGGGCGCTAGGCCTAACCACACAAGTGAGGTATCATTTTTATCTGGAGATGTGGGGGAACGCTGGGTGGAAGGAAATTCGTGGCTCCTCTCAGATTCCAGAACTTTCTGCCACAGAAATGTGAGGAACATGTGTTTTTTAGCCAAATTTTGAGGTTTGCAAAGGATTCTGGGTAACAGAACCTGGTCCGAGCCACACAAGTCACCCCATCTTGGATTCCCCTAGGTCTCTAGTTTCAGAAATGCACAGGTTTGGTAGGTTTCCCTAGGTGGCGGCTGAGCTACAGGCCAAAATCTACAGGTAGGGCACTTTGCAAAAAACACCTCTGTTTTCCTTCACAAATTTGGATGTGTCCACGTTGCGCTTTGGGGCGTTTTCTGTCGCGGGCGCTAGGCCTACCCACACAAGTGAGGTATCATTTTTATCGGGAGACGTGGGGGAACGCTGGGTTGAAGGAAATTTGTGGCTCCTCTCAGATTCCAGAACTTTCTGCCACAGAAATGTGAGGAACATGTGTTTTTTTAGCCAAATTTTGAGGTTTGCAAAGGATTCTGGGTAACAGAACCTGGTCCGAGCCACACAAGTCACCCCATCTTGGATTCCCCTAGGTCTCTAGTTTTCAGAAATGCACAGGTTTGGTAGGTTTCCCTAGGTGGCGGCTGAGCTACAAGCCAAAATCTACAGGTAGGCACTTTGCAAAAAACACCTCTGTTTTCTTCACAATTTGGATGTGTCCACGTTGCGCTTTGGGGCGTTTCCTGTCGCGGGCGCTAGGCCTACCCACACAAGTTAGGTATCATTTTTATCGGGAGACGTGTGGGAACGCTGGGTGGAAGGAAATTCGTGGCTCCTCTCAGATTCCAGAACTTTCTGCCACAGAAATGTGAGGAACATGTTTTTTTTTAGCCAAATTTTGAGTTTTGCAAATGATTCTGGGTAACAGAACCTGGTCCGAGCCACACAAGTCACCCCATCTTGGATTCCCCTAGGTCTCTAGTTTTCAGAAATGCACAGGTTTGGTAGGTTTCCATAGGTGGCGGCTGAGCTACAAGCCAAAATCTACAGGTAGGCACTTTGCAAAAAACACCTCTGTTTGTCTTCACAAATTTGGATGTGTCCACGTTGCGCTTTGGGGCGTTTCCTGTCGCGGGCGCTAGGCCTACCCACACAAGTGAGGTATCATTTTTATCGGGAGACGTGGGGGAACGCTGGGTGGAAGGAAATTTGTGGCTCCTCTCAGATTCCAGAACTTTCTGCCACAGAAATGTGAGGAACATGTGTTTTTTTAGCCAAATTTGGAGGTTTGCAAAGGATTCTGGGTAACAGAACCTGGTCCGAGCCACACAAGTCACCCCATCTTGGCATTCCCCTAGGTCTCTAGTTTCAGAAATGCACAGGTTTGGTAGGTTTCCCTAGGTGGCGGATGAGCTACGGGCCGAAATCTACAGGTAGGCACTTTGCAAAAAACACCTCTGTTTTCCTTCAAAAATTTGGCTGTGTCCACGTGCGCTTTGGGGAATTTCCTGTCACGGGCGCTAAGCCTACCCACACAAGTGAGGTATCATTTTTATTGGGAGACGTGGGGGAACGCTGGGTGGAAGGAAATTCGTGGCTCCTCTCAGATTCCTGAACTTTCTGCCACAGAAAATGAGGAACATGTGTTTTTTTAGCCAAATTTGAGGTTTGCAAAGGATTCTGGGTAACAGAACCTGGTCCGAGCCACACAAGTCACCCCATCTTGGATTCCCCTAGGTCTCTAGTTTTAAGAAATGCACAGGTTTGGTAGGTTTCCCTAGGTGGCAGGTGAGCTACAGGCCAAAATTTACAGGTAGGGCACTTTGCAAAAAACACCTCTGTTTTCCTTCAAAAATTTGGCTGTGTCCACGTTGCGCTTTGGGGCATTTCCTGTCACGGGCGCTAGGCCTACCCACACAAGTGAGGTATCATTTTGATCCTACCCAAACTAGGCTCCGCACGCTCCAACCTCAGGCCCCAGAAGGAAGAGTCGTGGCTCCTCTCAGATTCCAGAACTTTCTGCCACAGAAATACAGTAAGCCATATTGGTTTCTAAGCCTAATTTTAGCAAATTTGCAGGTTTAGACCGAGTCCCGGCGCCCCACAACCTGGTCCGAGCCACCCAGTCAGCCATCTTCCCCTTCCCCCCAAGGTCTCCCCTAGTTTTCTAAAAATGTCACCCAGTGGCGGATGAGCACAGGCCGAAGCTACAGTCAAAGCACATTGCAGCAAAAAACACCTCTGTTTTCCTTCAAAAAGTTGGCTGTGTCTACGTTGCGCTTTGGGGCGTTTCCTGTTGCGGGCGCTAGGCCTACCCACACAAGTGAGGTATCATTTTTATCAGGAGACGTGGGGGAACGCTGGGTGGAAGGAATTCGTGGCTCCTCTCAGATTCCTGAACTTCTGCCACAGAAATAGTGAGGAACATGTGTTTTTTTAGCCAAATTTGAGGGTTGCAAAGGATTCTGGGTAACAGAACCTGGTCCGAGCCACACAAGTCACCCCATCTTGGATTCCCCTAGGTCTCTAGTTTTCAGAAATGCACAGGTTTGGTAGGGTGCCCTAGGTGGCAGGTGAGCTACAGGCCAAAATTTACAGGTAGGCACTTGCAAAAAACCCTCTGTTTTCCTTCCAAAAATTTGGCTGTGTCCACGTTGCCGCTTTGGGGCATTTCCTGTCACGGGCGCTAGGCCTACCCACACAAGTGAGGTATAATTTTTATCGGAGACGTGGGGGAATGCTGGGTGGAAGGAAATTCATGGCTCCTCTCAGATTCCAGAACTTTCTGCCACAGAAATGTGAGGAACCATGTTTTTTTTAGCCACATTTTGAGGTTTGCAAAGGATTTCTGGGTACAGAACCTGGCCCGAGCCACACAAGTCACCCCATCTTGGATTCCCCTAGGTCTCTAGTTTTCAGAAATGCACAGGTTTGGTAGGTTTCCCTAAGTGGCGGCTGAGCTACAGGCCAAAATCTACAGGTAGGCACTTTGCAAAAAACACCTCTGTTTTCCTTCAAAAATTTGGCTGTGTCCACGTTGCGCTTTGGGGAATTTCCTGTCACGGGCGCTAGGCCTACCCACACAAGTGAGGTATCATTTTATCGGGAGACGTGGGGGAATGCTGGGTGGAAGGAACATTCGTGGCTCCCTCTCAGATTCCAGCACTTTCTGCCACAGAAATGTGAGGAACATGTGTTTTTTTAGCCAAATTTTGAGGTTTGCAAAGGATTCTGGGTAACAGAACCTGGTCCGAGCCACACAAGTCACCCCATCTTGGATTCCCCTAGGTCTCTAGTTTTCAGAAATGCACAGGTTTGGTAGGTTTCCCTAGGTGGCGGCTGAGCTACAGGCCATAATCTACAGGTAGGCACTTTGCAAAAAACCACCTCTGTTTTCCTTCAAAAATTTGGCTGTGTCCACGTTGCGCTTTGGGGCATTTCCTGTCACGGGCGCTAGGCCTAACCACACAAGTGAGGTATCATTTTATCTGGAGATGTGGGGGAACGCTGGGTGGAAGGAAATTCGTGGCTCCTCTCAGATTCCAGAACTTTCTGCCACAGAAATGTGAGGAACAGGTGTTTTTTTAGCCAAATTTTGTGGTTTGCAAAGGATTCTGGGTAACAGAACCTGGTCCGAGCCACACAAGTCATCCCATCTTGGATTCCCCTAGGTCTCTAGTTTCAGAAATGCACAGGTTTGGTAGGTTTCCCTAGGTGGCGGCTGAGCTACAGGCCAAA